>NC_133507.1:23857844-24159482 GCF_049354715.1 Callithrix jacchus | reverse complement strand
AGTCATCCCCCAGCAGAGCAGGCATCTCAGTAGGGAATGAGGAGGAGGATGGAACTCCCACTGCAAAATTCTGATGAGTTCCTGCAAGACCAGCATCTTGTGTCCCAAGAGTGAACAGATTTTTGTTTGCTCTGGATCTGTGGTACTGAGTTCACAGTGTGGTTGTGTGGGTAGAAGGAATGCCCTGGGGGTGGGGCTAAGGAGATGGGACCTAGGGCACCGAGAGAACGCAGTTCTGGGCAGGCGAAGGGACCCTTCTCTTGGAAGCCTGGAGAGTGAGGTAGCGGGGTTTTGGTGGGCATAAATTATGGGCTGTGGTCTGATTCTCAGAATTTGCGCCTCCCTCTGCAACACACATATGATATAGAAGCAGAGAGGAAAGAGATGGACAGTTAGAGTTAATTCCAGAGTTAGAGGTCTGGAATTCTAGCTTAGAGTGAGTACAGGCATATCTCAGTTTATTGTACTTTGCAGATAGTGCGTTTTTAACAAAAATGGAAGATGTAGCAACCCTGTGCCAAGCAAGTCTGTCGGCACCACTGTTCCAATAGGACGTGCTCACTTCATATCTCCATGTCCCATGTTGGTTATTCTTGGAATATTTCACACTTTTCATTATTGTATCTGTTGTGGTGATTTGTGATCAGTGATCTTTGAGGTGACTATTGTCATTGTTTTGGGGTGCCATGAACCTGTCCATGTAAGACAGCACGTGCAGTCAGTAAATGTGGCATGTGGTTGGACTGCTCCACTGCCTGCCATCTCTCTTCCTCTCCTTGGGCCTCCCTATTCACTGAAACACAACAATATTAAAATTAGGCCAATTAATAACCTACAATGGCATCTACATATTCCAGTGAAGAGGGGAGTCTCACATCCCTCACTTTAAAGCTAGCAATGATTAAGCCTAGTGAGGAAGGCATGTCGAAAGCCACGGCAGGCTTAAAGCTAGGCCTCTTGCTTCAAACAGCCAGGTTGTGAAGGCACAGGAAAAGTTTTGAAGCAATGTAAAAGTGCTACTCCATTGAACACATGAATGATAAAGCGAAACAGCCTTATTGCTGGTTTGGAGAAAGTTTAGTTTTAGGGGTCTGCAGAGAAGATCAAATCAGCCACCCCATTCCATTACACCAAAACATAATCTAGAGCAATGCCCTAGACTCTCTTTAATTCAGTGAGAGAGATGAAGCAGCAAGTTCTGATATAGAAACTGCAGCAAGTTGGCCAGGCATCGTGACTCAAGCCTGTAATTCCAGCACTTTAGGAGGCTCAGGTGGGCAGATCACTTGAGGCCAGGAATTCAAGACCAACCTGGCGAACATGGAGAAACCCTGTCTCTGCTAAAAATACAAAAGTTAGCCAGGCATGGTGACAGACTCCTCTAATCCCAGCTACTAGGGAGGCCAAGGCATGAGAATTGCTTGAACCCGGGAGGTAGAGGTTGCAGTGAACTGATATTGCACCACTGTACTCCAGCCTGGGTGACAGTGAGACCCTGTATAAAAAAAAAAAAACCCCTGCAACAAGTTATCCTATCCAAAAGATCTAGCGGTGTTCATTATTTGAAGGTGGCTACACTCCACAACAAATTTTTAATTAGACAAAAGTCTTCTGTTGAAAGAAGATGTCCTCTAGGACTTTCTTAGCTAAAGAGGAGAAATCAATGCCTGGCTTCAGTGCTTCAAAGGACAGGCTGACAATTGTTAGGGACTAATACAAGTGGTGACTTTAAGTTGAAGCTCATGCTCACTGGCCATTCCGAAAATCCTAGGGCCCTTAGAAATTATGCTAAATCTATCCTGCCCACACTCTATAAATGGAACAACAAATCCTGAAAATGGCAGCACATCTCTGTTTACAGCATAGTCTACTGAATATTTTAGGGCCACTGTTGAGACCTACTGCTCAGAATGAAATATTTCCTTTTAAAATATTCAAAATAAAAATGTACCTGGTCACTCAAGAGCTTTAGTGGAGATGTACCAGGACATTAGTTTTGTTTTCATCATTGCTAACACAGTATCTGTTCTGCAGTCCACGGATCCAGGAGTAATTTCAACTTTCAAGTCGATGATTACAAAATAATTTCTTGTCTGGGTACAGTGGCTAATGCCTGTAATCCCAGCACTTTGGGAGGCCAAGGGAGATGGATCACTTGAGGGCAGGAGTTTAAGATCAGCCTGGCCAACATGGTGAAACCCCATCTCTACTAAAAATACAAAAATTAGCCAGGAGTGATGGCTCACACCTCTAATCCCAGCTACTTAAGAGGCTGAGGCACGAGAATTACTTGCAGTGAGCTGAGATCGGGCCACTGCACTCTAGCCTGGGCAACAGAGAGAGACTTTGCCTTAAAAAAAGTTTCTTAGGCCTAAGCTTTCATAGATAATGATTTCTCTGATGGGTTTGGTCAAAGTACATTGAAAACCTTCTGGAAAAGATTTACCATTCTAGATGCCATTGAGAACATTTGTGATTCATGGAAAGAGGTCAAAATATGAATATTAACAGAAGTTTGGAAAAAGCTGATTCCAACCCTTGTGAATGACTTAGAGGAGTTCAAGACTTCAGTGGTGGAAGTAACTGCAGATGTGGTAGAAACAGCAAGAGAAGGTCAGGTGCAGTGGCTCATGCCTGTAATCCCAACACTTCGGGAGGCCAAAGCGGGTGGATCACGAGGTCAGGAGTTCAAGACCAGCCTGACCAAGATGGTGAAACCCCATCTCTACTAAAAATACAAAAATTAGCCAGGCGGGTGGCGGGTGGCGGGTGGCGGGTGGCAGGTGCTAGTAATCCCAGCTACTCGGGAGGTCAGACAGAGAATTGTTTGAACCTGGGAGGCAGAGGTTGCAGTGAGCTGAGATCATGCCAGTGCACTCCAGCCTGAGGGATACAGCAAGACTCCATCTCAAAAAAAAAATAAATAAATAAAATAAAAATTGAGACCTAGAATTACAAGTGGAGCCTGAAGATGTAACTGAATTGCTATAATCTCACAATAAAAGTTGCTTGTTATGGATGAGCAAAGAATGGCTTCATAAAGCAGCAGCAAGGTTTGAGAGGACTGACTCCAATTCTGACAGAAGTTCTACTGCAGGTGAAATGCTGTCAAGCAGCATTGCATGCTACAGAGATACCTTTCGTGAAGGAAAAGTCAGTCAATGCAGCAAATATTGTCTTATTTTAAGAAACTGACACAATGACTCCACCCTTCAGCAACCACCACCCTAAGTCAGCAACCCATCAGCATTGATACAAGTCTCTCCACCAGCAAAAAGATTACAACTTGCTGAGCGTTCAGATGATCCTTAGCATTTTTTAGCAATAAAATATTTTAAAATTAAGGTTTGCACATTTTTTGTTGTTGTTGAGGAGGAGTTTCGCTCTTGTTACCCAGGCTGGAGTGTAATGGTGCGATCTCGGCTCACCGCAACCTCCGCCTCCTGGGTTCAGGCAATTCTCCTGCCTCAGCCTCCTAAGTAGCTGGGATTACAGGCACACGCCACCATGCCCAGCTAATTTTTTGTATTTTTAGTAGAGACGGAGTTTCACCATTTTGACCAGGATAGTCTTGATCTCTTGACCTCGTGATCCACCTGCCTCGGCCTCCCAAAGTGCTGGGATTACAGGCTTGAGCCACCACGCCTGGCCTGGTATGCACATTTTTTAAAAGATATGATGCTATTGCCAACTATAATTTCTTTATTTTCTTTTTAGAGATAAGGTCTCCCTCTTGTCACCCAGGCTGAAGTACAGTGGCACCATCACAGGTCACTGCAGCCTTGACCTCCCAAGGCCCAGGTGATCCTACTGCCTCCGCCCCCTGAGTAGCTTGGACTGTAGGTGCATGCCACCATGCCCCGCTAATTTTTGTATTAGTCAAGATGGGGTTTTACCATGTTGCCTGGGCTGGTCTCAAACTCCTGGGCTCAAGCAATCCACCTGCCTTTGCCTCTCAAGGTGCTGGGATTACAGGCATGAGCCTGCAAACTATGTTTAATATATTCAAGGAAACAGGGGGGAAATGGACAAAATAAAGGAAGGAGAATATTCTCAGAGATTTCAACTTTTTTTTTTTTTTTTTTTTAAAGAACCAAATGGACATTCTAGAACTGAAAAAATCAGTGTCTGATTCAATGGATAGGCTGGGCGCGGTGGCTCATGCCTGTAATCTCAGTGCTCTGGGAGGCTGAGATGGGTCAATCACGGGGTCAGGAGTTCAATAGCAGCCTGGCCAACATGGTGAAACCCCGACTCTACTAAAAAAATACAAAAATTAGCTGGGTATAGTGGTGTGTGCCTGTTTATCCCAGCTACTCTGGTGGCTGAGGCAGGGGAATCACTTGAACCCAGGAAGTGGAGGTTATAGTGAGCCCAACACCGAGATTGCGCCACTATGCTCCAGCCTGGGTGTCAGTGAGACTCTATCAAAAAAAAAATGTATATCAATGGATAGATGTAACAGCAGCAGATTGGATACATCAGTGGCCAGGAAAGCAGATTAATAGGAAATACCCAAATAAAAGCAGAGAGAACCAAGAATTAGGGAAAAATAATTGATGAGTATAAAAAATATTGGGTATGGCCAGCATGGTGGCTCCTGTCTGTAATACCAGCACTTCAGAAGGCTGAGGCAGGCTGAGGCAGATGGATTGCTTGAGCCCAGGAGTTTGAGACCAGCCAGGGCATTTTGTATAGATGGGTGAAACCCCATCTATACAAAACATGCAAAACTTAGCCGGGCATGGTGGTGCATACTTGTAATCCCAGCTACTGGGGAGGCTGAGATGGGATGATCACTTTAGCCCAGGAGGTCGAGGCTGCAATGAGCCATGTTTGTGCCACTTCGCTCTAGCTTGGGCAACAGAGCAAGACATTATCTCAAAAAAAAAAAAAAATGTTGGACACACTCAAAAGTCCTAGCATGTCTGTAATTGGAGTCCCAGAAGTAGAAGCAGGGAGAGAGAATAGAGTAGAAGCAATATTCATGGAGAGAGTGGTTGAGAATTTTCGAAAAACTGATTGAGTCTACAGATTAAAGAAGCTGAATGAACCTCCAGCCATGGTAAATAGGTTTAGCTCTTGAAATCAGTCCATTGTTGCTTTGTAAGTAATACATACATTATATTATTTTTAGCCACTTACTAGTTTTACGACCTTGAACAGGTCCCTTGACGATGTTAAGCCTCAATTTCCCCATCTGAAAAAAAAATGGGGATTAAAGGCTGAAAAAGTGGCTTAGAAAGTAAGTTTTAAAGAAATAGAGGTGTCACCATTGTTATTCCACCCTGACTGCCTCTGGGACAGCCTGTTTGGGGTGAATTTAAGAGCCATGTCCTATCCTCTGGCCAGCCTCTTTCCACTGCCTTTCAAGGGGAGGGTTTAGGGTGTGGCGACTGACCTAGGGGCATAGGTCTGCAGTGAGGTAGCAGCAAGATTTAAAATAAATCCAGTTTCTGAATGAATGTAGTCATTGCTTTGTTCTCCCAGGATTCTGGTAATTAAGAGGTGACGAGGTGACTAGGGTTGGCTTTCTGGGGTCATGTGATCCATCCTGATCCAGCTCCTAGCCACACACCTTCCTTAGGTTCCACCATATTCACCTTGCTTGGGGCTGAGCCAGAATCCTTCCCCCACACTTGCCAGTGGTTTAGATCTGCATTTTCCATGCCCTGCTCTTGATAGTGTCCAGTGGCGGCAGGCAGATCTCTTGACTTCTCCTGTTGCATTCAGTTTTCCAGATGGAAAAGATTTGGTGAAATGTCCTAGCTCACATGGACATTGGCATTATGGAAGAGTTATTGTAGAGAAAGGAAAAGTTACCTGGACCGTAGCACGTGGACACCAGTACTTCATAGATGGGGAAAAGAAGAGGAGCAGTAATGTTTGTTTTCTTCATTGTGTAGAAAACGAGAAGCAACATCATATAGATGTTTATAGGACAAGTTTTGGAGTCAGGCAACTGGGTTTTTACCTCTAGAGTCTGCTGCTGTCCAGCTTTCGTGTGTTACCTTAAGCAAGTTAGTTTAACCTTTCTCAAATCTCGACTGGGTGTGGTGTCTCATGCCTATAATCCCAGCACTTTGGGAGGCCGAGGTGGGCAGATCACCTGAGGTCAGGAGTTCAAGACCAGCCTGGCCAACATGGTGAAACCCCATCTCTACTAAAAATACAAAAATGAGCTGGGCTTGGTGGCAGGCACTTGTAATCCCTCAGGAGACTGAGGCAGGAGAATCACTTGAACCCAGGAGTCAGAGGGTGCAGTGAGCCGAGATCACAGCATTGCACTCCAGCCTGGGCAACAGAGAAAGACTCTGTTCCAAAACAAAACAAAAAAACCTTTCCCAAATCTTAGTTACTTCTGTAAAATGAAGGAATAGTCATATGCAGAGGCTTGTTGTAAGTTTCAAGTCAGGCACTCAATAAGTGTTCAACAAATAAGTAGTTACTGCTATTAGTATTCTAAAAATTATTTTACCAGCAAAGCTAAGGTTTTCTCTTGAGCCAGTGCCTCATCAGCAAACTCAATAGTCTGATAGATAAATGTAGATATAGCAGTAGCGATGATACTTCTATTAACTAGTGTCAGCTGTCTCTTACTGTCTTACTTACAGACCCTTGCCCTTTAGTTAAGGCAAGGGTCTGTATCTGGAAGGTCTGTCCTTTAGCAAAATGGTAGATTAGATTCAAGTTACTACCACAGAAAACAAGGCCTATGCCATTCAAACTTTTTTCTCTTCTCTGTTTTATTAGTTACAAGGAAAATGTTCTAAGTTGACTGTTGAGAATAAACAACCTTAATAAGTAAAATTGCTGGTAGGTTCACTCTTTAGAATATTTACTTAGATTTCTCTTGTTCCCTGCTCAGATCATCTGGTAAGGAAGCAGCCAGTGGTTTTTGCCACCTGCCTTTACGTAGACACCCAGTAATCCTTTATTTTCAAGAGCATTTTTCCTGTGTGTTTCTTAGAGTCTTAGGGCTTCCAGGGATTTCTATGTGAGCAAGCCTGTTTTGATATTTTATAACCCTCATCAGTTGTTTGGTGTCTCTGCCTTCTTCCTGACTACTTGCAATTGGAAGACCAGAAATCTTGACTCATTCGTCTTTGTATCTTTAATTAGCAGAATGTCTGGTATATAGTAAATGTTCCATAAATATTTAAATGAATCAATGTGCCATTGCTAGACATTATCTTTGTATCCTTCCGCCTCAGCCTCAGATTCTTCCTCTACCCTTCCTGACATTGCTCTGGTCCCTGAGAGGCTAACTTGCAGACATCAGTGGGCTCTCAGGCCCTTTGGCTTCTAGTTGGGTTTGGCCAGTGGCAAGTAGAGGTCAGAGGGAGCGAAGCGAAGATGTTGGCTCCCCCAGTTCTTTGCTCCTGTGAGGTCGCCAGACTGTGTCCTCCAACATAAGGTCACCTACTCTTCCTGATCCCTCTCCCTTCTAGGGTCTATAGCCTCTCTATTCCCTCATTCTTTTTTTTTTTTTTTTTGAGATGGAGTCTTGCTCTGTCACCAGGCTGGAGTGCAGTGGTGCGATCTCGGCTCACTGCAGCCTCAGCCTCCTGGACTCAAGCATTCTCCTGCCTCAGCCTTCCAAGTAGCTGGGACTACAGGCATGCTAATTTTTGTATTTTTAGTAGAGACATGGTTTCACCATGTTGGCCAGAATAGTCTCTATCTCTTGACTTCATGATCTGCCTGCTTCAGCCTCCCAAAGTGCTGGGATTACAGGCGTGTGCCATCGTGCCCAGCCTATCCTCTCATTATTTATTTATTTATTTATTTTTGAGATAGTCTCACTCCATTGCTCAGGCTAGAGGGCAGTGGCGTGATCTTGGCTCCCCTGCCTGGGTACTAGAGATTTTCCTGCCTCAGCCTCCCGAGTAGCTGGGATTACAGGCACCTGCCACCATGCCTGGCTAATTATTTTTAGTAGAGAGGAGGTTTCACTGTGTTAGCCAGGATGGTCTCAATCTCCGGACCTCGTGATCCACCCACCTCAACCTCCCAAAGTGCTGGGATTACAGGCGTGAGCCATCACGCCCAACCCATCCTCTGATTCTTTTAGGCCAGGGAGTGGTGACAGCTTGCACCAGGCTGCTGCACCATCGTTATGGTTTCCCTATACCCCACTCACACCTGTGTGATTGGTTTCTTTGTCCATTAACCCTCTACAAATTATCCTAATTGGACTGTACCTGATCCTTCCTGTTGGGAAGCAGCAGGCCTCAATTGCTTATAGAGATTTTCAGTTGTTTGAGTTGGACACTGGGGCTCCAGGTGACTCATAAAGCAACATAGTGCAGTTCTGAGGATGTGGGACATGGCTAGCCATTAAGGGCACTCTGATGCATGGCAGCTTGGGGAAATAAATAGCAGTTTGGGAAACTATTCTTTGCTTAGGAGAGACTTTCTCCCACAGATAATGCGTAGGATCTTATTTTAGACTGACTGTTAAGTTTCTGAAGTTGCCCCTTTTCATGGTTGTGTATCTGACTCAGCATGGGATGTGCCAGGAGAACTCGGGACCGAATATAACAGGGCAAGGATGCAGGCTCCAAGCACTGGCTTTGCCAGCAGAAGACTTTCTAAGGAATGACTGTCTCATCCAGCACTTACATTTCCACCCTTTGGGTTGTTTCTCCGCAGGTGATCATCAACAGCACAATCACACCGAACATGACCTTCACCAAAACATCACAGAAGTTTGGGCAGTGGGCCGACAGCAGAGCCAACACGGTGTTTGGTTTGGGGTTTTCTTCTGAGCAGCAGCTGACAAAGGTAATGTGGTCCCATCTGCAGTCCCACGTCAGATGCCGTTCTCAGTCAGTGACTGCCCACTGAGGGATGTGCCCTTCGTGAGCAGGATTCCTGTCTGGTCTTTGGTTTCACACCTCCTGAGATCACAGGGTGCCAAAGCAGGGGCCCTTCTGAAATACCAGGTTCCTTGAAGTTGTCTGGGGAACAGATATTTGTATCTAACAAATGCTGCTTTGGGGCCTGAAGCATGGCCAGTCCTTCCTCCCTTCCAGGTGTCAGCCACCGCTCCCAGTGCCTGGCAGTATCAGCACGCACACTGAGCACTGGCTTGTGTGCCAAAACCAAATCAGTTGGATTTTCAGGACTCTGAGGGTTAGGTGACCTTCCTGTGTGAGGGCACAGTTGTCAGAGGTTGTTACTGTAGGACTTCCAAGGAAGAGACTGTTCCAGCTGCCAAGACTGCATCTTGATGAAACTCCTTAAACCATTTGAAGTAAGGCACACTTTTTCTCTGACAGCCATCAATGTCAGTGACCCTGTGGTTGGAGCCCTTAGGGAGTAAGGTGATGCTTAATGGAAGCTCTTAGCCTGGACTCCACACATCCCTTAAAATGCCACACAGTGGTGTGTGTATGTTGCTTTTTTTCTAGGGAGAGGATTCATAGCTCCAAGTTGCTTCTCTAAGGGGCCTGGGACATACTCTTTGGATGGTCAGAAAGTTGTTGAGAGAACCTCAAGAACTGAGGGAATAAACGGATTGCCTCTGAGAGGCCTTACTCAGCACTTTAAAGGGGCTGAGATCTGGTTTTAGAGCATACATTTCCTTTTAGGGTAGTAGTAGAGCCCTTTGTAAGTGCTGAGAATATTTTGGTTTAAGATAAGATTGACTAGTTTACAAGTGAAAGAAATTTGTTGGAAGAATGTTGGAATCTCTCAAGGAGTGCAAGGGAGAGCTGCACATCCAGGGAAGGGCCAGAGCCAGACTTGCTTCCAGCAGCTTGGCTCTAGGAGTTATTTCTCTCTAGACCATTGCTGTGAACATCTGACTGACTGGACAAGTGCGATCCCGCCTCTGCTCTGCTGACACCATGCTAGGCACAGAGGATCAGAGACATCATCCCTGTTCTCAGGGCTCCACAAATTTCCAGATTCTTGGGGAATTGACAGAGTTGCCTAGGGCAGACTTGGCTGCTTGGGTTACCTGTGTGTATTGAAGACAATTTTCAAAGAGGGGAAAATTAGGGTGCATCAGGAAGCCTCCCACTGGCAGGGGCCTGCTGGCATGTCCCCTTCCTTTGTCCAGTGTGTGTGCATGTGCTTGAAGGACAGAGAGGACGTCCTCTCTGTCCCCGATCCTTCAGCTCCAGGGCTTGTGTGCTGTGATCCCGGATGTTTACCAGGCATGAGCGCAGCAGAGTTCCACAAGGCCTGCCACTTCAGCTGATTCGGTACCTGGGAGGAGCTGAGAATCCTATGGCAGCTAGACTCTTGCTTCACTTCATATGCAGAGAACTGAGTTTTCCGCAACCTCAGTTGTTTTGAAGCAGCGTCGTGTGGGATAGAAAGTACTGGGTAAATCTTTGGCTGGTGCGGCTGGCAGAGGCATGGCAGTCCACAGTGTCTATTCTGGTGATGATAAATCACCCTTCTCCTAGAAGGGGCCCAGTGGAATCAGCCTTCACTAGGGAGCTGGCTGGGGCCTAAATGTGTGATATTGGCGTGGGTCACTGTGTTGGCAGCAGGACGCCCAGCAGGGCCAGGAATCAGGCCATGGAGAGCAGGAGTATGTGTTTTCAAGCCATTTGGTGCCTTTTCCCCTGGCACCAGGGCCAGTGTGTCCGTAAGTCATTTGAGCAAGTACCAGGCTGTCTGGGGAAAGCAAATGACTGGGTATCCACAGAACAGCCCTTCCTGCCAGCTAGTTTGAATATTCTCTTTCGCTGTGAAGGCCTCTGAAGAGCCTGCATGTGGAACATGAGTATTTTCAGGCTCTGGTTCCCTTTGGACCCATTAATGTTGCTGTTTCTCAAACCTCTTTGTCACTGTGTTTCTCTGCGGCTTCTCCTCAGGCAGCTAGGCCCTTAACGGTTTCCTCCAAGATGTTGAATCCAGGTCACCTCTGCTGTGCCTGTGGCACCATGAGATGTTCCAGGGTTTGCCCACAGGGAGGATTTCCTTTTTCCATTGTCTGCTAGATAGCAGGATTAGCTCCAGCCCATTCCTGGCGCTGTGAGGTGTATGAGGGAAGCTGCGGAGAGCTCAGCTGATGGAGTGTCCAGAATTTTCGGGGTGGGGAAGGCTGCTAACGTCCAGTCTTCAAAGGCTTTGTCAGTCATGCCAGAGTTTCTGTGGACTTTAACCTATGGCCTGAGAAGGATTTTAAGCCGAGAAGGAAAACGATCAGATTTACATTTTAGGTAGAATGTTTTCTGGCAGCAAGTCAGATTAGATTGTTTTAGTCCAGGGTAGAGCAGATGAAGGGTTAAGAGTTGAAGAATTTTTTAAAATACTGAGGCACAAATATTGGCAAAACTGGGTGAACAGAAGAGGAAGAAGAGACTCTGGGATAATGAGGGATGGGGAGGGTAGTGAGGCCATTTTCTGAAATGGGGAAGAGGAACAGGAATAGATCCTGTGAGGAGCAGAGAGAATTTGTTTAAAGCAGGAGCAGGTATGGTGGTGACTTCTTTGAACAAGTCAGACTGTGCCACAGTTAGATGGAACCTCTGTCTGAGGGAGCAGTGTGGAGTGTGGCTTTCCCTCCTGAAGAGGTGCCTGGTGAGGAAGGGTGTGTTGGCAACCCCACCCCCACCCCACCAAGTGGCCCCTTCCCATACCTGCCTCGTATCCACACAAATTGGCCTGGGAGCTTCTGTCTGAGACAGGGTGCCTGGCAGACCCATCCTGGTCATGTGCTCCTGATCCCTCCCAGGCCTGGAAGTTCTTCCCCAAAGCCAAGGCTGGTTTGAGAGAATCACTTCACAATTTCCTGGAACAGTTTTTTCAATCTTTAAAGGAACCCAAGCAGCTAGGTAGAAAGGGGGAAGGTTTCTATGAACAGAATTGACAGCAGGGAGAACTCCAAACAAAAACCAGAACACATTGTCCAAGTTAAATTCTCTGTGCCTCTGAGAACTGAAGAGACCTTGAGCTGTGCCTGCTTCCAAGGATGGTCACCTGTAATTTTTCCCAGACAGAAGAAAATGTCCTATCATTAAGGAGGAATGTACTGTCCTCCCAAGCCTCTCAGCCTCTGGTGCAGTGCTGGAGTTCCTGCTCTGTGCCCAAAACCTCCATCATCACAAAGACTTGACAGAGAAGCCCTCAGATGACCCCTTTGTCCAAACATTTTGAATCAGCTTCTCCCCCTGCTCTCTGAAGGAAATGATTAACCACACACTGATAAATTATCATGAAGTGAGTCTGGCCATCTCAACAAGTGGGAGTTAGCTAGCACAGAGGAACTTGGCCTCGAGTGCTCCCAAGGCATGTACTGAGGGGACATCCAGGCTAGTACTGTCTGTTTCCCAGAGCAACCATCCACAGCCCGGTAGGGGAATGGTAATCAAGCACTATAACTAGGCTAGAGAAAGGAACACCAGCATGGACATTTTCATCTAAGAATACTTTATACATACTTCCCTCTCTGCCCCCTAGAAAGAAAATAGATGTCTTGGTCTTAACTGTTCCATTATAAGGACCACTTCCCAACCACAGTCCAAAAAGTATTATTACAGGGCAATTTTCTGCTCTTTAGATAGGCTCTCCAAAAATAGTAGAAGCTGTGTTTTCTCAGAAGTAAACTGGAACTCATCTGTCCACCCACTGGAGAGGACATAAAACCCCAACCTGCTGAAGGAAATTGAAAAGGGACTTGCATGTTCTGATAAAAGGAAGAGCTTATGAAAGGAGACAAAAGAGGGACAAATATAAGAATGAGCCAGTGGTTAAAATTTAGATTCTTTCTGGCATTTGACCTCGAGTTGTCACTGTTCTAAATTTGGTTCCATCTTACTCGTCACAGACAGAAGGAAACACATTCTCCTCTTAAGCCGGAGTGACCCAGGATGGCATTGCCAGTGCACAGTGGTAGATCTGGCTAAACCCTGATACATGCATGACATTTCAGTGCTTTTGATCCATTTCAGTGATTTCATCTGTAATTCAAATTTGTCTTCATATACTCACTTTATTCACTCAGTATCGTTGTAAGAACGTTGTTTTATCTCCTACCTTTCTGGGTCCTGATTTAACAGCTAATTTTTAAAATGGAGGATATTAATCATTCTTTTGACATGTTTTAAGTAGAATGCTTTTGGCTGCAAGTAACAGGTAACCTAATCACAGTGCTTAAATACGTAGGGTAATTTCTTCTCATGTGACAGAGAAGTCCTGAGGCAGGTGGTTGCTGGCACTGGTACCGTGGCTCCATGATGTTGGGTCTGAGGGATCTGCATAGGTTTCATTTGTTTTTTTTCTTTTATTGGCCTTTTCCTTGTGGTGATAAGATGGCTTCTCAAGCTCTATCCATCACATATGCATTCTTGGCGAGAGGGAGAAGGAAGAGGGACCACAGCACCTTCTTTGGAAACTGCCCTGGCAGACATCTGCATTCCATTAGCAATGCTGGGTCCCTAGGCCCTTCGCTTCTCCCACCAAAAACCAGGAAAATGGGTTTCCATGATTGGCTTCGACTGGCTTTCATTCTCTAGCACCTAGGAAATTTCCTGCTCCAAGAAAATTTGAGATTCTGTTAAGCTAAGGGAAAGAAACAGATTTTAAATAAGCGAACAGTAGTGTGCCTCAGGTCTTCAATGGCTAAGGCGGAAAGAAGCCACAAATGAAATCAAGCAGTAATGTTCTCATTTTCTGTCATGATAATGATTTTGATTATTACCCCAATTGTAAGAAGTACTAAAAAATGGCCTTAATGAAGATGTGAGAATTTGGCAATACATGTCAGAAACCTTTGTGATTTGAATATCCTTTGATCCATGGGTTTCATTGACAGGAATCTATTCTAAGGAAACAATTGTAACTGTGTATAAAAATTTCACTACAAGGATTGCATCATTTACAACAGAAAAAAAAAAAAAAGAAAGCCATTACATCCAGTAGTAGGAAATTGGTTGAACTGCAGTGTATCCTTCAGGGTAATATGCAGCAATTAAGATGTGTAGTAGAGGCTGGGTGCAATGGCTCATGCCTGTAATCTGAGCACTTTGGGAGGCCAAGGTTTGTGGACACTTGAGGTCAAGAGTTTGAGACCAGCTTGGCCAACATGGTAAAACCTTGTCTCTACTAAAAATACAAAATTTAGCAGGGTTTATAATGGTGGGCACCTATAATCCCAGCTACTTGGGAGGCTGCAACAGGAAAATCACTTCAACCCAGGAGATGGAGGTTGCAGTGACCCAAGATGACACCACTGCACCACTCCTGCCTGGGCAACAGAGTGAGAGTCTTTTTTTTTGGGGGGGGGAAGGCAGGAAGGGAGGGAAGAAGGACAGTAGGGAGGAAGGAAGGGATGAAGGAAGGAAGGAAGGAAGGGAGGAAGCGGGGAGGGAGGGAGGGAAGGGAAGGAAGGAAATCAAGCAATGAGAGAGACGTTGCCGACCTGGATCTAGAGGTTTACAAGTTGATTTATTTATTTTTTTGAGAGAAGGAAAGAAAAAAAAAACAATAAGTAAAGGAAAGGAAGAAAGAGGAAGAGAAAGAGGGAGAGTAAATGGAAATATTGCTTTATTTTGAAGAAAATTGGGTATTAATAATGGCCAATCAATGTTTCATTTAAACTTATGGGTAGGTGTGATGTAGTATTGACAAGAATGTATATTTTGTGTATTTGAAGTGGAGAGCTCTATAAATATTTATTAAGTTTACTTGTTCCGGATCTGAGTTCGAGTCCTTGATATCCTTATTAATTTTCTGTCTCATTGAATCTAAGTCTCGTATCTGGGTGTTAAGATCGTTAGCTCTTGTTGTTGCATTGATCCTTTTACCACTATATCTTTGTTGCTTTAAAATCTATTTTATCAGATACGAGAATTGCAACTCCTGCTTTTTATTTATTTATTATTTATTTTTGCTCTCCATTTCGTTAGTAAATCTTTCTCCATCCCTTTGTTTTGAGTCTTTGTGTATCCTTGCATGTGAAACAGGTCTGGATGTAACATGCCATTGGGTTTTGGCTGTGTCTTTTGATTGGGGGATTTAGTCAATTTAAATTTAGAGTTACTGCCATTTGATGTTGACCAGCTGTTTTATCCATTCGTTGGTGTAAATTCTTCTTTATGTTGGTGCTCTTTACTTTTTGGTGTATTTTTAGAAAGGCTAATACTGGTTGTTTCTTTCTGTGTGTAATGCTTCTTTCAGAAGCTCTTGTAAAGCAGGCCTGGTGGTAATAAAATCTCTGAGTTCTTGCTTGTTCATAAAAGATTTTATTTTTCCTTCAGTTGTGAAGCTTATTTTGTCTGGATATGAAATTCTGGGCTGAAGGTTCTGTTCTTTGAGGATGTTGAATATTGGCCCCCACTCTCTTCTGGCTTGTAGAGTTTCTGCTGAGAGATCTGCTGTAAGTCTCATAGGCTTGCCTTTGTGGGTAACCTGACCTCTCTCTCTGGCTGCCCTTAGTATTTTCTCCTGTGTTTCAACCCTGGTGAATCTAACGATTATGTGCCTTGGGGTTGCTCTTCTTGAGGAATATCTTTGTGGTGTTCTCTGTATTACCTGGGGTTGAATGTTGACCTGCTTTGCTAGTTTAGGAAAATTTTCCTTAGTAATATCCTGAAGGGTATTTTCCAGCTTGGATTCATTCTCTCCGTGGCATTCAGGTACACCTATCAAACGTAAATTTGGTCTTTTCACATAGTCCCACATTTC
This sequence comes from Callithrix jacchus, assembly GCF_049354715.1. Classification (NCBI taxonomy): domain Eukaryota; kingdom Metazoa; phylum Chordata; class Mammalia; order Primates; family Cebidae; genus Callithrix; species Callithrix jacchus. The sequence goes on along the minus strand of NC_133507.1, from coordinate 24,143,834 downwards.
TTGGAGACGTTGCTCATTCTTTTTTATCCTTTTTTCTCTAATCTTGTCTTCTCGTTTTATTTCATTAAGTTGGACTTTGACCTCTGATATCCCTTCTTCTGCTTGAACAATTCGAGTGTTTAAACCTGTGCATACTTCTCGGAGTTCCTGTATTATATTCTTCAGTTCCATTAATTCACTCATACTCCTCTCTAAGTTGTCTATTCTCAATAGGATTTCATCAAACTTTTTTTCAAAGTTCCTAGTTTCTTTACGTTGGGCTACAACATGCTCTTTTAACTCACCAAAGTTTGTTATTATCCATTCCTTGAAGAGTGATTCTGTCATCAGGATGCGCTTGTTCTCCATCAAGCCTTGTTCCATTGTCGATGTGGAACTGTGATCATCTTTAGAGGGAGAGGCATTCTGACTTTGAGTATTCTCAGCTTTTTTACGCTGGTTTCTTCCCGTCATTGTAAATTTATCCTCCTGTCGTCTTTGAAATTACCAACTTTCAGATTAGGTCTCTTGAGTGGACGTCCAGGTTGTTAGTTCCCAGGGCTAGAGCAGCGGCGTTAAAACTGATGGTGCTTTTCTGCCCAGGATTCTCCTGTCGGGCTTCCTTCTTGTGTCCGTAGTAGGCGACTCTGCCTTCCTGGGACTCCAAACCTCGGTCAGAAGGGGAACCGGTCCCGTTTACTCTGCGCCGAGGTGCCGTCACAGCCGCTGCGCTGGGCTCTGGTGTCGTGGGGGCCCTTGCGGGTCCTCCGAACCTGTTTACTCTGCTCCGAGTGCTGCTGCGCAGAGGTGCCAGCGGAACCGCTGCGCCGGCCACAAGAGTCGCGCTGGCCACCCGTGTGTTTCCTCCACTGGGGGATCTTCTGCTCCGTGAGTGACCAGAATTTGTCTGAAAGTGTGGCATCTTCTAGTTCTCCGCGCCTTCCCTGAGAGCTGCAATCCCGGGATGTTAGCAATTGGCCATCTTGGATCGTTCTCCCGAGAGTCTTAAAAAAGAATGTGTAGGACAAGATCATATAATTGCATGGAAATATTAATATAATACTGTTTCAAAAGATGCTGTAAAATGAGATATATAATCTATTTTAAAAGAAATATAGGTAATGAATGCATATATACAGACAGAGATATCAGAAGATTATGTCCTTCTTATCTTGGATGATGGTGTTGCAGGGCAGGGAAGCCCATAAATTGGGGCCCCACCTGTGAGGGTTCTTGGCTTTGCCCTGGAGGGAATTGAGGGGTGAGTTGGTGGTAGAAGAAAACAGCTTTACTGAGGTGGCAGTGTTAACAGCTCTGTGGCTGCTCCTGCAGAGCAGGGCTGCGCTGTAGGCAGTGTGCCAAGAGCAGCAGCTAAGGGGCAGTTCTGCGGTCACGTTTATACCTACTTTTAATTACATGCAAATTAAGGGCCAAGTTAGTCAGACATTTCCAGAAAAGGGGTGGTAACTTCCAGGTCATTGCCAGGGAATGGGTAAACTGTCATGGCTATGTGGAGCACATTAGCCAGTCTTCAGTCTGGTCCAGAGTTGAGTCCTGCCTCCTACCTCAATGGGACTGTAGGTCTACATATACATAATAGCTGGGCGTGGTGGCTCATGCCTGTAATGCCAATACTTTGGGAGGCGAGGCAGGCAGATCCCCTGAGGTCAGGAGTTCAAGACTGGCCTGGCCAATATGGTGAAGCCCCATCTCCACTAAAAATACAAAATTAGACGGGCGTGGTGGCACATGCCTGTAATCCCAGCTACTCAGGAGGCTTAGGCAGGAGAATCACCTGTGCGCAGGAGGCGGAGGTTGCAGTGAGCTGAGATTGCGTCACTGCACTCTAGCCTGGGCGATAGAGTGAGATTCAGTCTCAAAAGGAAAGAGAAAAAAAAAAAAATATATATATATATAATATTGTATAATTCATATATATTAATATGTATTATATATAACTTATGTAACCTAAAAGTTAAAAAATATGTATTTTTGCAGATCATCTCCCTCCTCCCACCCTCCATGCTCCAAATAGGCCTTTGTGTGTGTTGTTCCTCTCTATATGTCCATGTATTCTCAACGTTTAGCTCCTACTTATAAGTGACAAATGGAATCTAATTAACCTAAAGAGCTTCTGCACAGCAAATGAGACTATTAACAGCGTAAATAGACAACCTACAGAATGGGAGAACATTTTTGCAAACTGTGCATCTGGCAAAGGTCTAATATCCAGCATCTATAAGGAACTTAAATTTGCAACAACAACAACAACAAAAAAATCCATTAAAAAAGTGGGCAACGGATATAGGCACACCCTTTTCAAAAGAAGACATACATGCAGCCAACAGTCATATGAAAAAATATTTTTTTCTAAATTATGTTTTCCAAATTTACAAGCTTATATGCTTTTTTTTTTTTTTAGAATAGGGGAACTATTAGAAAATGCAAGACTTGGTGGGTTGGGATTTTTCACAGAAGGACAATGACTAGGCGTCTGTCGTGTCGGGCGCTTTTCTTCTGCTAGTTGGAGGCTTTGAGAGGAAGTTTCTCTCTGTCATTCTCCTAGGGCCCTCTGGGTTGTTTCCAGTGTTCCATAGTTGCAGACAATGCTAGAATTCACATCTTTGATCTTGAGGGCCTTTTCTCCCCGTATTCTCAGTTATTTCCATAGAGCATTTCCCAGAAGCTATATCATTGGGTCAGTAGGTGTGTTTTTTTCACTCATGAGACATATTTCCAAATAGTTTCTCAGTGGGGCTGTACCAACATTACCAGAAATATCTTGCCAGAACAGAGAATCTAATTGTTTAGAGTTTGCTCATTTCACAGGCAAACACTGGCACCTCATTATTTTGATTTGCAATTCCAACAAATGGCTGAATGGTCTTTTCTATAAGTTGTTACTGCATTTGTTATTCCTGAATTTTGCCATTTATCTATTGGGTTTGTCATACTTTTCAGTTTGTACGAATTCTTTCCATTCTAAAGAAAATAGTCCTTTTTCTGTTGTACTAGTGTAGCTATAGATATTTTCCCAAAGCTGTTGTTTCCCTTCTGGTTTAGCTTTTTTTTTTTTTCCTTTTATATTCAAAAGCTTTAAATTGTTATGTAGTGAAGTCTGTCACTTTTGTGGGTTTAAGAAATTTCTTCCAAGTTTAGAAAATTATCCTCCCACCTCTCAAGCAGAAGCTTGATACGTGCTCAGTCTGTTTGCATTTTTTTTTCTTCAGGAGCATCTGATTTTTTTTCTTGCCCCTTTAACTCATCAGTAATTTATCATGCTACAGGTTTGTGGGATTTAAATTCATTTCCTGTAATTTAATAAAGTTATCTCAGTCATATGCTGAGTAACCTTCCTCATTTATTTCTGATTCCCCCTTAGTCATAAGCTGATTTTTTATATAAAAGGTCAGGCCCATTTCTCACCCATTTGTTCTGTTCCATCATGCATCTACTAATACCATACCTTGAAAAATGATCATTTATTTAAAATGTACCTGATAGAGTATATTAGTCCGTTTTCATGCTGATGAAGATATACTCAAGATTGGGCAATTTACAAAAGAAAGAGGTTTACTAGATTTACAGTTCCATGTGGCTGGGAAGGCCTCACAGTCATGGCAAAAGGTGAAAGGCATTTCTCACATGGCAGCAGACAAGAGAAGAGAGCTTGTGTGAGGAAACTCTCATTTTTAAAACGATCAGATCTGAGACTTATTCACTATCATGAAAACAGCATGGGGGAGACCCGCCCTGGTGATTTAATTACCTCCCAGGAGGTTCTTCCCATGACGTGGGAATTGTGGGAGTTAACAATTCAAGATGAGATTTGGGTGGGGACACAGAGACAAACCATATCTTTCCATCCCCTCCCAGATCTCATATCCTCGCATTTCAAAACCAGTCATGCCTTCCCAACAGTCTCCCAAAATCTTAATTCATTTCAGCATTAACCCAGAAGTCCACAGTCCAAGTCTCATCTGAGACAAGGCAAGTCCCTTTCACCTATGAGGCAGTAAAATCAAAAACAAATTACTTCCTAGGTACAATGGGGGTACAGGCATTGAGTAAATACACCTGTTCCAAATGGGAGAAATTGATCAAAACTTGCATGGGCTACAGGCCCCATGTAAGTCTGAAATCCAACAGGGCAGTCAAATCTTAAAGTTCCAAAATGATCTCCTTTGACTCCATGTTTCACATCCAGGTCATGCTGATGCAAGAGGTGGGGTCCCATGGTCTTGGGCATCTCCGCCCCTGTGGTTTTGCAGGGTACAGCCTCCCTCCTGGCTGCTTTCATGGGCTGGCATTGAGTGTCCCCTGCTTTTCCAGGTGCACAGTGCAAGCTGTCAGTGGATCTACCATTCTTGCGTCTGGAGAACGGTGGCCCTTTTCTAATAGCTCCACTAGGCAGTGTCCCAGTGGGGACTCTGTGTGGAGGCTTCAACCCCATATATCCCTTCTGCACTTCCCTAGCAGAGGTTCTCCATGAGGGCCCTACCCCTTCAGCAAACTTCTGCCAGGTCATCCAGACATTTCCATACACCCTCTGAAATCTAGGCAGAGGTTCCCAAACAGTAATTCTTCACTTATGTGCACCTGCAGGCCCAACACCATGTGAAAGCTGCCAAGGCTTTGGGTTTGCACCCCCTGAAGCCACAGCCTGAGCTGTCCATTGGCCACTCTTAGTCACAGCTGGAGCAGCTGGGACGTAGGTCACCAACTCCCTAGACTTCACACAGCATGGGGATCCTGCCAAAGCATGGGGACACAGCCAAACCATATCACAGGGCTTGTTATCCTACCTCATTATATTTTAAGCTTATTGTCTGAAATTTTCTTTTTGATTCTCACCTGTTTAAATGTAAACAAAATCTTTGATAGACTACCAAGTCTTTTACATGATTTTTTTTTTTCCTAAAATGGATAGGGCTGCCTAGAACTCATTCATTCACTCAACAAACTTATTTGTACTGTACCTGCTTTTTGCCAGGTGTGGGAGGAGGGCACAAAGAGGAAAGATGTGGACCCTGCCACAAAGGAGTTCATGATAATGATGTTTTTTCTGTAAGAGATTCTCAAAAAAAAAAAGGTGAGGGAGGCTTTGTTCATCCCTGCTGGACCTCATGTTTTAAGCAATAAGTATTGTGATTTTCCTCTGCCAGGATTGCAATAGTTAAATATGGAGCCTCCCCAGCTGTGGCTTTGTTGACAGGGCCTTCAACCACAGGCCAGAACAGAAAGACTGACCTTTTCTGCTTACCCTAGGATGCTGAGTTCACCTACATCTGTTTTCTGGCAAGGTTTCCCAAAGCAGATAACTGTTACTGGCATTGTGAAGATACCCAGAGGATAACCTATGCTCAGAAATAAATGAGTTCTCAATAAAACCCGCAGAATTGTTGATAGCTTTGCAACTTGCTAGTGTGTGTGTGTGTGTGTGTGTGTGTGTGTGTGTGTGTGTGTGTTGTCAGCAACCACATTTAGTTCTTTCTTTGTAATACACACCAGCATTATCACAGGCTGTTCTCTGTTCAAGCAATGAATTTGCTAATTAAAATTGGCCACCTTGTTAGTGACTGTAAGCTAATGAGTGATATGATTGCCCTGGGACTTGAAGAATTGTTTTACTATGGAAATATTAAGATATTAATAAAAAGTAGAGAGTATAGTATAATGAACACCCATATACATATCACCTACATTTAACAGTTGTTTACATTTTACCCCATTTCTTCCACTTTTATTGTTGTTGAAGTACTTTAAACCGTAATTATTAAGACATTTCACTCCTAAATACTTAGTATTCATCTAAGAAAAAAATGACATTTTCCAATGTAACCTTGACATCATTAGCACTTCTAACAACATTAGTAACTCCTTGATATCATCTAAAATCTAGTCTGTATTCGAATTTCCCCATTTGTCCCCTCAGAAGTCTTACAGTTGGTCTGTCCAAAACAGGATCCAATCATAGGCTACATGTTATGGTTTACTATTTTATTTCTTAAGCTTTTAAAATCACAAGAGTTATTCCAATTTTTTGAGTGTTTATTTTTCACGACATTGACATATAAGAGTTTTTGGACTTTTCAGTATGGATTATGAAGTTTTCCATGATTTTTTTTTTTGTGTGGTTAATAGCCAATTTTCATTTGCCATTTTTGTATTAGTTTTTTTTTTTTTTCGGGACGGAGTTTCGCTCTTGTTACCCAGGCTGGAGTGCAATGGTGTGATCTTGGCTCACCGCAACTCCACCTCCTGGGTTCAGGCAATTCTCCTGCCTCAGCCTCCTGAGTAGCTGGGATTACAGGCACATGCCACCATGCCCAGCTAATTTTTAGTATTTTTAGTAGAGACGGGGTTTCACCATGTTGACCAGGATGGTCTCGATCTCTTGACCTCATGATCCACCCGCCTCAGCCTCCCAAAATGCTGGGATTACAGGCTTGAGCCACCGCGCCCAGCCTTTTTTTTTTTTTTTTTTTTTTTTTTAAATGGAGACTCACTCTGTTGCCCGGGCCAGAGTGCAGTTGTGTGATCTTGGCTCACTGCAACCCCTGCCTCCCAGGTTCAAGCGATTTTCCTTCCTTAGTCTTCTGAGTAGCTGGGATTACAGGCACGTGCCATTACGCCCAGCTAATTTTTTTGTATTTTAGTAGAGATGGGATTTCACCATGTTGGCCGGGCTGGTCTCGAACTCCTGACTTCAGGTGATCTGCCCGCCTTGACCTCCCAAAGTGCTGAGATTACAGGCATGAACCACCACACCTGGCCATATTAGTTTAATACATCATAATCAAAGTAGCTTCAGTATCTTCCATATTGGTTCAGATCTGACTTGCCCAGTGCTGTTTACTGGAGTATACGTCCTTATATTCATTTAATAGCAAATAAAATTCTTCTGGATTTGTACAGAATGCATTGGCCTAAAAGGGACGCAAAATAAATAAAGTCTGTGAATACCAACCATGACTGAAGTTTAAAAAAGCTTTAACAAATATTCTTCATGTTCAGTTTGCAGAGAAATTCCAGGAGGTGAAAGAAGCTGCCAAGATAGCCAAAGACAAGACCCAGGAGAAAATCGAGACCTCGAGTAATCATTCCCAGGTAAGACATGTGTCCATAAAGTAAATCTGAGTGGGGTTGGTGATGGGGTCTCTTGTTCCTTGCCACTCTGGCCAGAAATAGGGAATTTTGACAGTAGGTCATTTTGAAGACTTTTTCAACTATTAGCTTAATCACAGTGACATGTTTGTATTAGACTCTTTATTTTTTTAGGATGTGGTGTACTATATTTTGGACAGAAAATTGTTGATGAGATTCGAGTTAATGCATGTCCTGTCCCTGGAGTGACATTCTGTGGTCACTGTGTTTAAATGCCAGTGGCGAGGGCCCATGTCTCCTGGCTGTGACGGGGGGGTGAGTTTCTATGTAGGGTACCTTGTGCCCACAAGAGAGAGACTTGATACCAGACAACCTTTGTGTTCATCTCCAGTTTTAACAGAGGTCAGGTGGGAGATGGTGTTCCAATAGCTCTGTCTTAACGCAGGAGAGCTGGCTTGGCCAGGAATTGAATAGTCTGTCTGAAATGTGAGGATTGACTGGAAAGGACCTCTTTTAACCTGAAATCAACACACCTGCCTTCCTGATATCTAGAGAAGTATATGTGGTGGTGGGAGAAGTCCTGACCTAGTGACGGGGTTATATGTAGAAAGCCAGGGGAAAGGGAGACTTCAGGAGGGAAGACTGAAGGGCAGGAATAAGTATGATGTACTAGCAAGATAGCCAGGAGTCTGCCCGGTGGGCTGAGGTGTGCTGTGGGAGGCATGGGTGTGTGCTTGGAGATACTGTGAAGACCTAAAATTCTTCATTAGTGGGTAATTTATTATTTATTAGCTATTTGTTTAATTATTCTTGGGTAGTTGGTAGACATTGGAAGTGTTTTGTGACTGTTGATTTGGACTTTTCACCTGAGAGGATGGGCTTGCTTGCAGATGGTAAGGCAGGCAGGGAGGGAGTGAGGGCAGAAAGATCATCTAGAGGCTGTGAAGGGGAGAATGGCTGGGCCAGGGAAGCCTGGGGAGGGGGTTGCAAATGAGGACAGGGTGCAGAAAGAGAACCGGGAGGCCTGGGCATCTTAAGCAGTCAAGATCAATGCTCTAGACTTGACCATCAGCCTCACAGGGGCATAGCTGAAGCCTTGGGTGCACAAAGAAGCAATGGAGAGAAGAGGGCAGATGCTAGAGCCCTAGGAAATGGGCCCAGTTATGAAATGGGAGCCAGCAAAGACAGGGATGGAGAAGTTCCAGTGTTGGTGAACCCCAGGAGGGAGCATACCCAACATATGGGTGCTCAGGAGGGGAGAGAATGAGAGGGACCTTGGGTTTGTGGGAGCTATGGCTGACCCTTGGGACAGATTTGGTGGCTTAAGATGTTTCAAAAAGGCAAAACCTATGTCTGCCTTGAGTTATCTCCCCAATACCTTGTCCGGGCCTCATCACATAAATATGTCCACATGGGCCTATGGAAATGAATGCGAATTCCATTTCAGGTAGACAGGAGCTTTCCTGAATCTTTTAAAATAATCTTTAATATGATCTAAGTGATACCATTAATTTTGTATACTAATTGAACAGTCTGTCTAAAGTGTGAGAATTGACTGAAAAGGACCTTTTTTTTTTTTTTTGAGATGGAGTTTTGCTCTTGTTACCCAGGCTGGAGTGCAATGGCACGATCTCGGCTCACTGCAACCTCCACCTCCTGGGTTCAGGCATTTCTCCTACCTCAGCCTTCCGAGTAGCTGGGACTACAGGCGCATACCACCATGCCCAGCTAATTTTTTTGTATTTGTAGTAGAGATGGGGTTTCACCATGTTGACCAGGATAGTATCAATCTCTTGACCTTGTGATCCACCCGCCTCGGCCTCCCAAAGTGCTGGGATTATAGGCGTGAGAAAGGACCTCTTTTAACCTGAAATCAACACACCCACCTTCCTGATGCCTAGATTAGTGTATGTGGTGGTGGGGGAATTCTTGATTAATCTCTGAGGAGCTATGAAATTCAGCATGTGAAATGGTCCATGGTCTAGAAAGTTTCTAATATGTTATCTTTTTCAGAATACCACATATGACAGTGATATCTTTGAATTTAATTCTGAATCTCAAACTCCTGACCTCAGGTGGTCTGCCTGCCTCAGCCTCCCAACGTGCTGAGATTACAGGCATGAGCCACTGCACCTGGCCCTTTTTTTAATTAGTAATCAAACAGTTACTTGGTTTTCTGAATCTCTTAGAATATGAACACTTTGATTATGTTTTCCAAATAGGTGGATTTTTAAACAGCCTAATTACAAAAACACTTAATGTGGGGCTGTTTTGTGACTATAAATTACTACGTTTGTCATATAAAGGAAAAATTACCATACTGTAAAGAAAATAAAAATTATCTACCTCTCACCACTTGAAGATATTTTATTAGGGTTTTCTGTGTAACTTTTTTTTTTTTTTTTTTTTTTTTTTTGAGACAGCGTTTCCCTCTTGTCACCCAGGCTGGAGTACAGGCGCAATCTCGGCTCATTGCAACCTCTGCCTCCCATGTTCAAGAGATTCTCCTGCCTCAGCCTCCCGAGTAGCTGGGATTACAGGAGCCCACCACCATGCCCAGCTAATTTTTTGTATTTTTAGTAGAGATGGGGTTTCACTATGTTGGCCAAGCTGGTCTCGAACTCCTGACCTCAGGCCATCCACCTGCCTGGGTCTCCCAAAGTGCTGGGATTACAGGCGTGAGCCACTGCGCCTAGCCTGGTTTGTATCTTTCTAACATAGTTTTCCAGTATATATTTTATATTATACCATTTAACCTTATGAGTATTCCTTTTCAAAACTGTTTTAATGGCTGGACAACATTCTAGTGTTTGTATCACAGCTTATTCAGTTAATCTCCTATGATTTGGGACATCTGTATTTCTAAGTTTTCACTAATATAAATAACATGTGATGAACATCCTTGCGTATCTTCGTGCACTTGGTGGTTTCTGCATAAGTTCTTGAAATGGAGGTGTTGAGTTAAAGGTGTGGACGTTTTTTAAGCTTTTGATACATACCACAGACTTAGCCTGCAGAAATATACAGTTCTAACTCCCACCTTCAGTGAATAAGGCTTTTTCTTCCCACACCCTCATCAGCAAAGTTTTGTTAATTTGACAGATGAAAAGTATATTATTTCTTTTCCTTTTTTTTTTTTTGAGACAGAGTCTTGCTCTGTCACCTACGCTGGAGTGCAGTGGCATGATCTCAGCTCACTGCAGCCTCTGCCACCCAGGTTCAAGTGATCCTCCTGCTTCAGCTTCCCCAGTAGCTGGGATTACAGGCATGTGCCACCACACCTGCCTAATTTTTGTAACTGTGGTAGAGACAGGGTTTCACCATATTGGCCAAGCTGGTCTTGAACTCTTGACCTCAGTGATCCACCTACTTTGGCCTCCCAAAGTACTGGGATTATAGGCATGAGCCACTGCACCTGGCCTTCATTTTGTGTTTCTTTTTTTTTTTTTTTTGAGACAGAGTTTCGCTCTTGTTACCCCAGGCTGGAGTGCAATGGCGCGACCTCGGCTCACCGCAACCTCCGCCTCCTGGGTTCAGGCAATTCTCCTGCCTCAGCCTCCTGAGTAGCTGGGAATACAGGCACGTGCCACCATGCCCAGCTAATTTTTTGTATTTTAGTAGAGACGGGGTTTCACCATGTTGACCAGTATGGTCTCAATCTCTTGACCTCGTGATCCACCCGCCATGGCCTGCCAAAGTGCTGGGATTACAGGCTTGAGCCACCGCGCCCAGCCATTTTGTATTTCTTTACCAATGAGATTAAATATTTTTTATGTTTATTGATTGTATGTTTTTTTTCTTTTGTAAATATCAATTACCTACCCCTTTTAACTTAAGGTGCTTTTTTTTTGGTATTGATTTTCAAAAGCTTTATTTTTAAACACAAAATATTTTGAACATATGCAAAGCTAGGTGTAACTGTATAATGGGTCTTCCTGTATCCATAGGTCTGCTTTAACAATTAGGAAATTATGGCCAGTTGTTTCATCTACCCACCTACTCCTTCCTCCTCCCCTCTGTTTTAAAGCAAATCCCAGACATTTCGTTTCATCCATAAATATTTGAGTGTATAGCTCTAAAAGATGAGGACTCTAAGAGCTTGTCAACATAGGAAAGATACTAACATTTCTTTTTCTGCTTTTTTTAATTTGTCTCAAAATAAAGTTTCGTTCTTGTTGCCCAGGCTGAAGTGCAGTGGCATGATCTCGGCTCACTGCAACCTCCGCCTCCTGAGTTCAAGTGATTCTCTTGCCTCAGCCTCCCGAGTAGCTGGGAATACAGGCATGTGCCACCAGGCCCTGTTAATTTTGTATTTTTAGTAGGGATGGGGTTTCTCCACCTTAGTCAGCCTGGTCTCGAACTCCTGACCTCAGGCAGTCTGCCTGCCTTGGCCTCCCAAAGTGCTGGGATTACAGGCATAAGCCACCGCACCCGGCAGACTTTTGTTTTTCATATGTGCTGCTGCATATATTTCCCCCAGGTTTTTGTTTTATTTTAATTTTGTTTATGGCATTTTTTTTTTTAATTCAGAAATATAAACTTGGATTTATACACCAGTCTCTTCTAGTTTCCTCCTTTGCCCGTGTGCTTATTGGAGGCTAAGTAAGATCTTTCTAAGGTCTTATATAGCACCAAATGGAATTTCACCTCTCCGTGGTGTGATTTATGGAAAACACTCAGTAGTGAGGGAGCTGGGAAAAGTCAGGACCTGGTTCTTATTTCTTCAATGAATGTGTTGATCTAACGCTCCATAGCCCCAGGATCTTTAAGTGGTCTCCATTTCTAGTATGTACTTTTTCTCTGTCCTCATTCACTATTCCTCATTCCTTGTTTCTAACAGTCCCTCTTCCCTTGTGGCTTCTGTCCTGTGTATTTCAGGAGACCAGGTCTCGCCCATAAGTAAAAAAGCTCAGAGCACTGGCCCGGGTATTTTTCAGTAAAGTGCACAGACTTTATGAGCTTTACATGGTCTCTTCAGTGCCTTTTTCTTTGTTCTTGATAGTCTTTGCTAGGTTTTATTTTTAAAAAATCTGTTAGTCTTTGCTATATTATAGTTGGATGAGTTGATTCGTCTACACTCATAAACACACAGTTTCTTGTTATGCCTGACTTGCTGCTGATGTGTGGACAAGCAATAATGTGTGAAGATAATTCACTTTGGCCAGGAATCTGGGCGTGAAACCCCATCTTCTACTCAGGCATCCAGTGTCAACGGGACGGACGATGAAAAGGCCTCTCACGCCGGTCCAGCTGACACACACCTGAAGTCTGAGAATGATAAGCTGAAGATTGCCTTGACACAGAGGTAAGGCTGTTTTGAAGTCCAGACCTATTTTCTTCACCTTCAGCACTTCCTAGAAGCCTTTCTTGCTGGACAGGGTTTCAGGAAATTGGGAAAGAAAACTGGAACCTGCTTGGAGCATCCACTCTTGTCTCCTGGTGAAAGGCAGGCCAGCTGGCTTCATGGCCCTACTCTGGCCAACTACATCAACATCCATTTGTGTGTGAGAAAGAGAGAGTGTGTGGGTGTATGTGTGTGTGATTGTGAGTATGTAAATGGAGAGAGGGTGAATGTGCATGTGTTAGTATCAGAGTGTGTATGTTAGAATGTATGTGATTGAGTGTACATGTGTGGAGAGAGGGTGTGTGCCTGTGCATGTATTACGCACATGCCTGTGCTTTGTTTTGTTTTTGGGGAGCCAAATTTATCATTTATCTATAACATGGACTCTTAGCTGGGCATGGCAGCTCCCACCTGAATCCCAACAGTATGGGAGGCCGAGGCGGGCAGATCACTTGAGCCTAGGAGATCAAGACTAGGCTGGGTAACATGACAAAACCCTGTCTCTAGAAAAAAGTATTTTAGGTTGGGCACGGTGGCTCACGCCTGTAATCCCAGCACTTTGGGAGGCTGAGGTGGGTGGATCACGAGGTCAAGACCATCCTGGCCAACATGGTGAAACCTCGTCTCTACTAAAAATACAAAAATTAGCCAGGCATGGTGGCACATGCCTGTAGTCCCAGCTACTCGGTAGGCTGAGGCGGAAGAACCACTTGAACCCAGGAGGTGGAGGTTGCAAGTGAGGCGAGATTACACCATTGCACTCCAGCCTGGGTGACAGAGCAAGACTCCTTCTCAAAAAAAGAAAAAAGTATTTTAAAAACTAGCCAGCCGTGGTGGTGTTTACCTGTAGTCCCAGCTACTCTGGAGGCTCAGGTGGGAGGATTGCTTGAGCCTGGGAGATGGCAGAAGTTGCAGTGAGCTGAGATTGCACCACTGCACTCCAGTCTGGATGACAGAGTGAGACTCTTGTCTCAAAAAAAAAAAAAAGATTGAATTTTGAACATCTGAGAAATCCATGTGAAAACATAAACTATTAAAAATATGAAATCACACAAAATTCAGTCACTTTCCTATATACAAAAAAGTCACATAGAATATATATTTGAAGAAGAGATCTTTTACAATGTGAACTAGAACCATAAACTACACAGGAATAAACTTAAATTTGCAAGATCTATGTGAAGCAAACTTTAAAATGATTTCGAGGCTTATAAAAAGAACTGTTTAACAAATAGACATTCTGTTGGAAAGTGGCAAAAAGCCTTGATATTTTAAAAGTATCAGTTTCTCCTAAGTTGACCTGTAAATGTAACACAGTCCCCATAATGGTATCAATATGATTTTAATTTACTGTGTGAACGGTGCTTATGATTTTGTATCTTGAGAATGTGGTGCATTTCCCAAAGGCTGGGCTTCATGGTATAGGCTGGTCCCATGAGCACACTCAGGTCTTTCTGCTCACCTGGCCAGGGGTAGGGGGTCTCCCTCAGACTGAGAAGCCCCTCTCCTCAGAGTTGCCCATTTAAGAGCTATACTGGCCAGGTATGGCGGCACATACCTGTAATCTCAATACTTTGGGAGACTGAGGTGGGTGGATCACTTGAGGTTAGGAGTTTGAGACCAGCCCAGGTAACGTGGTGAAACCCTGTCTCTACTAAAAATACAAAAATGAGCCAGGTACGGTGGCTCACGCCTATAATCCCAGCACTTTGGGATGCCAAGGCGGGTGGATCATGAGGTCAAGAGATTGAGACCATCCTGGTCAACAAGGTGAAACCCCGTCTCTACTAAAAATACAAAAATCAGCTGGGCATGGTGGTGCGCGCCTGTAGTCCCAGCTACTCGGGAGGCTGAGGCAGGAGAATTGCTTGAACCCGGGAGGCAGAGGTTGCGGTGAGCTAAGATCATGCCATTACTCCAGTCTAGGTAACAACAGTGAAACTCCGTCTCAAAAAAAAAAAAAAAAAAAAAGAGAAAAAAATACAAAAATGAGTTGTGCATGGTGGCACATGCCTGTAATCTTAGCTACTCAGGAGGCTGAGGCAGGAGGATAACTTGAACTTGGGAGGTGGAGGTTGCACTGAGCCAAGATCGCAACACTGCACTCCAGCCTGGATGATAGCAAGACTCCATCTCAAAAACAAAACAAAACAAAAACTGTATCGTCATCTTAGAAGCTATCTTGGTTCAGGGTGCTGTAACAAAATACCATGAACTGGGTGGCTTAAATAACCTTTATTTCTCACAGTTCAGGAGGTCAGAAAGTCCAGAATTAAGGCACTGGCAGCTTTGGTGTCTGGTGAGGGTCTGGTTCATAGACCAGAGTCTTCTCACTGTGTCCTCATAGGTGGGGAGAGGAGGCAAGCTCTCTGGGGACGCTTGTAAAGACGTGGATCCCATTCATAAGGACTCTGCCCTCATGACCTCAACTAATCCTAGTTACCTCTCAACCTCCCCACCCCCTACTTCCTGAGACCATCACATTAGGGGTAGGGCTTCAATATATGAATTTGGGGAGGTCTCAAGCATTTAGTCTGTAAGAAAAGCTGTCATTTTGAAACTCCCCCCATTTTAAAGATGAGGAAACTAAATTCCAAGTGATAAAGTGACTCCTTGCCCAAGGTCACATGGCTAGTAAACTTTCCGTCACCTCACATTGCCTGTGTTCCACTCAAGGCTGCGGTCACAGTCTCTTCAGGAGCCTACCAGAGGCAGCCTGTCACATTCCACAGCCAGACCTGCCACAGGGTTGGCGCCCACCTCTCCAACTGCACTGGCCTGGCTGTGATCTGACCTAGGAATTCCAGAAAGCACATGTGACCCTTAGATCCAGCCGCCTGCCTTTGGACTGTGGCTCTTTGTCAGGTACTTCAAAGGACAGAACTGTGACCAGTCACTTTTCTTACCCATCAGGCAACTGTGAGAGCTTTTATTTTTTGAAGCAGAGTCTCTCTCTGTCACCCCAGCTATAGTACAGTGGCACGATCATAGCTTACTGCAGCCTTGACTTCCTGGGCTCAAGCGATCCCCTGCCTTATCCTCCCAAGTAGCTGGAACTACAGGTGCACGCTACCATGCTGGCTAATTTTGATTTTGATTTTTGTAGAGATGAGGTCTTGCTATGTTGCCCAGGCTGGTCTCAGACTCCTGGGGTTATCAAGTGATCCTCCATTCTTGGCCTCCCAGAGTGCCAAGATTATAGGCATGAGCCACCACACCCAACTGAGAACTATTTTTGGTTGCTTAAGTCACAATGGGCTGCCTGGGTGAAAATTTTTCACCCCTAAAAATAAATGTTTTCAATTCCAAGTTTAATGAAAAAGTGAGGTATAGGAATGGTCATGAAGCTATTTCCCTAAATTAGTTTAAATTCTCAGTGATCGGCTGCTCGAGGTGGCTCACGCCTGTAATCCCAGCACTTTGGGAGGCTGAGGTGAGTGGATCACCTGAGGTCAGGTGTTTGAGACCAGCCTGACCAACATGAAGAAACCCTGTCTCTACTAAAAATACAAAATTAGCTGGGCATGGTGCATGCCAGTAATCCCAGGTACTCGGGAGGCTGAGGCAGGAGAATCGCTTGAACCTGGGAGGTGGAGGTTCTGGTGAGCCGAGATTGTGCCACTGCACTCACTCCAACCTGGGCATCAAGAGCAAAACTCCATCTCAAAAAAAATAATAATAATAAAATCTCAGTCATCAACTCTAGAATTCATCAGATAATACATTTTATTATTTCCTCAGTCAGTGGGGTTTGAAAGTGAAATTACATATTTTCCAAGTCCTTGGGTCCTTGAGGGTGTGGAATGAAAGATAACACAGATCTATTCAGACACACCATTGTATTTACTTAAAAAAATTTTGAAGGCCTTTAGAAAGAGGACTGTCAGCCTGGCAGAAGCCTCCCCATGGGCTTGTCACATGCAGCTCTTCCCTGTCACCTCCAGTCACATTCAGCACCACAGATGTGGGCTGCTAGCAAGGAAACTGAAGGAGGGTCAGAAGAGAATGGTGAGGAGAACCTGATTCCAGCTTGGTTTCGTTTTAAATGTCCTCCTCACCCAGCACATAGAATCGGATGAAGCATGAGGACTTTGTGTGGACAGAAGAGGTGTCCCTCAGATGCCTGGTCTCCTCACACTTCCAAGGGGACATGGGCCAGCCAGGACTCCCTCCAGAACCCCCATTCTGCCCTCAGGGCAGGGCACTGATTCCTGTCTCCAAACCCTAGGCTCTCAGATCTGGATTCCTTTAAAGGCTCTGAGGAGACACGGGGTACAGTGGGGCCATTATTGCCCTGAGCCAAGCTGTTGGCTTCTTGCCTATTTAAACCCAGCGTCCTGGAGGTATCCATGGCTTTCATAGAGTTCTCGAAGGGAAGGGCCCCTGCTGGACTCCTTTCAGGTGGGAGCAGGGCAGCCAGGAAGGAGGAAGGGGTGGGCATTGCCCGCCTTGCAGCACTCGTGCATAGCTTTGCCTCTTCATTCGTGAAGAATTGTGTTCACTTATTTTTCCTTGAGATGGAGTCTTGCTCTGTTGCCAGGCTGGAGTGCAGTGGAATGCCCATGGTTCACTGCAACCTCCACCTCCCAGATTCAAGTGATTCGCCTGCCTCAGCCTCCCGAGTAGCTGGGACTACAATTGCACACCACCACACCCAGCTAATCTTTTTGTATTTTTAGTAGAGAGAGTTTCACCATATTGGCCAGGATGGTCTTGATCTCTTGACCTGCCTCTTGATCCGCCTGCTTTGGCCTCCCAAAGTGCTGGGATTATAGGTGTGAGCCACAACGCCCAGCCCAAGAATTGTGTTCTCTTCTAAGGTGATTCTTTAAGAAAATAGACTGCAGGGTGACATGTTCATACCAGAAAGTGGGGCCAGTCCCTCCTGGCCCTGTATCAGGGCAGCCGGACCCACCTGCCAGCCCACTGTGGGGAGAGGGCATGTGGGCCCCCAAGGGGTGTGCTTAAGGGTGGTGGAGTCTCCTCCCTCGGGTGAGTGGAGGCGCAGTGAGACAGGACGGCACCCACCTGTCGTCACTGCCCGTCCCCGTCCTGCAGTGCTGCCAATGTAAAGAAGTGGGAGATTGAGCTGCAGACCCTGCGGGAGAGCAATGCCCGACTGACTACGGCGCTGCAGGAGTCGGCAGCCAGCGTGGAGCAGTGGAAGAGGCAGTTCTCCATCTGTCGCGATGAGAACGACCAGCTCCGCAACAAGGTGGGTGCAGTGGGCCCCAAGCCCGGCTGGCATGAGCAGCAGGAGATGGGGGCACCCACGACTCTTTTTCTCCACCCCCAACTTTGCCCTCATCCCCATGGCCAGAGGAAGACCTGCTGCCTCTCCCACGGGAACATCCTTCCTCCTCCCTGCCTTTCTTAGGAGTTTAACCATGTACACAACTCACAACTGACTCGTTACCTTTTCTTTCTTTCTTTTTCTTTTTTTTGAGAAGGAATCTTGCTCTGTCTCCTAGGCTGGATACAGTGGCGTGATCTTAGCTCACTACAGCCTTTATCTCCCGGGTTCAGGTGATTCTCCTGCCTCAGCCTCCCAAGTAGCTGGGATTACAGGTGCCCACCACCACACCTCGCTAATTTTTGTATTTTTAGTAGAGATGGCTTTCACCATGTTGGCCAGGCTGGTCTCAAACTCCTGGCCTCAGGTGATCTGCCCACCTCAGCCTCCCAAAGTGCTGGGATAACAGGTATGAGCCACCATACTTGGCCAGACTCGTTACCTTTTCTGAACCAAGTTTTATAATTCCTCTTGAAGAGGAGAAGATAAACTGGAGGTGTCAGCCTTGTCCCTCTCAGAGTGGCATTTCTGGGGTTCAGTGACCCTCTGTGGAGGAAGGGGACCCAGAGAGTAGGTGAGAAACAGACTCGGGACACGAGCTGTGGCTGCTCAGAAGCCCTGCTTCCATTCACATTATTATTTCTAAACATGTCACTTTGGAGTTGAGAAAAAGATGATGGTGCTTGAGGCGTGAGGAGGGTGGGCAGGTGCTGGCCCCTCATATGCCCGCTACTCTCCACCCTTGACATCCTGGGATTTTGATTTGTTTGAAAATGAACCTGTAACCTTCCCTGTCATTAGTCACATTCCAGCTGGTTCACAAGGTGCTTTTGGGATGGCCAGACACTCCCCAACTGAGGTCTTGAGATTTCTCTGCTAACCTTGTTTTGATGGTGGTTAGTTCGCCCGCTATGAACACACAGGCTTTGGAGTATGCTCCGTCAGTGCAGGGTTTTGGGAGACAGGTCCCATTTAGATTGGTGTTCACTCCCCCTTGATCCCTGTTTCTGCCCTGCCCAAGTCAGAGGGCCCCTGCACCCCAGCCCTCTGTCACACTGTCTTACTTACCTGCTAATGCCACATAAAACTGTCTTGTGACATTTTTTCATCTCGGTGCTGAAAGTGCCGACAGTCGGGCACCAGGCCAATTGCTGACTTTGCACGTTCCCACCCGCAGCCTGGCAGATCTGCCTGCCAGAGGGATCTATTGCCCTTTCTTGCATTTTCAAGAAAAGAGCTGAGTTTCTCACTTTGGTCTGAGTCCGATAGCCAGCAGCAGTGCGTGGGGAGTAAAGGAAGAGCATCGCACACAACGCTCCCTTGGAGGAGTGTTACCCTTACGGGGTGGGACATGTCTCAAGCTTGCCTCCCAGTGCTGGAAGTAGAGGTTGGTGTGGTCTCCAGCGGCTGTGGTGGCTGTAAGTTCAGACCCCAGGGCTTGGTGCAGGATGCCTCTGGGAAGTGTCCTCGGTACCCATCACATCAAGGACTGCTGCTGCCCATTTGGGGGTGGGCTTCATCACTACAATGCTTTTGTAGTGAATGTGGGGTCCCTGCCTGCTGTTCACTCTGCACACACATTTTGGCCCCCAGCATCCAATGGCAGTGTGAGAGAATCAGGCCTTTGCATCTGTGTTCCACACAGGTCACCCTTTTGAGGGGTCAGCCTTGGGAAGGAAGGAAAGATGCCATCTGGGGATTTGCCATTCAGCCTCCAAGAAGAGGCCTACAGGCCAGCCCCTTCCACCTGCATCCACAGGGGAAGGCCACCTTGATTTATAATGTTCGAAATGTCATTGCTTCCCTTTTTGACAGCCACTGCCCCATGAGGTTGCTCGGTTTTCTACCCTGCTGGCTTAAACCCTTGAGATGAAACAGAATAATGCAGGACATGACAATAATGGTGTAAAAATTATTCTGGGGAAAAGCAGCTCAATCCAGGGGACACCTGTCCCTTGCTGGTGATGATCCTAAAGCAAATCTGAATCTTCTTCGTGGCCATGAGCGGAAACCAGAAGCCCAGGGCATCTAGAAGGCAGGTTTTATGACTTACTTGGCTCTGCTCTTGAGGTGCCTCTGTAAGGCCTCATGTGCAAAGCAGGTCCCTGCAAGTGGGACGGACAGCCCCGTGGTGGAGCTGTGTGGGCTTTGTTCATAGCCACAAAGATAAACTTACAAATGGATTAGTTTAGGGTTTGTTTTTAAAGGAAAACATAAGCGTAGCTGTGGTGATCTCTTCCTTAATGACTGACATCAGCTGTCACCCTTGCTTTACTGTGTGGTGTTTATTGAAGATTGATGAGCTGGAAGAACAATGCAGTGAGATCAACAGAGAGAAGGAGAAGAACACACAGCTCAAGAGGAGGATCGAGGAGCTGGAGGCAGAGCTCCGAGAAAAGGAGACGGTGAGTCACGGTGCTCTGAGCAGGCCCCTCGGCATCCTCTGGGCCTTGTGGGGTGGCACACAGCAGGTGTCTTGGGGCACATGACCAGCCCTGGAAATTGCCTGCATAGCAGTTCAGAGAGAGAGCTGGGAGCCACATCAAGGGGCAGACAGGCCAGAGCAAAGGCCTCCCCGTAACTTCTGCCGCCTCCCTGCTAGTCCTGTTCTATAGCCAATCATGCAGATCCCCAAGGGAGCTGAACACTTCACAAGACAGACATGTTTGGTATCTGTCCTCAGAAGTGGAGTTTTGCTACCAGATTAATGCCACTGGAGACCCATCATATAATCACTTATTTTCTTTTTAAAAATTTTTTAAAATGTATTTATTTTATTTAAGATGGTGTCTCATTGTATTGCCCAGGCTGGTCTTGAACTGGGCTCAAGTGATCCTCCCACCTCAGCCTCCTGTGTAGTTGGGACTGTAGACGAATGCCACCACACCTGGCCTATAGTCATTTATTTTCTAGGGGGCAGACAGTTAAGTGCGCACATGTTGGAGGCTGTGGGCATGTTACCAAACTCTCCAGGCCTCACCTTCTCTACTCATAGAACAGGAATCGGAAAAACATCTGCCTTGTCGTGGTGTGTACAGACTTCATGTGACAAAGTGTGTGACACACTTCACCCTTGGAATTCCCTGAGATGAAGTGTTTTCACAGTCGCTGTCATTGTCTCTGCAAACAGAACAGGTTCCCAAAGCTCCTTTCACGAGTGTGCACACATTGGTGATTTTCAAGAATATATTTTATCTGACTTTTCTGTTCTCTCTAAAATTTTTTTCCTGTAGGAGCTGAAAGATCTCCGAAAACAAAGTGAAATCATACCTCAGCTCATGTCAGAGTGCGAATATGTCTCTGAGAAGCTAGAGGTACGTGGGTGAGGGGCACAGCTGTCCTGGCTCAGCCGAGAAGGCACAAATGTCATGGTACTCATTTGCCCACCTCCCCTCACTTTCATACTGAGAATGGTAAAGGAGAGATTTTCTGTTCACAAAAAGCTGGCGGTAACTGCACACCAGATGGCAACGCATCCACCCCTGCCCCCGGGGCAGACTTGGCAGCACTGGTCTTTTGGTTTTTCCAGTTCTACGAGGGTTTCTATGCATCACCGTGGTATTGACTGTTTCCTTGCAGAACCCGGGTGGGGGTGAGGAGCGGGGAGGGGGTGGCCTGAGAGCCCAGGGTCAGGGTGTGGGGCCACCTCAGTCACTCCCCTGCCAGTGACCTTGCGCACTGACCTTGGGCAGGCCTTCCTCTCTAGTCTCAGATTTCTGATTCCTAAAATGAGGATTTTCAGATCCTCCTCCACCTCAGAGAGTCTCTTCCCTGCAGGCCCTCTGAAATACACATGTGCTTCGTGTAATTAACAACCCTGGGATTGGTAACTGGTTCCTGTACACATGTTCAGAAAAGTCTCCATGTATGCCCTCAACATAAAGCTCTTATTTGATATGAAGAATGCAAGACTTACTGTTAAGATTCACAGCTGTCCTGTCTTTGAGAACCTGCGTGTGATTTACCTAGATGTGGCTCTATAGGCTTGTGGGGCCCAGCACCACAGTCTCCATGGTAACAGCATCAGAGGGTGCACAGACTGGCTGTCTTTGAGTCACTGGCACGGCCAGTCCTTCCTGGCTGAGGAGGCCACGCCTCTGTGGGACCAGGGTAACAAGCCACTCTCCCATCTGTTCTGTCTCAGGATGGAACTGAAATGTGGTCTCTGCTAGCCACTTGGACGGGGATTTCAGACTTTCCCTGCTGCATTCTGCCTGCTTTGTTGGGTCTTGGGTCTTTGGGCCAGGTGTTGGCCCCTCTGCAGGAGAGCAGACAGGAAAGGAGGAGGTCACTGAAGTGCCTGCCGCTTCCCTTCTGAGGTCATGGTCACATGTGTGCTGGGGGCTTAGCATGCTCTAGGGAGCTTAGGCCCTGGCCCAGGCCCTCAGGTGGGATGGAGAATGTTTGTTTCAGCTGTGGCAGGGTTAGAAGAATGACTCTTGTCACTCAGTTTTCCAGACCTTTCTCCCTTTTGCTTTGCCAGGCAGCAGAGAGAGACAATCAAAACCTGGAAGACAAAGTGCGTTCCTTAAAGACAGACATTGAGGAGAGCAAATATCGACAGCGCCACCTGAAGGTGGAGTTGAAGAGCTTCCTGGAGGTGCTGGATGGGAAGATTGACGACTTGCACGACTTCCGCCGAGGCCTCTCCAAGCTAGGCACCGATAACTAGGGCTGGCCGAGGCCCGGGCCCCGCCTGTGAGTCCCAAGTGTGTGTGCGAGACCAGATAGCTCTAGAATGTTCTCCTATGTGCGTTGCTTCTGTAAATGCAGGCACAGTTTGTCGTGTTTCCAAACCAGTTGTGCCGTCCACTCACTCCTTTCCAGGATAGAAATCTCCTCTCACTTCTCTGGCCTTGTGAGGTTGTGGACAACTGGAAGATTCTGACTCAGGAATCCAGAACTAGGTCTACCTTAAACATTTATGCAGTTAGGGCAGGGATGTTTATATCTTTCATAAGGGCTGTTGCAACCATATGAACTGAAAAAACACATTTTCTAATCCAAATACTGATATTCTTGACACCAGGCCATCAGGCTCCTTTTATTGAATAGCATTCAGAGTATTTGAATGTCCACCAGGCACCAGCCCCGGGGGGCACAGAGAGAACAACATTCCTCTCCATCAACATCGAGAGGCTTTGAAACTACTGTTTAGTGGAGGCTTATTGAGAGATGGAAAACAAGCTCCCGGTGAGTGCATTTTTTGGCCCGGGAACCGCCTGCCTCTGCGATACTGGCCCCTACCCCCAGTTTGTATGGTTGCGACAGTGTTCCTTTTCTTGGTTTTAATTTCTGAGCAGATGATTGTGCTGTGCGAACAGCACACAGTGAGGGTGCCTTGCACAATGCCTGGCACAAAGTAGGTGCTTAATAAATATCTGTTCAATTAAACATGTACACAGAATTTAGTGTTTTAATCAAACCCCACAGCATAGCTGGGACCCTGTTGAATGATGCACCATCTTTGCTGTGCTGGGTAGTTATCAGACATGAATGTCACTGTGTGGTCAAAACCAAGCTGGGGCTCGGGTGGCCCTGGGGCAGGGAGGGAGAAGGAGAACCAGCAGGAGCTGGTCTGAGGTCCCCTGGAGCCCATCCGTGATGCTCTGCTCTGGGGCTCTCCGACCCTCGAATTGCCTTTTCCCCCAGGAATGGGGGCTGTGGCCTGGAAATTCCAGGTATAAGGGCTGCCCAGGGCTTGGGATCTAGGGTGAGATTCTCTTATGGGTCTGGACAATTGAAAAGAAATTGCAGACAATCACGCAGGGAGAGCCTCAGCCCTTGCAACAGAGGTTTCCACCCACCTTTTCCCCCTGCCTTTCTCAGCTTCTTCTAGGGAAGGGACTGCAGCCATAAACCTCCCCTGTCTGACAGAGCTGCTCAGTGGGGCCAGTGGGCCCGTGGGTGCTGTTGGCATCCTACCCTGGGAGGTCGCCCACGTGTGGCAAGATGTTTTGAATCCCTGGCCCCACAGATCCCTAAATGCCTTGGGCAGGGGGGAGGCTTTGGTGCCCCCTTATCCCTTTGAGAACCGCCTAAGAGAACTACTCCCTCTAGAAACCTCCCGTGGACGCAGAGTTTCTCCCTGCTGAATTTGTATTAATGAGCAAACAACCCAAGGAGGGAGGGAGATAGGGTCCCCTCGCAGGTGCCCTGGGCCCCCAGGTGAATGCATGAGTCCTCCTGCTCTCCTTCCCTTCCCCTCAGTGAGATGCCTCTCTGAGCTGGAGAGTCTTGTGTGGGATGCAGACAAGGGAAGGCCAGGGACCTGGGGCACCAAGGCACTTTAGAGAAGCCCCCACAGGGTGAATGGGGGCTTTGGTTGAGTACACAGGGCTCTTGGCAGACAGGAAGTAGAAAGTGTGGCCAGACCTCTTTGTGATTCGGCCTAGGCTGCTGCTGGCCCTGCCCTTTCCCCAGAGCTCCAGATGGCTCTCAGGACAGTCGGTAGCAGCTTCCTGCTGGCTGCACCAGGAGACCAGAGAGCAGAGCTGGCTATAAGTCGGCCTCCTGGGCCAGCAGCGGGATAGGAATTCTCAAGCCAGCCTGGTCCACCCAGCAGCAGGCTGGGTGTGTGGCTGCCTGGGAGCAGTGGACACTGGGTTCCGAAATCCCCCCACTTGGGTCTTCAGATGACCTCTGTCTGTGTATCAGGTGACTTAAGAATCTAGGAAGAGCCCTCTTGACTGACAAGACCATGCTTAGGTGGCATATACATAGCATAGTTACTAAAGCCACTTGGGCATTCTGCTAGCAGTGACTTTAGAAAACTCCAGAAGTGGAGGTGTAGAAAAGGTTGGAAGAGCCATTTCCACAGTGGGCTGCTGTGCAGTCAAGACCTATGATCCCAGCTCACCAACCACTGAAGTGTGTGGGGAGCCCCCTGTGGGGAGCCCCCTGTGGGCAGCAGGTGAGGAACTTGATTCCTCCTGCTGTGTGTCTGGCTCTATAGCTGTTGCAGCCCCGGAGCTAAGAATAGTAGGGACCCCTTTAAAGGGAAGTTGGGCTTGGCTGTGAAAGCACAACAGCTTTTACAGAGCACTGAAGTTTCCATTCCTTCTGCTTTCCTCTAAAGATCTTAGTGTCTCTTCATTTACTTTCTTTTAAATTAATGGCCCTGGAGCAACCTGGACGGTGTTCCCGTGGGCTGCTGTGACGTGCCCTCGTTTATTCTGGCATCCAGCCCAGTCTCAGTACTGTTGTCCTAACCTTACACCAGATGCAGGCAGAACCTAAGCTGCTCACTGGTGAGCATCGCAGCCGCCTGTGCTCTTGGAAGGTGCAGGGCCAGGTCTGCACTTTCAGTTTGCAGATGAGGTCTCCTGATTTTGGCATTTCCAAGACTGGCTGCTGTACCGTGATAAGCTTTCCTTCTGCCCCCATGAAACCTGGTGTCTAAATGAAGTCAACAAAACTTGGAACTCTTTAATCAAGAGGATCTTTAAAAATTACTTTTCATTCCAGTCAAGACCCAACTGGATACGGGTCTTGGGAGTGGCAAGGAAGCCTCCCTAGTGCTGCCTGGGGAATGTAAAACCACCAGAGAGACAGGTTGGGACAGTGTGGTCAGGCCTTGGAGGGAAAGGACCAGTATCCACACAAGATGTCAAATTCCTGTGGCTCCTCAGTTTCATCTGTCCTGCCTGCCATCATATTAAGGCTTTAATTGGGTTAGAGAACAGGGCAGAGACTGTCCCCTCGTTTTGCAGATGGGAAGTAGAGACAGAAAGTGACATGTCCAGGGTCACCCTGCGGTGACCAGCAGCGTGGACTCTGCATCCAGGTCTCCTGGACCTTAGTACAGTACCTTTTGAGCCATGCCACTCTTGTCCCTTTGGTGACCCATGAATGCCAAGAGAAAATAATTATATCCTGATAAGAGCACATTGCAATTATATTATTTTAATATGTGCCCACAGCAAAGGACAGTTTACAAAGGTATGAATCAGAATGACATTTAGGAATGTTTGTTATAAACAGTAACAGAGTTCCACTTTGAAATGATTCTGGTTTTGCAGGAATCATTCTAAGAAAGTTGGTTAAAATGGTGTCCATGCCTGTGAGGCCAGTTCTATAGAAAACAAACACACCCCGAGGTCTTTACTGGCTTCAGTGGAGGCAGAGCAGTATGTTTAAAACAAGAGGGAGACCTTGAGATCGCAGGAATGGAAACAGAACAGAGTTCTAGTTGGAAGCGGCCTCTCCACTGCCTGCCCCTTCCCAGAGATGCGCTCCTTTCTGGCTTTCCGGGGAGGGAGCAGCCTTGCTCAGTCGGGGGAGCAGCATGAATGGGACCTGATCAATACCCAGGAAGACTGTGCACAGAGGGCCATTGGTCTCCAGCCTGCGGGCTCCGTGAGCACAGTTCATGGTGATGGTGGGCAGGCGCCTGCCTGCTGTGGACTGCATTTGATACAAAACATCAAGTAAAGGGTGGAGCATAATACAGTGAATGTGCCTCCCAAAACTATCATGATCTGCCTGTTTTTTTTTTTTTTTTTGAGATGGAGTTTCGCTCTTGTTGCCCAGGCTGGAGTGTGCAGTGGCGCGATCTCTGCTCACCACAACTTCCGCCTCCCAGGTTCAAGCAATTCTCCTGCCTCAGCCTCCCAAGTAGCTGGGACTACAGGCGTGCACCATCATGCCCAGCTAATTTTGTATTTTTAGTAGAGACGGAGTTTCTCCATGTTGGTCAGGCTGGTCTCGAACTCCCGACCTCAGGTAATCTGCCTGCCTCAGCCTCCCAAAGTACAGGTGTAAGCCACTGCGCCAGCTATGATCTGCCTATTTTAACAGGGCTCTTTTTCTTTAGAAACATCTCCTCCTCTGTAGAAACCAGGAACAATTTTGGATGAGAGCCAACCACAGGATGTGCTGGGGACCTTATGATGAGATCTCACATATGGCCAGGTGCACCTTTGGGAGGAAGGCAGCAGTGATGTGACTTAGCACAGGGACTGGAAAGAGGGAACCAGGGCTGGGCGCGGTGGCTCACACTTGTAATCCCAGCACTTTGGGAGGTCGAGGCAGGCAGATCATGAGGTCAGGAGTTCCAGACCAGCCTGGCCAACATGGTGAAACCTCGTCTCTACTAAAAAAAATTCAAAAATTAGCTGGGGGTGGTAGTAAGTGCCTATAATCCCAGCTACTCAGGAGGCTGAGGCAGGAGAATGACTTGAACCTGGGAGGCGGAGGTTGCAGTGAGCTGAGATCGTGCCACTGTACTCCAGCTTTGGCAACAGAGCTAGACTCCACCTCAAAAAAAAAGGGAGCCAGCTGCTGGTCTTTGCTCATATCCAGAAGTGGATTGTTTGTTCCATTAGTCTTTCTGGAAGTTAAATTCTTTTGTTGCCTTGTCACTAGATTTTGAAGCACTTGCAAACTAGAAGCTTGCAGGATCAATGTCCATATATGTTTTTAAATGATATGCATGGTTTAAAAGGACCCTAATTTCTGAGTACATGGCTTCCCCAAAGATATTGTACATATTTTGGAGATGGTGGGGGTTTTGGCATGGAGAGGGATTCCTGTCTAGTCTAGAAATGTGTGTTACTTACATGTCTCTTTCATGCAACTGTCTCAAGAATATGGGTTTTCTAGTTTGCCTTTAAATGCTACTCAGGCAGGAAGGTGGCTTTGGTAAGATTTTTGAGATGGACGAAATGTTCTAGTGAGCTTAGGACTGGGTGCATGCGTGTGTGTGTGTGTGTGTGTGTGTGTGAACAGCAAAAGGGGAGGTGGGAGAAACAATAAGGAAGAGTTTTTATTAAAAGTATGTACACCTAAAAGGAGATTTTATTTTACTGTTTCTGGTGGTGGTGGTCTAATTTCTGGAATCCATTTACCAGAAGAGTTTGTGGGTCTTCTGTTGGAAGTGGAATTGTACAGTGCCCTACTCTCTGCAGAGCCTTGTGGCAAAGTGGTCTCCCAGGCCCCGGAGACCCCCAAGGGCACCTGGCAGGAGCTGACAAACTATGGCGGAGTCCCAAGTGGTGTGTGTTTTGGCAAGTGATGGGCAGGACTGATGATCCACAGCTGTGGGGCTGTGTTACTGTTTTACCTTCTTGTACTGCTTTTCATAGAAAGTCCTGACTTTACATCAATTGTGAGAGCAGTGTCTTCTGATGTGACAGGAAAGAAGACATTCCTTGCATCAAATGTAAGAGTTTAATATAAGAGTGGAGTAGATAAGTGAACCCTCCCACAAGTACTGTGTGTTTCCCTTTTTAAATGCTTTTTTGGTACATAAATACTTTTTTTTTACAAAGAAATTCCAGATAAGTGAGAAAAATCACCTGTTATTGCACCATCTAATTATAACCACTGTTAGCATTTCTGTTTTTATCTTTTCACACTTTTTTCTA
Organism: Callithrix jacchus; assembly: GCF_049354715.1. NCBI lineage: Eukaryota > Metazoa > Chordata > Mammalia > Primates > Cebidae > Callithrix > Callithrix jacchus. The sequence continues at coordinate 24,115,744 of NC_133507.1, read as the reverse complement.
TGCATCTGTATGTGTTTTATTACTTTTTCATGGAATATAATCATATTATACATAATGTTTTATGACTTTTATCCCTTTTAATGTTATATTGTGAATAGATTTCTATATCAGTAAACATGTAATGACATTATTTTTAACCTCTATGTAGGTTGTACCTTGAATTCTGAGGTTGTTTCCAATTTTTTGCTGTTGTAATCAAGAACATAATGAAGTTCTGACATCTTTGTGAATTTTGCAGAATAATGACTTAGGATAATTTTCTGGAGTTATTACTGGCTCAAAAGTACGCACCTCTCTATCAGCAACTCCTTTCCTTCTGGGGCATACAGGACTTCACCCTCCAGCCCCCTCGTTCTCATTCAGAGTCCTATGACTAATTCTGGCCAATTAAATGTGAGCAGAGGTGACATATGAAGCTCCAGGCAGAGACTGAAATGCCCATGGGTAGTTCCGCAGTGTCTGTCTTCCCTTGCCCCAGCAAATGCTGATGTCCCAGGGACAGAGCCTCTGTCAGGCCTGGATCCCTGAGTGACTACATGGAGCAGCTCCCTTCTCCCTTCATGTCACCCTCACCTACCACCCCGCATGGACACGTAGCATGAATAAAAACTAAACCTTAGGCGTTAGCCACTGGGATTTCAGAGTTAGCTGGTTAACTGCAGCACAACATATCCTGTCCTAACGATAAAAAAGTATGCACATTTTTAGGACTCTAATATGTGTTGCCTCAAATTGCCTTCCAGAAACAGTCCCAAATTATATTCCCACCCACAGTGCATGAGTGTGTACTGCTTCCTCTTTAACACGGAGTTACCCTGGGGTCAGAGAGCTAAAAATAATATATTTTTTTTGTTCAAATGTAACCCTCTAAGATGTTCAGTAGTATCATTGATTTCTAAGAGGCTTACTTCATAAACATTATAAAATGAAATTTTAAGTTGCATGTATGGCTTTTTAATAATGTTTAGACATTTTTTAAATCTTAGTCAAGTTTGTTACTTTTTTTTTTTTTTTGAGACGGAGTTTCGCTCTTGTTACCCAGGCTGGAGTGCAATGGCCTGATCTCGGCTCACCGCAACCTCCGCCTCCTGGGTTCGGGCAATTCTCCTGCCTCAGCCTCCCGAGTAGCTGGGATTACAGGCATGCGCCACCATGCCCGGCTAATTTTTTGTATTTTTAGTAGGGACGGGGTTTCACCATGTTGACCAGGATGGTCTCGATTTCTTGACCTCGTGATCCACCCGCCTCGGCCTCCCAAAGTGCTGGGATTACGGGCTTGAGCCACCGCGCCCGGCCGTTACTTTTTTTTTTTTTAAATGGTTGCTACTTATGTTTTCATGCTTATGAAGACCTTTCTAATTTTTTTTTTTTTTTTTTTGGAGACTGGGTCTACTCTGTCCCCCAGGCTGGAGTGCAGTGGTACAATCTCGGCTCACTGCAAACTGAGCCTCCCAGGTTCAAGTGATTCTCATTTCTCAACCTTCCGAGTAGCTGGGACTACAAATGTGTGCCACCACTCCCGGCTAACTTTTTGTATTTTTAGTAGAGATGGGTTTCGCCATGTTGCCCAGGCTCATCTCGAACTCCTAGGCGCAGGCAGTCTGCACACCTTGGCTTCCCAAAGTGCTGGGATTACAGGCATGAGCCACCATGCCTGGCAAGGTCTTTCCAATTCTGATTGCAAGAATGTATATTCACTATCTCATTTTTGCACTTTTATTATTTCTTTCTAAGCGGTTACATCTCTGATCTGGCTGGGCATGGTGGCTCATACCTGTAATCCCAAGACTTTGGGTGGCCAGGGTGGGAGGGTCACTTGAGTCCAGGTGTTTGAAGTTACTCTGAGCTTTGATTGTGCTGTTGCACTCCAGCCTGGAGACAGAGCAAGACCCTGTCTCTAAAAAAATAAACTCTCTAATCTATCTGCACTATATTTTCTAAATTACCCCATCACTGTTCATTGGGAAGTCTATCCTTTCTGTACTCTAGATGAAATCCTATCAGTACCGTATACCCAGCCCTTCTGTTGGGTGCCAGGATAAGCACCCTGGCCTTGAGTGTGCTGTGAACTTTACTGTGGCTCATTTTTACCTGCACTTTCTAGTACGGTACCACATTGTTTGGATCGCCATAGCTTTGGACTAAACATTCCCATTAAACTTTTTCAAAACTTGCCTAATATATTGTGCATGCTGGGCGCAGTGGTTCATGCCTGTAATCCCAACACTTTGGGAGGCTGAGTTGAGTGGATCATCTGAGGTCAGGTGTTCAAGACCAGTCTGGCCAATATGGCAAAACCACATCTCTACTAAAAATACCAAAAAAAAAAAAAAAAAAAAAAAAAGCTGGGTGTGACAGAGGGCGCCTGTAAACCCAACTACTTGGGAGGCTGAGGCAGTGAACCCAGGAGGCGGAGGTTACAGTGAGCCAAGATCGTGGCACTGTGCTCCAGCCTGGACAACAAAGCAAGACTGTCTCAAAAAAAAAAAAAAAAAAAAAAAAAAAATTCCAAAAGAAATTTGAGATAATTTTGTGATGTTTAGAAGAACTAGAAATTGCATAAAATTAACATGTTTTACACAAGAGGACTAACATCTTTATAATATTTAACCTTTCGTTTCAGTAAATTTATAATATTTTATGTCTCTCAGCCGAACTTTTCTAGTATAGGTAATCTTTGTAGTGTGATTACTATTGTAAATGAGATCTTTTCCCACTACTTTTAAAAATGAAAATTAAATCTATGACTTAAAAACATTGGATAAAACTTACATAAATGTAGACATTATTAAAAAAACATAATGTAGAAAATTAAAGTCCCCCATAATTAAAATCCCTTTTTCCCAAGATAAACAGTCAACAGTTGATGCATATTCATCAGTTGTTTCCTAAAGTATGTTTTAGCACTTTGACCATATAAGACAACACTTCTGCTATTATTAGCATTTTCTCTTTGCAATAGATCTTCCTGTGTCAGTACACATCAATCTACCTCATTCTTACCTCTGCATAAGAGAGTAGTGTGTGGTTGTACTTGGTGATTGGTTATTTATTTTGTAACTGGCCAATTACTGAATTATGCTAAAGGTTTTGCTGCTGTTGATTTTTTTGCCTTTTTCAGTTGGGTAATAATTCTGGGTAAGATGATAATTTTATTCCCATATTTTTAATCTTACTTCACTTTCTCAATTCATCACATTGACCAATACTTTTAGAACAATGTTAACACTTAGATAATTGTGCTGATATTGTCCATTCTTTTATACATATATATATATATTTTTTTTTTTTAGTGAGAAGAATGCTTCTCCAAAACTATAAATTTGACTCTTAGTGTAAGATAATCTTAATATTTGAATTATACATTAAGGTTATGCCCTCTATTTCTAGTTTGATGAAAATAGTAATGGATGTTGGGGTTTTGTTAAATGGCTTTTTTCCACATCTGTCAAGATGATCAAATGGTTTTTCTCTATTATGACTTGAATCATTTTAATAGATTTGCTAATGTTAAGACATCTTTGCGTTTCTACAAACACCTGATATAATCATAGTATATTATTCTTTTAATATACATCTCCTTTCAGTGTTAACAGTGGTTATTTATGATTGGTTGGTCCATAGTAGGTTTTTATTTTGTGTTTCTTATCTGTACTTTCTGATTTTTCTACTAAGATCATGTATTACTTGTATAATAAAAATAAGAACTTTAAAATGCAAAATTCTTCTGGATTTGGTTTGCTCATTTTATTAAGAAGTTTTTCATACCTAAATAGGAATAATTGTATAATTTTTTTTCTGCTGTCTTCATCAGTTATTGGTGTTAACTTATTTAAAAATTAAAAAGAACTTGGGAAGCGCTCTTTTTCTATGCCCTGGAAACATTTAAATATTTAGAATGTTTTGCTCTTTGAAGTTTTTATAACATATAAAACTGTCCAACTCTAGTGCCTTTTTAGGAAATTTTTTTTTCATGCTCATTGGTTTCTTTAAACTTCCTTTCTGTTTTTTGGCAATTGAAATTTTCCCGGCTAAGTGTGGTGGCTCGTGTCTGTAATCCCAGCACTTCAGGAGGCTGAGGCAGGAGGATTGCTTGAGCTCAGGAGTGCACAATCAGGCTGGGCAACATAGTGAGACCCTGACTGTACTAAAACCCAGCTAGGCATGTTGGTATGTGCCTGTGGTCCCTGCTACTCAGGAGGCTGAAGCAGGAGGATCACTTGAGCCCAGGATGCTGAAGCTGCACTGAGCCATGAGCATGCCTGGGATACAGAGCAAGACCCTTTCTCAAAAAAAAAAAAAAAAGTTTTTAATTAAGTAAATTTTCCTAAATAATGATTTTTATGATTTTCAGATTTGTTGGCCTGGAGCTCTGTTATTCTGCTTCCTCATTCCCATATTGTGTGTGCTTTCCCTTTTTGTTCTCATTGGTTTTTCCAGAGTTAGTCTGTTTCATTGATCTTTTCAAATGACCGTCTCTGAGATTTATATCTTAATTTACTGTTTTATTATTTCATGATTATTTTTGTTTTGTTTTTATTTCTCACCTTCTCAAGTTGAATGCCATTTTAAATTTTTCTTCCTTAATAAAAGTCATGGTTACTAACATTATAAGTTGTGACTTATAAGTTGTGACTTTTCTTCTGAATATATCTTTATCAATCTCCCTTAAATTTATATTTGGCGTTCTAAGTTATAAATAATTTATAATTTCAGATTTGACTGTTTTTTACTGGAGTCTTTTGAAGTTATTCTTTTAAATTTCCAGGTAGTTTATTTTGTTGTTGTTTTTAGCTTTTCTTACAGACTTCTGGTTTTATTGCCTTGTTGTCAAAGAGGGTATGGCTTGTACAGTTTGTGCATTTTGGAGATCATGGTGGATGTTTTCTTGAGACCTAATAAATTTTTTGTTTTAATATATATCCCCAGGAAACTGAAGAAAATGTGTTCTCTGAAGGGAACAAAATTCAGATATATTCATTTGACCTTATAATTTATGGACCTTTAATTTTAATTTAAATGATTTGTTAAGACTAAGAAAGATATGTTAGTCTCCTATTATTGTATTTCTGTCTATTGTGTTTCTAACAGTTTTTTGGTTTGTTTTTGATGTTATTTGGCAAATGAACTTTTTATATTTAAGGGAAAAAATATTTTCCTTTAAAGACTTGTAGACCTTTGTGAATTTTACCTGATTTTGTTGTAACAGTTGTTTCTGTAGAAATACATAGTTCAGTAAAATATTTGTGTCTGTCTTTAAGTCAACAGAAATATTTCAGGAGTCCTTTGTATCTTAACAAGATACTTTGGAAGTTCGTGTCCTCCCTAAGTAGGCTGATGTCCCCATGGGCTACTGCTGAGCCAAAGCAAGAGTGGTGGTGCGGACTGCGGCCACTAGGCTTTGGGTTTTCTGAGTGTGCCTCCACTACCAGGGAGGGGGACTTGTGCCTCTTCCATCACCTTTTTCATATTTATAGGTCTTATTCATTCATTCATGTTTTCATTTAGCAAATATTGTGATCTGTATGCTCAGGCCCTGGGAAACACCATAGTGAAGAGACTTACTTTCCCCAGATCCGCTCTGTTCCAGTGGAGGGGCGAGCTGTTCCGCTGCAGACATTCATGGAACTCAGCTGATGGGGAATTTGTAAGGCTCCCCTGCAAGGCAGAGCTCTCACAGGCGGCTGAGGTCAGGGGCCAGCACTCACCCTGCTTCTCCAGATCTAGGAATGACCCGAGCCATTCTGAAGACCTCATGAACACCAGGCTTCAGGATTGCTGACCCCAGGAGGAGCCCACAGTGGCTCTGAATGTGCCTACTTTGCTGTTCCTGCGTCACCAGCCCACTCAGGTCCTCTGACTTTTATAGTAGCATTTTTCTAAGGAAAATCTGCAGACTAGCTGCTTCAGAGCTATTTGTGTTGCTGGACCATCCCAGGAAGACTTCGTAGATGAGGATCCTTGCATTGTGGACCTGGAAATCATCATTCTAGAAAGCTCCATTTACTAGACAGAATAATCGCCCCCAAAGATGTCCACATCCTAATCCCAGGAACCTGTGACTGTGTTACCATACTTGGCAAAACGGCCCTTCACACAGGGAGATTATACTGGATCATCTGGGTAGGCCCAGTCTAATCACACAAGTTCTCAGCAGCAGAGAACCTTTTCTTGTGTCAGAAAAAGCTGTGATGATGGAAGAAGGGTCAGAGAGATACGATGCTGCTGGCACTGAAGGTGGAGGAGGGGGCCACAAGCCAAGGAACAGGGGCAAGCTCTAGAAACCAGAAAGGGCAAGGAAACTGTTGCTCCCCAGAGCCTTTAGAAGAGAACACAGCCCTGTCAACACCTTGATTTTAGCCCAGTGAGATCCGTGTCAGACTTCTGACCTACAGAACTGTTAATTTGTGTTTTAAGCAGCGACTTTTGTGACTTGTATGGCAGCAGTAGAAAACCAGTGCACTCTCACATACTTTTATATACCCTGTGGTCTGAGAGCCTCTGCCCCATAAATCCACTCAACTATGTGGGTTTCACATGCCATGTGGCCTTTAACCAATGACCTCTTCATTCTGGCTGCTACTACCACCGGCTTGATTCACTCGTTCAAATTCTGAAGATGGAAGGGACGAACAGATGAATACACAGGTATGATTGGTCCAGCTCATTGCTTTTCACTCCAGGACAATCCATTGGCTTGGCTGTGCTAGGAGCAGATGCCAGTCCTCCTCTGGCCAGGCCAGACTCCAAGACAAGGTATATGGCTTTATAGGAGAGAGAGGTCAGAGAAGAACTGGGGGAAGAAGCTGTGAGGTTGAGACCTAAAGATGGGCATGGGTTTGCCAGGACATGGAGGGTAGAGGGAGAATTCCAGGCCCTTGGTGGGCAGGCAGGCAGGAAGCAGCATAGCATTGCTGTACTAAAACCTGTGGGAGCAGCAGGGGCTGTCCAGGGAAAGTGGCCAGGTCTCTGAGGGTTTTATCTGCCAGGCTGAGGGGCTGCCCTTACCATGTGGGCTGGAAAGCCAGGGAGAGGTGAAGATTGGCAGTGCTTCAGAGGCCAGATTGGAGAGCTCTGAAGCTGGGCAGGCCTTACTTTCTTGGCTCTAAATTCCCTGAAACCAAAGTCTGGATTTACTTCAAGGCTTGGCTGGAAGTAGGGAAAGGGAGAAAGGAGAGAGGGGGTTCCAGATGAGGAAGAGAAGTGTTGATGCACAAAAGACGCAATTAGGCCAGGAACTTTTACTGTGAGAATGCTCTTTTGAAAAGGATCCTTTTTTTCAAAGGCCCCTCGTCTTTGCCAGCAGTTAGAAACCAACTTGAGTATTATTCCAGCCTGATTAAGCTTGCTGGCATCTCAAAATACTGAAATTATAAATATGTAATTACAAACAATACCAAACTGCAAAATAGGCAAAAGGAAAGTCCCACAAAGTTCTGATTTTGCCACTTTTTCAATTCCAGAGCCTGGCCTGTCTGTGGTGGGGAAGGAAGCCTGGGATCTGGACCTGATGCCCAGCGAGTAGCCAGCAGGTTGCGGCCCCCACTGGAACACCCCTGGGAACCACATGGGAGCGACAGGTACAGGGGCCAGTGTAGGGTTAGGGCTTGGCCTATCAGGCCCAGGCCACCACAGTGAGGCACAGGAGTTGGATTTGCATTCTGAAAAGGTAGCACACATGACAGACCTGTGGGCAACCTGGCAGTGGCCACGCCATGAAGGCAGGCCCAGGTGCAGTTGCTGAAAGGAACCCATGCCCCTCCCAGCTGTGGCGGCTGAGGCCCCTCAGGCTGCTGTATGAGAGTTAAAACACTGAAGGCCGGGCACAGTGGCCCATGCCTGTAATCCCAGCACTTTGGGAAGCTAAGGCAGGCAGATCATGAGGTCAAGAGATTGAGATCATCCTGGCCAACATGGTTAAAACCCGTCTCCACCAAAAATACAAAAATTAGTTGAGCTTGGTGGCACACGCCTCTAGTCCCAGCTACTCAGGAGGTTGAGGCAGGAGAATCGCTTGAACTCAGGAGGCGGAGGTTGCAGTAAGCCAAGATCATGCCACTGTACTCCAGCCTGGTGACAGAGCGAGACTCCGTCTCAAAAAAAAACAAAAACAAAAACCAGACATACCAAGATTTCGGTTCTATGGCAGGACTTTCTTTGGAAATAAGGTGAATTCCTTTTGTTCTGTGGAAATCCAGGATTAACATCACAAGAGTGAGGGTGACAAGGTTAGTGGGGATGCTTGCACAGTCTGAGAGATGAATGGGATAGATTGCATCGGTCCCTTCCCCTTTTCTGATTTTAAAAATTTGAAAAAATATGTCGGCATGAGACTTCAGTTCCTGAGGAAAATAACACTATTCCTCTACCCTTAGTATTCATTTAAACAAGTGTTTAGCTGAAACCTTATTAAAAATTTTTAAGCCCACCCAGGTACAGAAGGCTTTGCTTGTACAGCAGCTAAGGTATGTTTTCATTTCACCATGAGTGATGCTAATACACTGTAAATAGTTCTTTATTATGAGTTTATGTAGTGCTTGGTACATAAAATAAATTTCATTTAAATATTTAAAATAACTCCTGAATATAAGTGATTTTTCAGATTATTGCTAAAATAACATTTACATTCATATCTATAAAGCTGAGGAATCACTATTACATATACACAGGCCACAGTCAGTAGTCTAATAGTGCTGTTTACCAGGGTAGCGTAAACTGCTTTCAGAATCAGGGAACAACTCTGGATCACCAATGAAGGTAAGAAATAAGTGCTCTTCTTTTAGGACAGTGACACTTCTCACAGGTCTTGACATTCCACATATGGACTGGTGGGTGAAAATCTCAAGTCTACTTCCCTCCCCAGTTTATTTTTTTTTTTTTGAGACAGTCTTGCTCTGTCACCAGGGTAGACTGCAGTGGCACAATCTCAGCTCCCTGCAACCTCTGCCTCCCAAGTTCAAGCGATTCTCCTGCTTCAGCCTCCTGAGTAGCTGGGACTACAGGTGCGCACCACCACACCCAGCTAATTTTTTGTATTTTTAGTAGACAGTGTTTCCCATGTTGGCCAGAATGGTCTCAATCTCTTGACCTTGTGATCTGCCCGCCTCACCCTCCCAAAGTGCTGGGATTACAGGCGTAAGCCACAGGCGCCTGGCCCCTCCCCAGTTTTAAGAGTCATCGTGTCACATAAAAGCTGCAGGGTCCCACACAATGCCCTGCTGATCGTCGGAGGTGTCATATGGACCATCTACCAGCACCCTGTTCAAGTGCTTTTCAACAGGTCTTAGCCCCACCCACTTCATTCAAGCCCACCAGGGTAGGTACCTTTGTCAAACTTGGCTTAACGGTCCCACTGGCCGGCGTCCTGCTCATCACTGTCTTCCTCTGAGTCAGCAGACACCCTCTTGATTCTCTGGAGTGCAGCCTTGATACTCCTCTCAAGGTCACTGGTGTGTCTGCTGCTGGGGCTTGGGCCAAGGTCCGGGTGAACTTTCTTCAGTTTGACCCCTTGCCTTATGGCAGCCAGAATGTGCTCATTGACTGAGGCGTGGGGAGGGCGCACTGCTGGCACTTCTACCTTCTGGAGAGGGGCTTTGCCATGCCTTAAGGAAGCCAACACTTCGTCCATAGATCCTGAAATTGGGTAAGCAGAGCAAGTACCATCAAGAAAAACCTCCCTCCCCACAACATTATTGCTATAACATTGTTAAATCTCACATCAGTTAACAGCATGATTTAAACAAATAAGCATTTCATTAAGCAAATACCTTCATTACCTGCTAGATCAACAGTAAGCTCCCTGGATGAATCCAGGATAGCTGAATAGCTCATGTTTTACCTTAACCACTTCCTTTTTGCTAACTTCTTCAAATCCATAGCAACTGAGAAGCATAGGCATGTATACCTTTTGTTAGAATGACTGTTTTTTAAGAGAAATGTGATCTGTCCCTCCCGTCCTGAAGAGTTATGGATGCCTGGGGTGGAACAGTCTTAACCCAGTGTGCATGACCTGGATACCTCTGAAGCTGTATCTCCTTCATTATCCTGTCCAACTAAAATAAATCTTTTAAAAAAAATTTATCCTGCTCAATTTAACTTCAGTCTTGGATATTAGTCAGTGATGATTCATTCTATGACAATGAAGTGAGTAGGTTTCTACACATGAAAAGGCTTAAAATAAAACTTTAACCAGCAACTCAATGAACTGGGAGGGGTAGTGCTGGCACATTTTTCCGTATATACTGTGTTTAATTCCACCTACATTACCCTGAGGTGGCTTACATACTTTATTTTTGAGGATATAAAATGCTGTCAAAACACAAATTAGATCAGAGCTTCAAGGCATTGGTGAGGAGAACCTATTTTTCACTCTGGCACTTAGAGACCCCTGAGAGGGTAAAATCTTTTATCACCTGCTGGAGACAGGCCTGACTGTGGCCACTAATTTAGAGATCTGCCAGGTAAAGCTTCAGGATTAATAATCGTTTCTAGTTCAGGACCGAAAGGCCATGCTATAGCTAGCAAAAGGCTATTCTGCATTGGTTTTAAAGCTGTAACTTTGTATTACAATTTCCTTCTGGGAGTAATGAGGCAGGTTTCATAGTCAAGGGCATTCTGCGGTGCAAATTCACACTTTATTCTTTCCTGTGAATTAGTGTTTGTGAGTTGAACAGGTCTTCCTAAAACTATGTGCATTAAACCTGGGATGGGAATGTGGCACCCCACAAAGATCTGCCTACTTCCAAAATGTGATCTAGACACAGGCATGCAAACGCTTACTTTTCATACACGGGACAGTTGTTGCAAACCCCTTGGAAACAGGCCATTGGATCTCCACCTAATATTTGGACATTTTCATTTGTACCTGGTTCTAGGCACAGTGAAGCTCTGAACTTAGAATAGCAAAACTGATCAACAAACCAGAATCACAATTTGGAACTCTTACTTATATCAACTATTACAGTAACCTTGTACAGTATAGGTGAAGGTGCTCAAGCATACTTTTAAAAACAAATTAACATAAATTTTGCTAGGATTTATCTAAAACACACACACACACACACGGCTCCAAGTCTCGTCAGATTTAGGCCATTCTCAATACTCAATGTCTAAAGCCATATATCAAATTCTGGGAGAGAACTATAGCCATATTAAACAGTCAAGAGTATTCAGTATACTGCACTTGTCAAGACAAGTGGCCTACTTTTTCTTTCTGATCCGTAACATTTTAGAAAGATTTCCAACAGTAAGGGTCCTCAGTCTGCTAGTCAGTCTGCAAGAACAGCCTTCTACATCTGGCTAATATGCCTCTACAGTAATTTCCAACCAGTATTCTGCTTAAAATACAACAACTGGATTCTGTAAAGGACTCAGAGATACAACAGTAAGCATAATTTAAAACAGTATTAAAAAGTATTCCAATGGCAGACATGAAATACATACTGAAGTTTTAAGAAACTTCAAATAGGTTGATAATTTAAAAACCTCAGAAATCCCAAGTCATGCGATCATTAAAGGTATAGAGATGGTTTCTTCAAACTGAATTAACATTTATGAAACCAGATTTAGGCTATACTATACTAACTTTGCGATGAAAGAATGATGATACTCAAGGCAGCAAATACTGGAACATTTTAAGGCTAGAGAGAATTCTATAAATGATTTCCATTTGAAAATTATGGCCTCCAAAGCTAGAATGCTTCAACAGCTTAACAACCCATGGGGAGATGGGACAGAATTCCAGTGGATTACCTGGACATGGAAAATGTCCCAAGGAGTCACGTGGCCTCTCAGCAGGTGATTCACACACTAGGGGAAGTGGCTGGTCATCTTTCATTGGAGCCCTGAAGCCTAAGTTCTGATGAGTTGCAGCTTCAGAGCATGAGGACAGAGCAGGCAGAGGAGCTGGTGCTGGTGCTGGTGCTGGTGGTGGTGGTGGTGGTGGAGGAGGTGGCAGTGACAATTCCTCACTGGATTTGGAATGTGTTTGATCACCAACTGGAACAAAAACCTGGACAGAGGTATTTCCATGACAGTCTTGACACTTGGGGGTTTTCACGTTACTAGCTTCCAATAGGGGAACACCTCTAGTTTTCCTAGAGGATGGATGAATTACTGACACCACCTGGGAAGCTGGCAAGCACGTCTGCTGGGAAAGGCCACCTGGCAGGTTTGGAGCCACAGGTTCTGCGCCAGAGGTCTTTCGGACAGATTGACCTAGGTGCTTCTGAAAATGAAAAACCGTGGTGAGGAATCTGCCATAAGTGCAAACCATCAAAATGCTGAAACTTTCTAGAAATAAACTTATAAATAAACACATGCGTTTCTATGCATGGATGGTCTAATTCACAAAGTAGCTCCCTCTTGTTTGTACAGCCATCGTTGCTAATGAATCCATTTTTCACGGATTAAAGGATAAGCATTTATATCCTTTGATCAGATATTACCTTCTCTATAGTAAAATGAAGATACAAAAACATACATATAGAGGAAAATAGTCATCAATTTTTAGTATGGAAAATTAGAAATGCTAAAATACAAATAGGATGTTAGTTTAAAAAATTGTCGGCCGGGTGTGGTGGCTCAAGCCTGTAATCCCAGCACTTTGGGAGGCCGAGGCGGGTGGATCACAAGGTCAAGAGATCGAGACCATCCTGGTCAACATGGTGAAGCCCCGTCTCTACTACAAATACAAAAAATTAGCTGGGCATGCTGGTGCGCACCTGTAGTCCCAGCTACTCAGGAGGCTGAGGCAGAAGAATTGCCTGAACCCAGGAGGCGGAGGTTGCGGTGAGCCGAGATGGCGCCATTGCACTCCAGCCTGGGTAACAAGAGTGAAACTGTCTAAAAAAAAAAAATTGTGATAAATCTATCCAAAATGTTAAGTAACCATAAAAAGTCATAAATAATACAAAACCTGAAACCTAGCCCTACAAAGAGCTAATCTTGAAAGGAGGTCCCTAAAGAAGGCACTAATTAGCCGATGAAACATAAAATGTAATAGTGTGAACTCATTAAAATGAACTAGGCCTATACATTAACATAAATATATCTCAAAAACCTAAATTAAAGAAACTGACAAAGGATGCTTTCACTATGATCCTATTAATGCAAATTCCAGCTGTGACCCAACTGATCAGATCGTACCTGATATTGGGGTTCCCTGAAACACGCAAGGATCCCCTCTGTGGCATCCTGGCCGCAGCATGCCACTGCGACTCTGGACTATTAAGTTCTGCCTTTGTTTTTTTGCAGAGATGGGGTCTTGCTTTGTTGCCCAGGCTGGTCTCAAACTCCTGGGCTCCAGCAATCTGCCTGCCTCAGCTTCCCAAACTGCTGGGATTACAGGCGTGAGCCACGGTGCCTGACCAGGTTCTCCTTATATTGTACAGGCAGTCTGTCCACCCACAATAAATAAAATCCTTTACCTCACGCAGCCCTTCAGATAGTCAAAAAACAACTTCCTTGATCTCACCAGATATCATGTATCACATGATTTTATTTCTAGTTTTCTCCCTCTCCTACTTCTTCCTTCCAAATGTGCTCAAATTGGTGTCAAGGGTGGCACTTCCTTATAAACACAGAACTCCCTTATTCTACACAGGATGCGGCTGTCCATACATCCCAAAAGCCTGTGAGCTTTTGTCACACCGGTGGCTCATTAAGCTGAGGGAAACTGAATTCTCAAATTGTTTTCCCAAAAATGTAAGCAACTCAGACTCTTTCCTATCACCCCATGCAAGTGCACACTGCATATGGGCTTTTTTGGCCTAGAAAACCAGTAATATATCCCAACTTTAGGTGAATTTATTAGTGTTCAATTAATTGTTCCAGTTTCACTGGAAGCTTGGGAGGCCTGATTCTGTCACTTAAATCTGGCTGCCCCTCCCATTTTCATATCACCCACACATGAAAAAGGAATCTTCTGTATTGCCAAACAACTCCTTGATCTGAATGAGGGCTGAGGAGGACAGGCTGGCCACCCTTAGATGCCTTCCACACTGACTCCTTTCTGTTCATCAAAACTCTCTTGGTGACGGCAACCAGACAGCTCCTCTCTACCTCACTGGCTCTACCTTCATCTGGCATTCATGCAATTCCTATCAATTCAGTCTTCCTGCTGTAGTTCACACCCAGGCCTCTATCCAGGGCAGTTATATCACAATTTCTGTGGATGGGGCTGGGCCTTAGAATAAGCTCCCCAAGGGGATTTGGATGTGTTGCCCAGGCTGAGAAGCCCCGTAGTGGCTCTGGAGTAAGAAAGACCTGGCTTCAATCCCTGCTGTTTAACCTTGAGCTAAGTTGTTTAACCAACCATTCTGAACCTTGGTTACTCATCTGTAATATGGTGATGAAAATATGTCACAAGGCTGTTTAAAGAACTTAGTGAGAGTGAATGTGAAGTGCCTAGCATGGTGCCTCGTACACAGAAGGCATCTGATACCTATTCAAGAATCTTTTCTGGGATACAGTGGGTTGTTTCCCTTTTGGGAGTTACAATAAACTTGGTCTTTGTGAAGGGGCTGGGGAATAAGAGCAGGTCTATGTATATAGTCAATAAATTAAATGATATTCTTTTTGAGACAGAGTCTTACTCTGTCGCCTAGGCTGGAGTGCAGTGGTGTGATCATAGCTCACTGCAACCTCCACCTCCTGGGTTCAAGTGATTCTTCTGCCTCGGCCTCCCAAGTAGCTGGGATTACAGGTGCGTGCCACTATGCCCAGCTAATTTTTGTATTTTTAGTTGAGATGGGGTTCATCATGTTGGCCAGGCTGGTCTGGAACTCCTGACCTCAGGTGACCCGCCCACCTCAGCCTCCAAAAGTGCTGGGATTGCAGGTGTGAGCCACTGCACCTGGCTAATGATATTCTTAAATAAGCCCCTATTTATTTTGTTTATTTTTTGGGACAGTGGAGTCTCGCTCTGTTGCCCAGGCTGGAGTACAGTGTCATGATATTGCCTCTCACTGCAACTTCTGCATCCCAGGCTCAAGTGATTCTCGTGCCGTAGCCTCCCAAGTAGCTGGAACTAAAGGCATGAGCCACCATGCCCGGCTAATTTTTGTATTTTTAATAGACTGGGTGACCATGTTGCCCAGGCTGGTTTCAAACTCGTGGATGGCCTCAAGCAATCCACCTGCCTCAGCCTTCCAAAGTGCTGGGATTACAGGCATGAGCCATTGAGCCTGACTCCCTATTAACATTGTTTTAAAAACCTGTTTACCTTTAGATAAATGTTTGAGGTGACAGATATGCTAATTACTCTGATTTAATCATTACATGTTGTATATCTGCATCAAAATATCACACTATACCTCACAAATATGTACAATTGTGTCAATTAAAAATAAAAGCAAAAAAATTTTTTTTAAATTTCATAGCAGCTTTTAAAGGAATTTATCTCTAATAATAAAGTCAAGAAATAGAAAAAAATTTACAGATTCAGGATCATTTTGTGGAGGAAATGCAAATGTAGGCCTGGGACAGAGGGCATAAAAAATAACATTAACCTCATAAGTATATACTTAAAAAAATGTTTTGTTTTTGTTTTTTTTTTTTTTTTGAGACGGAGTTTTGCTCTTGTTACCCAGGCTGGAGTACAATGGCGCGATCTCGGCTCACTGCAACCTCTGCCTCCTGGGTTCAGGCAATTCTCCTGCCTCAGCCTCCTGAGTAGCTGGGATTACAGGCACACACCACCATGCCCAGCTAATTTTTGTATTTTTAGTAGAGACAGGGTTTCACCATGTTGACCAGGATGGTCTCGATCTCTTGACCTTGTGATCCACCCGCCTCGGCCTCCCAAAGTGCTGGGATTACAGGCTTGAGCCACCGCGCCCGGCCAAAAAATTTTTTAAAAAGAAAGATGGTGATATAAAAAAATTAAAAACACATTTTACTTTTAACAGGGCACTTTCAACTACACTTACATCACAATGCTGCCTGGATAACATTTTAAAGAATTATTACAAATGAGGAAAAGCCAGTTAAAGTCAAGGGAGTTAAATAGTTTTCAGTTTTCCCTGCCAATCTAAACCACCAGTCCAGCTAGGACTACTCAGTGAGGAGTGCAGAGCAGGAACCCAAGAGTGCTGTGATGTCAAAAACAGCAGTTATTTTATATCATGGGTTTTGAATCACTGATACTCTATTTTTGTTGTTTTTTATTGATATACCAGAATTAATGGTATTTTTGAAACATTTCACATTCTGAATGACCTGTTCTTAATATTTTATACTTTCCTCTTAGGATGGGTGGTCTTCAGTCATTTCCCCAGAAATGTAGGTGAGATGATTGTTTATAAAACTTACATCTTTAAATGCTCTCAATCGTTGGAGTGTTTTTTGGCGTTCTTGGTTGATCCATTCTTTGTTCTTTTGTTCCTCTTCTTTTATCTTGTCTCTTTTCTATATTTAAACAAATGTGTATTTGTAAGTTGCTCAACATTACAAAAAAATGTCTTGACAAAAAAGAGACTGTGCCCCAACATTACCAGCCCCCCAAGGCTGCGCCCAGGCTGCAGGCCTGGAGGCGAATGGCTGACAGCTGCAGGTCCAGGGCACCGCAACTCCAGTTTCCACAAGTCTAGGCCTGCATGTCACACTACACAAACACAGAACATTTTCCTTCAGAGACTCACCATCTGAATACTATGATGCTGACGAGAGTATTTTATGCTTTCTTCAGCCTGTTGCAATCTGAGCTGATGATTTTCTTTGCACTGATCCTGGTGGAATAATACAAATCACCTACATGGTTTTTAATATTACCTTGTATAGCATAAAAGGTTAAAAGAAAAAAAGCACTGCATTTGGGCTGTAGTGTAAGGCATTCATTAATATTAGTTCTGGCGCAGGCCAATGGTACTGTCTCCTTCACCGTCTATGATGAGAGTTGCTTGGCTGCTTATGGAAAGATTTGTTCCCAGCAGAGTGCTTTGAGAGATGAAAAATAATCCGCCAACCATGAAAGGACATATAAGCAGCCCTCATTCTTAAATGAGATGTGTCCCAACAATTTGTTTTAATGTGATTGTTTTAAACATATTTCCTCATATTATAAATGCTAATTACATTTCCAAGCATGCCTACAAAAGCAGAGCAACCTACAAATACCTGAAAAATTATGCTAATAACTGTTTCACCTGTGCTTAACCACTCATTATACTAATATATCCTATATGTACATAAAATTATTATTATTTTTTTTGAGATGAAGTCTTGCTCTGTTGCCCAGGCTGGATGGAGTTCAGTGGCATGATCTCAGCTCACCAGAACCTCTGCCTCCCTCAGCCTCCTGAGAAGCTGGGATTAGAGGTGCACACCACCACATCCAGCTAATTTTTGTATTTTTAGTAGAGACGGGGTTTCACCATGTTGGTCAGGCTGGTCTTGAACTCCTGACCTTATTATCCACCTGCCTGAGCCTCCCAAAGTGCTGGGATTACTGGCGTGAGCCACTGAACCCAGCTGCAAAATTCTTCATCTGTGTAAAAAACAATACAGTAATACTCACAGATAATATTAACATGTATTGAGGTTTTAGGTGCTAGCCTCAATGCCAACTACTTTTCATGCCTTATGCTAACTTTATCCTCACATGAATCATGAGATTTGTATTACCATTATCATCCTTTATTTAACAGATGAGAAAACTGAGCTCCAAAGAGATTTAAATAATTTACCTAAGGTCACATGGCTGTCTAAGTGGACAAGCCGTGATTTGAGAGCTCACCTCAACTACCATTCTATCAACCGAGTGCCTTCCAAATTCCAACATTTCCAGAATCAGTGCAAGAGCTCCCCTAAATGAGGTAGGGGGAGTGATTATATCTTGAGAGTGAAGGTTAATGCTCCAAGTCTGGATAGAGAAGGCACAGGAGCATTTTACACACACACACACACACACACACACACACACACACACACACACAGAGCCAAGGAGGGAGAGGCATCTCATCCACAGTGCCATGGGAGTGCCAAAGGAGACTTCTCTCAGTGCTCATGGTTTTTCTGAAATGTGGAGCAAAGGGCAAATGCCTGTATATCTTCAAATCCTCTGAAGAACAGTTCCTAAATCCAGAAGTACAATTCTTAAACATTCAAATAATATACTCTTCTAACAAAGTTTTTTATTTTTATTTTTTATCAGAGACAGGGTCTAATTCTATCACCCAGGCTGAAGTGTAGTGGTGCAATCATAGTTCACTGAAGGCTCAACCTCCTGGACTCAAGCGATCCTCCTGCCTCAGCTTCTTGAGTAGTTGGCTCTATAGGTGCACACCATAAAGATGAAGTCTCATTGTGTTGTCTGGTCTCAAACTTCTGGCCTTAAGTGATTCTCTCACCTCAGCCTCCCAAAGTACTGGGATTACAGGCATGAGCCACCACACCTAGTCAAGCTTTTTTTTAGGTATTTGTATTTACATGGAAGAGTAATATTTTTGTAAGCTACAAAAGTCACGATTTTCATGTTTTCCTAATTCTAGTAAGAAAAGTATAGTAGGCTGGGAGTGGTGGCTCTTGCCTCTAATCCCAGCACTTTGGAGGCCAAGGCAGGTAGACTGTTCGAGGTCAGGAGTTCAAGACCAACCTGACCAACATAGTGAAACCCTGTCTCTACTAAAAATACAAAAACTAGCCGGACGTGGTGGCAAGCACCTGTAATCCCAGCTACATGGGAGGCTGAAGCAGGAGACTCACTTAAACCTGGTAGGCGGAGGTTGTAGTGAGCGAGGATCACGCCATCACACTCCAGCCTGGGAGACAGAGCAAGACTCCGTCTCAAACAAAACAAAAAACAAAAGTATAGTAAATATGACTAAACACATATAAAAGTCTAGATAAAAATGATACATAGAAGCTTCCTTTTCTGTCGGAAAAAAATAAATTTCTTAGTGTGTTATCTTTTTATGTATTCATGGATTTTTAAAAATTAAAAAAAATCGTCAGGTGCAATGGTTTATGCCTATAATCCCAGCACTGAGGCAGAGGCCAAGGCAGGCAGATCACTTAGGTAAGAAGTTCGAAACCAGCCTGGCCAACACGGTGAAACCTCCATCTCTACCAAAAATCAAAACAATTAGCTGGGCATGTTCTCCTGCCTTAGCCTCCCAGGTAGCTGGGATTACAGGCACGCACCTGTAATCCCAGCTACCTGGGAGGCTAAGGCAGGAGAACTGCTTGAACCTGGGAGGTGGAGGTTGCAGTGAGCCCAGATTGCACCACTGCATTCCAGCCTGGGTGACAGAGCAAGACACCGTTTCAAAAAAACAAATTAAAAAATCACCAAATATAAGCTCTGAAATGAGCTGAATATTCTACCAAAAAAATATTTAGAATTGTTACAGTTGGTTATTAGAAATAGAGTTTCTACCTATTGTGGTTTTTAAAGTACCTGTGGTCCAGGGACAGTGGCTCACACCTGTAATCCCAGTACTTTGGGAGGCCAAGGTGGAATGGATCACTTGTGGTCAGAGTTCAAGACCAAACTAGCCAACATGGCAAAACCCATCTCTATGAAATACACAAATAATAGCTGGGCATGGTGGTACGTGCCTGTAATCCCAGCTACTTGGGAATCTGAGGCACAAGAATCCCTTGAACCCGGGTGGTGGATGTTGCAGTGAGCCTAGATCACGCCTCAGTACTCCAGCCTGGGTGACAGAGCAAGACTCTGTCTCAAAAATAAAAATAAAGTGCCTGTGTATGCAATGGGCATTCAACAAATAGTTGTTGAATGAATAAATTAAAACCTTGAGATTTGCTAAATGCTTAAATCCCAAAAGAAAAAAATAATATTTTTAAGAAAAATACTAAAAGCATTTTAACTATAGCCATGGATAAGTACATAAGCACATAAAAAATTAATGACTGTGTGGTAAAAACCTTATTTCAATACCTCTTTATTCTTCATAAAAGAATAATATCTGGAAGAGAAAAGAAAGCCACTCTGGGCGTACCTACCTTTTTGCTCCGGAGAGAGGCTCTTTTGGCACAGATCCTGCCCCGTTTAGACTCCAGCTGCTGGCACTGCCTTCTGAGTTCTTTCACTTCCAAATTCTTATTGTCCTGCAGCCCCACCACACAGTCAATGACTTTAAGTTCCTCTGGACTTTCACACGGATCATAATAGACAACTTCATCCTGTTTTTCTGAAAATGTATTAACGATTGTTAAAAACATTTTATTATTTTAGAAAATGCACTAAATTTTTTTAAATGTAAGGAAAATAAAGATCACTTGTAATCCCACCACTGAGGGATAAGCACTATTTACATATATATATAAAACATGTGTGTGTATATATAGTAATATACATATACACGTGTATATATATATGAATGTATACATGTATGTGCATACACACACATACACAAACTACTTACATAGCTACACATATCAACAGAATTCTAAGACATCATTTTCCATGGAATCGAAATAAAAATTTTTAGGCCAGGCACAGTGGCTCACACCTGTAATCCCAGAACTTTGGGAGGACAAGGCAGGCAGAACACCTGAGGTCAGGAGTTCAACACCAGCCAGGCCAACATGGCAAAACCCCATCTCTACTACTACATATACAAAGATTAGCTGGAGACAGTGGTACGTGCCTGTAATCCCAGCTACTCAAGAGGCTGAGGCAGGAGAACCGCATGAACCTGGGAGGTGGAGGTTGCAGTGAGCTGAGATCACGCCACTGCATTCCAGCCTGAGCAACTGAGTGAGACTCTGTCTCCAAAAATTAAAAAAAAATTTTTAAATAAGGTAAATTTTAATGGCAGCATAGTATTCTCTAAGCAATCCTTGTAGTTAGGCTGTTCCAATGTTCCATTATTATTCATTTCACCGTGATGAACATCTCTGTATAAATCTTTCTGTACACTTTTTATTATTTCCTTAACAGATAAATATTTAAGAATCTTGATACTCATTGCCAAATTGCCCTCCAGAAAGGCAACTCACATTCTACCAGCAACATATTATTAAGATGCCTTAATGATATTTAATCTTGATTACCTACTGATTTTTTAAAAGTCATGCTGGCCGGGCGCGGTGGCTCAAGCCTGTAATCCCAGCACTTTGGGAGGCCGAGGCGGGTGGATCATGAGGTCAAGAGATCGAGACCATCCTGGTCAACATGGTGAAACCCCGTCTCTACTAAAAATACAAAAAATTAGCCGGGCATGGTGGCGCGTGACTGTAGTCCCAGCTACTCAGGAGGCTGAGGCGAGAGAATTGCCTCAACCCAGGAGGCGGAGGTTGCGGTGAGCCGAGATTGTGCCATTGCACTCCAGCCTGGGTAACAACAGCGAAACTCCATCTCAAAAAAAAAAAAAAAAAGTCATGCTTACTGTAACAAATTCAGACCCTCCAGAAGTGCATAAAATAAACAGTGAAATTTTCTTGCTCCTTCCCTAAATCTTCCAAGCCATTCTCAGAGGAAAAACATTATGAACAATTTGGCATGCATCCTTCCAGATTAACTTTTTTAAATGTAATTTTCCCCTAAATATGTAAAATGCTTATAATCTGAAACTACTACAAAAAATTCTGAATACTCAGGATAAAACTAAAAGTTCAGGATATATGTGAAGAAATTTATTAAACTTGGAGACACTTTAAGAAAAAAGATTTAAATAAATGGAGAGACATACCATGTTCTTGGGTGGGAAGATTCGAATTGCAAAGACCACTATTCTCCCCAAAGTAATTTCTAATTTTAAGCAAAATCACAATCAAACTTCCAACGAGTTTTTGTTTTGAACTTGAGTCTAAATTTCATCTGGAAGAATAAAGGAGTTAAAAATAGTCAGAAAACATCTGAAGAAGTAATGGGGCGGTGGGCACTTGCCTTACTAGACCCTAAAAATGTGCTTCCAAGGTCCAGTCATGGGAACAGTGTGGAGCCAGCACCAGCAGCCACTCACAAACCAATGGAGGAGAATAACTCAGAAATAGACCAAAGTTAATCTAATGTCTAACTTGAGAAATGTTAAATATTTAGGGGAAAATGGTTTTAAAATCAGTGATTGGGACTACTTAACAATTTGAGGGAAAGGTTCAATTCCTACTATAATAAAAATAAATTCCACCTGGACAGAAGAATATTTTAAAAGCAACATCATAAACATACTAAAAGAAAATATAAATATATGCTGACATAAGACTTTGCCAGACAACACTAAAAGCAGAAGCCATAGGGGAAAATATTAATAAAACACGACTTAATAAAAATTATTTCTGAAAGGCAAAAAAACACAAATGACAGGAAGAGATTATTTGCAACATATGACAGACAATAGAGGATATTATTCTTAAGGTGGAAAGAAAACATTTCAAAGAAAAATGGACAAAGACCATGAATAGTCATTTCATAAAATAAGTACAAATGACTTGTAAACATACAAAATTGTATTCAATATTCACTCATAATTAAATGAAAATTAGAGACTGCCATTTTCTCTGTCAAGTAAGCAAAAATGCAAAAAAATGGCATGAATCTGGGAAACATAGACACTCATATTCTGCTGATGGGAGCATTTTTTTTTTTTTTTTTTGAGGCAGAGTCTTGCTCTGTCACCCAGGCTAGAGTGCAGTGGTGCCATCTCAGCTCACTGCAACCTCTGCCTTTTGGATTGAACCAATTCTCCTGCCTCAACCTCCCAGGTAGCTGGAATTATAGGCATCCGCCACCATGCCCCACTAATTTTTGTATTTTTAGTAGAGACAGTCTTGAACTCCTGACCTCATGTGATCCTCCCAAAGTGTTAAGATTACAGGCATGAGCCACCACACCCAGCTTGGAGGGTCATTTTAAATGTACTGCCTATCTAGAGGGCCATTATGTAGTATGAAATTTAGAAAAAATACAGAGGTATGGAGAAATGTATCTCGGATGATTATATGTATCTCGTTCTGTTGTTTGAACAGATATATATCAAAATGTAAAATATACATTGCCTTTGACACAATAATTCCATCCTTAGAAATTTATTCCAAGGAAAAAATCTGTCCTATACTCAAAGACACGTGTAAAGGAAAGTCACTACACTACTGTTGAAAACAGCGGATTGGAAATCATGATATATCCATATAATGGAATACTATGCAGCCATTAAAATTTTGATACTTTTATTTACTGAAATGGAAAGACAGTTATTACATATTGAATGAAAAAGAGACTATTATACATTGTATGCCTGTGTCAAAATATCTCATGTAGCCCATAAATATATGTACCTGCTATATATCCACAATTAAAAATTTTTTTAAAAAGGTTACTAAACTGGTTATGTAATTTTGGTTAAAAATTGTTTTATGTATCAGCATATTTAAAAATCTACAAAGTTATACTGCAAACTGTTACCAGTAAGAATCTCTCTTTTTTTTCCTTTTTGAGATGGTCTCACTCTATTGCCCAGGTCAGAGTGCAATGGCACGATTTTGGCACACTGCAACCTCCGCCTCCCAGGTTGAAGCTATTCTCCTGCCTCAGCCTCCTGAGTAGCTGGAATTACAGGCATGCACCACCATGTCCAGCTAATTTTGTATTTTTAGTAGAGACGGGATTTCTCCATGTTGGTCAGGCCGGTCTTGAACTCCTGACCTCAGGTGATTTGCTCGCCTCAGCCTCCCAAAGTGCTGGGATTACAGGCGTGAGCCACCATGCCCAGCCTCAGACTTTGTATTTTTAGTAGAAACAGGGTTTAGTATTTTTGTATTTTTAGTAGAGATGGGGTTTCACCATGTTGGTCAGGCTGGTCTGGAACTCCTGACCTCAAGTTATCCGCCCTCCTCAGCCTCCCAAAGTGCTGGGATTACAAACTTGAACCACCATGCCCAGCCAACCACTAAGTATCTGTAGATGATGAGCTTGGGATAATAATCATTTTTGTTTTGCTCTGTTAATGACTATTATTTGAGTAATAAACCACTGAAGGAAAACGTTAGGAAAGTTTCAGATGTTATAATTTACAAAATGTAATTAATATGGTCTGTATTTCCTTGAATTTGTAATTTAAACATTGTAATGTATATATTTAAATACAAATTTTACCTTTTATACGTCTTTTAAGAGAGTCCAACTGTGTAGTAAGCAGTATTTCTTCATTTCTTAATATCTCAAATTTAACATCATATAGTTCTAACTGAATTTCATAAAATTTTATTTCTAATTCATCTACAACATTGATATTTTTTTCTTGTTCTGGAAGATCTTCCATCTTGTTTTCATAGAAAAAAGGAAAATATGTTAAAATAAATTAGTATATTAAAAACAAACTTTAGAAGCATTCTAGCTATTTTCTATTCCTTATTCAGTAATAAATATAAAAAGGCAAATAGGAAAGAAACACTTTTTCATTTCATCTAGTGATGTAAATACTTTACATCACTCATCCTTGAAACAGAGGAAAACATAGGTTTGAGGTATTATTATGTACTGAATATTGGTGTGCCTTCAAAATTCATATGTTGACCTCTAACTCCCAATGTGACGTTATTTGGAGGTGGGTCCTTTGGAATTAATTAGGTTCAGATTATATCAAAAAAAATGGTGCCCCATCATGGGATTAGTGCCCTCATAAGAAGAGAAAGAGGGATCACTTTCTTTCTCTCTAAGCATACACACAGATGAAAGGCTGTATGAGCACTAAGAAGGCAACTGTCTACCAGCCAGAAAGAGGACGCTACTAGACAATGAATCTGTAGGCACCTTGATCTTGGACTTCCCATCCTCCAGGACTATAAGAAATACATGTCTGTTGTTTAAGCCACCCATCTGTGATACTTAACCTTGTTATAGCAGCCTGAGCCAACTAAGTAAGACAGGAGTTTACAGTGTTTTCTGTTTTAAAGTCATAAGATTATAGGAAAAAAATTAAGTTTCATCCTTCAGTGAAATATGTCTTTTTTTTTTTTTTTTTTTTTGAGACGGAGTTTCGCTCTTGTTACCCAGGCTGGAGTGCAATGGCGCGACCTCGGCTCACCGCAACCTCCGCCTCCTGGGTTCAGGCAATTCTCCTGCCTCAGCCTCCTGAGTAGCTGGGATTACAGGCACACGCCACCGTGCCCAGCTAATTTTTTTTGCATTTTTAGTAGAGACGGGGTTTCACCATGTTGACCAGGATGGTCTCTATCTCTTGACCTCGTGATCCACCCGCCTCGGCCTCCCAAAGTGCTGGGATTACAGGCTTGAGCCACCGCGCCCGGCCCGAAATATGTCTTTATTTTAAAGTTGTACTGAAAACATTGCTCGATTGATTTTCAAGTACAGTACCCACTTCAATACTCGGTGTTACTATAAAGTGAATCCTACAATATGGTATTTCAAAACATCTTAACCAAAGGAAAACTTTATGTCTAACCTTCCATAGAAGATGGTGTTGGAATAAGTGAATTAAAGAAGCTCTTTAATGATACCTGGAAAGAAAAGTGCTATCTAAAAATAAAAATATGCTTTTATCACATGTTCTCACTTCTAAGTGGGAGCTAAGAAATGTGTATACATAGAGAGTGGAATAATAGACACTGGAGACTCAGAAGAGTAAGAGGGTGGGAAGGGAGATGAGAAATATTTAGTGGGTACAATTACATTATACAGGTGATGATTGCACTAAAAGCCCAGACTTCACCATTATACAATATATCCATAGAACAAAACTGCACTTGTATCCTTTATAAAAATTTTTTTTAAAAAAAAGGGTATTTTTTTTTAAAGGCTGGTCAAGTGAAGAAGCAGTGGGAGTGGAGAAGGAACAAAATCTGTAACTGGTTGTCAGTGATTAGTTGTAAACACCGCTGCACTCGGACCAGCCAAAAGTGTATTTTTAAAACAAAGTTATGTTTATCTTTGTCTTACCTTTCCCTGAATTTCAGCTCTTTTGTGATTTAAACACAGCTTTTTCGCTCTCATGAGTTGCAAAGTCTCTCGAGCTAGCATTAGCTTAAGTTTTTCCAACCTGGGAGTTGCTGTGGCCCAGGCAGCCTGGCCAAATCTCTTCCCATCCTGTTCCATTTGTTTCTGCATTCCTGTTGGATTTTTAAAATAAAATACAATTACACCTCATTAAAATGGGAAACATTTATCATGAGCTAATGCTTTTTTATTGCCTCCATACCACCTGCAGAACATCCTTTTTAAAAGAAATTTTGTGTCATTAACTCTTTTATTATCATTGATCTAAAAATTCTAGGTATTCCATTTTTAAAAAGACATAAGTCATGATCTCACCTAGTTGAGACAATTGCTTCTTATATTTTGGCACACTTGCTTCCGTATTGTTTCTACATCTAGCTAGACAGACATGCTTCTATGGATAGTTTGACCAAAAAAACAGGATCATCATTCTGCTTTATATCTTGTTGATTCTGCACAATAGATCAGAAACTCTTGCCACTCATTAAAAAAAAAAAATCAAGAATCATGCTTAACATCTATGTCGTTTTCTGTTTTAGGAATAACAAACTGACAGACGTTGTTTCCTATTCTTTGCTTTTATCAACAATTATTTAAGACTAAAATAAAGTCCTTCACCCAGCCCACAAACCCCTGCATGGTCTGACCCCTGCCCTGTCTTGCCAGCATTTTCCATCATACCATATTATTTCGCACTCTCTGCGATCCAGCCCTGCAGGTTATCTTTTAAGCTCCTATTTGCCAACTTCCCTCAAGCCAGGGGACCTTTGCCAGTGCTATACCCTTCTACCTGGAACACTCCTCACTTTTTCTGTCATCTCAACTTCTATTTACTCTTGAAGATACTGGGGCAAGCGCCACTTCTCAGAGGCCTTCAGTGACCACCCTGATCAAGCCCAGTTTCTCTCACAGATTCTCAGAGCCCCATATCTCTCTTCTTTGTGACATTTATTGTCACTGCCATTTTCCACGCTTCAATGAATAATTAAGATTTCTCTCCCTTCACTAGACTGTACAATGTCTCTTAATGCTTGACACTGAATTCTTAGCACCTAGAAAACAGTGCCTGGTGCTTAAGAGGCACTCAAATGGTATTTGAATAAAATGACAATTACATGTATCTTCGTAAAGCATTTTTTAAATTATCACCTGCTAATGCTTTTACTGTCTCCTTGAAATAATTCACTGTGATATCTTGAATAGAGATGACAGCTTCTTCAGCCCGTCTGGTCCATTCTTCAGCTTCTTTCTCCAGGGCAACTACCCTTCTAGGACCTAGGTCATCCTCATCCAAGGACTTCTACAGACAGAAGAGAAATTTGTCTTAGTAAGAGCTAATAGTTATGTGACCCATTAGGAAACTGGTCACATGGATTAATTTAAATACACCACTACTTAGTCAAATTTTCATTCTTTCATCAGTCCCTTACTGAGTATGAATAAGGCTCTAAGCTGAGGACCACCTGGAAGACAAAAAAAGGACACTCTGAGGCATAAAGGAAAAAAACCTATTTTCACTTTGCATGCCTAGAATAACTTTTTCTGGAGAAGAATGTGGTAAAATTATGTTTCTCTCTATTATTAGTAATACACAATTGTTTAAATGAGTGATCTGTGTTGTCAAGCATTCAGCATAGGGCCTGAAACAGCACTTAAGTGTTAGCTGTTGTTATGGTTTCTTTTAAGGATATGTAATATAATCACCTAAATGATAGTAGTTTCTGTATATTCATGCTTATAACATGTACTGACATTGGACTGAATGTTTGGGTCCCTTGAAGGCTTAGTCCCCAGTGTGATGGTATTTGAAAATGGGACCTTCAAAGGTAATTAGGTCATGAGGGTAGAGCCCTCAATAATGGGATTAATGCCCTTATAAAAAGGAGACAAAGGATCTCTCTCTGCTCTTCACCATGTGAAGACACAGCAAGACTGTCATCTACAAATTAAGAAACTAGCCCGCACAAGAAGCTGGATCTGCCAGCATTTGATCTTAGACTTCCCAGCCTCCGGAACTGTGAGAAAGAGTTTTGTTGTTTATAAGCCACACTATCTCTGGTACTTTGTTATAGCAGCCTGAACTAAGACATGTACTGCTATGTCATCCAATATGCAATTTTTCTTCTACAAAGCATAAGAAATATGTATAAGTTAGCCGACAGGGAATTACAAATCAAAACTATAACAAGATACCCACTAAGATGGCTGTAACCAAAAAAGACAGACAATAACAAGTGTTGGTGATAATGTGGACAAACTGGAACCCTCATTTACTGCTTTTGAGATTATAAAATGATGCACTCACTTTGAAAAACCATCTGGCAGTCTTTCAAAATGTTAAACATTGAGTAATCAGATGACCCAGCAATCCTACTCCTCAGTACATACACAATAGCATCGAAAACATATGTCTACACAGAAACTTACACACAAACATTCATAGCAGCATTATTCATAATAGCCAAAAAGTGGAAACAACCCAAATGCCCATCAACTGATGAATAAAATGTCATATAGCTAGCCAGGCGTGGTGGCACACGCCTGTAGTCCCAGCTACTTTGGAGGCTGAGGCAGAAGAATCATTTGAACCCGGGAGGCGGAGGTTGCAGTGAGCCAAGATTGCGCCACTGTACTCCAGCCTGGGCGAGCAAGACTCCATCTCAAAACACACACACACACACAATGTGATATATCCATACAATGAATATTCCTCAGCAATAAAAGGAAATGAAATCCTGATATTTGGTACAACATGGAATAACTATGTTTTCAAGACATGCTGTTGGTACGTCCAGAGCAGGGAAATCCTCAGAGACAGAAAATAGACTGGTGGGTTCCCAGGGCTGGGAGTGACTAATGGGTACAGGGTTTCTTTTGGGGGTGAAAATGTTCTGATACTACATAATGATCATTGCACAACTCTGAATATACTAAAAATCACTGAGTCATACACTTTATATGTATATGTATATATATGGTCTGTGAATGCTATCTTAAAACAGCTGTTACTTAAAGGCAAAATATATGCAAGAAGTAGACTCTCCAAATAATAGACTTTCAAAATAATAAACAGAACAACTTTATCCACAGGTTAGAGTGGCATAAGTTTCATCTAAATGTGATACCATTTTTATAGTACAATCATCTGGCAGGGGTCATGAGATTATACGTGGAAAGATGGCCCAGTGCAGGAGACAGAGATCAAGAGACCTCTTAGGTGTCTTCTGATTCCAGTTGCTGAGACCCAAGGTGCGCTATTTAACTCCTCCGGACTCTAGATTCATTGTAACACTGGAATAAGAATGCCTTTTCTGAATGGTGTGACAAGGTTGTCTGATGGCTCAATGAAGCAAGAACAATAACAGCATTTACTAAAATTTAAATTACTGAATTATAATCTAGGGTCCTGTTATTTAAATTTTCATCCTATTTTAAGAAATCTGTATGAGCCCTTAGAGGAAAAGAAGCTGAAGCAAATAAACATCACATCAAAAACAATTCATCAAGCTGGGCACAGTTCCAGCATTTTGGGAGGCTTGAGGGGGCGGGTGGATCACTTGAGGTCTGTGGGTCAAGATGGCCAGGGGGAGACCTATGTTAATTCTAGCCAAATAATTATAAGCTTGTTTGGCTCAGAGTACACTGAGGTTTATATACAGAACTATATTATTGGTGCAGTTAATTAGAAATCAAGCGGCAACAGGAGGCCTAAGGTAAAGACCATCCAAGAGCGCAGTAACACCAGGGAACACCTCGGGATGGTTGCAGAGCAGGGAATACTGCTCTGGTCCCACAAATGCCTTCTCAACATGGAGACTGTATAAGGGCCTGATAAAGAGGGCTTACGTAAAGATCTCTGAGAAGGAAGCCAACCTCTCCCACAAGATCTGGGACGGTCTTTGCAGATGGGGACTGGCAAGAGGAGAAAAGCCTTGCAGGGCAGAGATCAAGGAACACCTCAGGATCTGCCTAGGTTCTAGGAATATGGAGTGATTTTAACTGTTCTATGTCTTCAATGCTCGGGAGATAAAAGCCCCTTGATGCATTGGGAGTAGTCAGACAGGGTGGCTCCTTATCCCATTTGCTTCTGATACAGGTACACCCTAATAACAATTGGTGATAAACTCAGAGTACTAGTTTAGCATGTCTTAGAAGGATCTCAAGTGCTCTCCACCCAGCTATCTTACTTACTCCTTTACCCTTCCTTTCCATGCTGACAAGATCAATGAGATTATACACAAGTGTTTGGAGACCAGAGGTTGGGGGCCATTGGTCCCCTGGACCCATGCTGTAAATTCTACTCTTGTGTCTCTGTCTTTATTTCCTTTTCCCAATCCCTCATCAGTGCTGGGACTAAGGACACCCACGTACAGGGTTGGGCTGATTCTCAAGAAGGTCAGGAGTTCAAGACCAGCCTGGCCAACATGGTGAAACCCTATCTCTACTAAAAACACACACAAAAAAATTAGCTGGTTGTGGTGGTGTACACCTGTAATCCCAGCTACTTGGGAGGCTGAAGCAGGAGAATTGCTTGAACCCAGAAAGAAGTTGCAGTGAGCCCATAGCTGACAGCCTAGCTGATGGAGGGAGACCATGTCTCAAAAAAAAAAAAAAAAAAATTCATTGGCAGAAAAAACATTTAACTCTTTCAAATCTGTAGGAATCTTAAAAGAAGATGACCATGCCTGGTGCGGTAGCTCAAGCCTGTAATTCCAGCACTTTGGGAGGCCGAGGCGGGTGGATCACGAGGTCAAGAGATTGAGACCATCCTGGTCAACATGGTGAAACCCCATCTCTACTAAAAATACAAAAATATTAGCTGGGCATGGTGGCACGTGCCTGTAATCCCAGCTACTCAGGAGGCTGAGGCAGGAGAATTGCCTGAACCCAGGAGGCGGAGGTAGTGGTGAGCCGAGATTGCGCCATTGCACTCCAGCCTGGGTAACAAGAGCGAAACTCCATCTCAAAAAAACAAAAACAAAACAAAAAAAAAAGAAGATGAGCAACATAAATGTCTTCATTTTCTATCAATTTAAAATATAAATTCAACATTTAAACATAAGGGTGAACTGAGCATAGTGGCCCATGCCTGTAATTCTAGCACTTTGGGAGGCTAAAGTAAACAAACTGCTTGAGCTCCAGAGTTTGAGACCAGCCTGAACCAAATGGCAAAACCTCATCTCTATCAATAAATAAGTAAATAAACATAAAGGTGAACCCAACAAAGTACAGAGATTGAAATTAAGTGTAACTAAGGACATAAGACAAATGGTAAATCTGATTAAAAAAAAAAAAAAACATACCAAAATATCAAGCTTACATAAAGTTGCAACTTCTCTCATAGCCCTTAATGGCTGCAATAAATATTGGAAGAACGTGGTTGCCACAGTAACTAATTCCTGGTACGCTTCATCTTCCTCTTGGTAAACTTTCATTAAAGCCACCATGGTGTTGGCTTTTGTGTGTCCCTGAAGAACCTAGAAAGCAAATGTGAATAAATCTCATACATTTAAGATCATACATACCCAACAAATAAACCATGTTCTCAACTTTTAATACATTACTTTGAAGTATAAAATATTAAAACGTTATCCTCCATCAAAT
This sequence comes from Callithrix jacchus, assembly GCF_049354715.1. Taxonomy (NCBI): domain Eukaryota; kingdom Metazoa; phylum Chordata; class Mammalia; order Primates; family Cebidae; genus Callithrix; species Callithrix jacchus. The sequence goes on along the minus strand of NC_133507.1, from coordinate 24,084,222 downwards.
ATGCCCAATAAAACAAGAATGGTTAAGTAAATTATGATATATCCATGGCAGATTAATACTATAGTCATTCAGCACTGTGCTTTTGAAGATTGTTCAATAATATGGAGACTTTCAGCTGGGTGTGGTGGCTCACGCCAGTAATTCCAGCACTTTGGGAGACTGAGGCAGGCAGATCACCTGGGTTCGAGACCAGCATGACCAACATGCAGAAACTCCGTCTCTACTAAAAATACAAAATTAGCTGGGTGTGGTGGCACATGCCTGTAATCCCAGCTACTTGGGAGGCTGAGGCAGGAGAATTGCTTGAACCCAGGAAGCAGAGGTTACGGTGAGCAGAGATAGTGCCATTGCACTCTAGCCTGGGCAACAAGAGCGAAACTCCATCGCAAAAAAACAACAAAAAAAAAACAAAACTGTGGAGACTTTTATAATACTAAATGGGAGAGGCAGAATGCAAAATTTAATCTCAACTATGCACTAAGTATGCAGAGAAAAGGACAATAGAAGGTTTGGGGTTGTGGATATTTTTTCATTTGACTTTTCTTACTGTAAAGGTTTTGCAAGGCTGTATTCCTTTTTTAAAGGCTCATAAAACATCCCAGAGCTGTCTCCAAGTACTTCAGCTTGTTGGTTCTCTTAATGCCCACAAAGCCCTTAGCAGTCAACTCAGAGAGCCTAAACTGTGGTTCCAGTCTCTGCTGGCTACTGCTTCTGCAGCAAGGTGGAAAATAAACTGAACAGGGTATAAGCTAGGTGGTCTCATTTGGTAGGAAATTATCTTACTCCCTCAAGAAGAGAAATCAATATTTTTTTTTCAACCAATACATTCTTAAATTCTATTTCCATCCTTCTGATTAAGGATAAAGTGATCTACTTTCAGCTGTAGTTTTTTTTTATCCAGGTAATAATATTATGGTTTTTTTTTTTAAGTGGCAGCCTCACTGAATAAAATTAAAGCACACATGCAAAAGTAAACTTAAGGCAAGTGATACATTTCAGCCTTAGGTCTTAGACTATCCAGAAAAATTCCAGAGTTAAAACATTCAGCCTCATTTTATATATCCTAGCGACACTAGCAATTGGTCTAATTCTAGAATCAATTGCTTTTCTATTTCTAAAGTAGATGTTAAAATTTCTTGGACATGATTTGAATTTAAGCTTCCCCTCCCAACCCCCCATTTTTAAGTTCCAGGTAAATAAGTGAACTACTCTAATGTGAACAGCTACCTCAACAGTATGAACTATGTTCGTGCTACAGTACCTCAGAGTGAACTTAAATTTCGGAAAACTATAACTTTTCTGATAGTAACTCCAGTAAATACATCATATAAATGTTCGATTTTAAGGAGAAACCACTTATCTCTGTGAGAAACCAAGTGTGTAAAAAACAAGTTTGATATAAAATAATATTATTTTTGAAACCCCCTGTGGTTTCCTGTATCTTAAGGTGAAAATGATAAAGTTGAAGATCAAAAGCTGACTGGCCTGGAACTCTCCTGTGGTTTCCTGATATTCTAACGTGAAATCACGAGAAGTGGGTTGTAGATATATACACATAAAACCCATAGTTTAAAAAAAAAAAAACCCACAGTACAAAAATGACCCCACCAACGATCTCCTTTTATAAAACCATTTTAATTTAGAAAGCTTATTCTATATTTAGCAGGATATAATTAAGATTTTGAAATGTAGCTGAACTCTTCTCTTCACCTCCCCTTCCTTAATGAACAAAAAAAAATCATTCAGGTTAATAACAGCAGTAAGCCAAGATTGTCCCACTGCACACCAGCCTGGCTCTCCTTAGTAAACTGTGGGCGTGGATTTAGAAGGCATATTTTCTCCTAAACCCTTCTATGAACTTGTACTTCCCCCTCCCCTTAGGTTCGCTAGGTGTACCACTCAATAACTCCTTCTCAAACTACCTCGTTCAAGCAGCACTCCTGCAGTTATTCCAAACTGATGACTAAAGTTCACTTTCACTTTCCCTCAGCCAAGTCTTTATCACTTAAACAAAACAAAACACCTTATCTCTTAACAGCCATTTCTTCCGTTAAACCATTTTATCCCGTTTGTGACATTCCCTCATATACAGACTTGGAACGCTTACATTTAGTCCGTGTTATTCTTTCCTACGTGGATGGGTTGTTTACAGTTTTGCTTGCAATATTTCTGGCATTTCCCGTTACAACACCCTGTTCTGCCAGCATCTCCAGGACAAAGGTTGGGAGCCTAGCCCAGCTCCGAGCTGCAAGTACACTAGGCTCTAACTTTGTCCGTCCTCTCTGCAGGCCCTCCCGGAGCTCCCGCCCGTTTCGCACAGCGGTCCCGCGAAGGTGAGAGCACCGCGGAGCCCGCGGCCTTCTCCACCCTCCGGCTCCTCCTCGTCAGCTGGCAGCCCGGGCTCTGGGCGCCCGGGGAGCTTCCCACAAGGTCCCAAGCCTAGGCAGCGCAGACTGGGCCCGACCTCACTTACCTGGCGCAGCCGCGCGTCCGCTTCGGTCCACCGCGCGCGCAGGGCCCGTTCCCGGAACTCGCGCAGGCTCTCGCAGTCTGCCGCGCCGCCCTCAGCCGGGAAGAGCGCGTCGCGCACGGTGGCGCCACCGCAGCCGTCTGCCGCCTCGCCCAGGTAGCGCTCCAGCCGTCCACACAACTCCCGCAGCGCCGCCTCTCCGGGCCCCGCGCGCGCCGGCCACAGCAGCGCCCACAACCCAAGACCCAGGCCCCAGGCCCCGCCGCCGCCACCTACGTCCAGCTCCGGTGGCAGCCGCGGGAAGCAGCGCTCTAGAGGCGGCCATAGCGCCGCCAGTTGCCGGTGCGCGCCGCGGAACCCCGCGGCCGAAAGTAGGCCGGCCCAGCTTGGGGGGGACATGGCGGCCTCGGGCTCGGGCTCGGGCTCGGGCTCGGGCTGGGCCCCCTCGCGTCGCCACCGCCGCTGCGCGGTGCGGTCGTGACAAGTCACAGCGAACTTGCCCTCCGCGCCGTTCCAGGCCACCAGGAAGCGCAACCGGTGCCGCTCGGGCTCGGCGAAGAGGCCCTCTCGGACCGGCACCCAGCCCTCCAGGCTGTCAGGCTGCTCGTCCTCCATGACAGTCGGCGGCAGCGGCTCTAGGGCTCAGCGGGCGCGGGACTGTCCTCCTCGCACCCCCTGTCACGAGACAGTCCGAGCTGAGGCATTTTTCGCTGGAATCGAAACCGCGTCAGTGTCCCGGCAGCGACCCGGTCCTCGGCACTTCTGATTGGCTGGCAGCCGGAGGCGGGGCTTAAGTGAGGCGTCCGTCGGGAATGGTTAGGTGATAGAAGGGAGGGTCAGCTACAACCAATGAAAAGGTGAGGTGGTCTCCCTCGGACGTCAATCATTTCGCAACCTGGTCGGGAGTCTGGGAAATACAACGCTTGCCTCACCTTTTCCACCCAATACATGCGGACTTTGGAAAAATATCTTTAAATGGGCGAGTTATTATCTTAGCCTCCCACACTAACCTATGAACTTCTACGAATAGGGACCAAGCCGATTTCCTCTTCTGTCATCAGGGCCCTATTGAGTACATGGTTCCCGCCCTCAAGACTGTCACAAATGTGCTGGGAAGATGAAATAAACTTGATAGTCATTTATTGAGGGCTTCTAAGTGCCAAGTACTGGACAGAAGCCACAAATTTACTTTTATTGAGTGTCGGCTGTGTGCCAGTATTGAGACGATGGAGTAAGAGGGAGAATTCAGGGCACCACAGCTTCCAGCCAGGGTGTTTAAATACAATCTTCATTCCAACTCTTCACTTTATACCAAGTACCAGCTCGGCCATAGAGACCCCCATCCAGGCGGCGCTGAAGGAACTGAGAGGCAGACACCCAGATAGAACAGCAAAGTGGGCTTATGGGGGTGAGAGGCGGGGAGGGCAGTGGCCAATAGGCTTCTGAACTGAGAGCCTCAGGGGCCGGACAGCATTCCGGACTGAAGGCCCCAAGTAGACTCTGACCCATGCATTTATTCTCCCTGAACAGGTGATCACTATTAACAAACAGGTGTTATGTGTTTTCTCATAACACAAAACACGCCAAGTAGACATCTGGTGCCCGCTTACAACTGATCACAACCTAAAAAGTATTCTCCGTGAGGGAGCCACGGGGGCAGGTTCTTAAAGAACTGTAACCGGTTTGTGATATTTATACATTGTCCTGCCACTTTGGAATGCCCCAAGTAGTTTTCTACTTGGCGGGGGGGGGGGGGGGGGTGGGGCTGTGTGCTGGTTTTCCTTGCCATCGTTCTTCCTAGCAAACGATATATTCTGTCATACACTCGGCATTCATCAATATTCATAAACTTAACATTTCTCAACATCAATATTCATAAACTTAACATTTCTCAACAACTTTAGAGTTAAGGAAACAGAGGCCCAGACTAACTTAAGATACACCAAAACTCAGGCTCAACATGACTACCTGGCTACTGAAGGCCTGTTTAAGGAGATATCAGGAAATCCAGTTTCCATGTCAGGGTGGAGTTGGATCTGTTCATACAATAAGGACCAAGACCGCCCTCGTCTCTGCCTGGGAAATGTACAGTGTCAACTGAGAATTATATTTTGTGCTTTCTGTTATCCCCAAGGGCAAACAACAAGCAGGAGAATCTCTGGAGCCTAGGAGGCGGAGTCTGCAGTGAGCCGAGATTGTGCCACTGCACTGCAGCCTGGGCAGCAGAGTAAGACTCTGTTTCAAACAAACAAACAAAAAGTCTGTTTTAAATATCTTTCTTGTATACTCCTCACATTGTATCATTTTACTATCTCTTTTATACTTTGTAACCACTTCTACTAGTTTTCTAATCTATTTGTTTTTTCAAGAGGAAACTAATCTTTCTAATTATGAAAGTGTAGTGAGTGGCCCGGTGCAGTGGCTCACACCTGTAATCCCAGCACTGTTGGAAGCTGAGGTGGGAAGATCACTTGAGGTCAGGAGTTCGAGACCAGCCTGGCCAATATGCCCAAACTCTGTCTCTACTAAAAACACACGCACACACACACACACACAAATTATCCAGGCATGCTGCATGCCCTATACTTCCAACTACTAAGGAGGATGAGGCACAAGAATTGCTTGAACCCAGGAGGCATAGGTTACAGTGACCGAGATTGTGCCACAGCACTCCAGCCTGAGTGAAACAGTGAGACTCAGTCTCAAAAAAAGAAAAAAGTCTCCTCTGTATATATATTAATATATGTCTTAGCCCATTCAGGCTGCTAGGACGGAATACCATAGACTGGGTGGCTTATGAACAACAGACATTTATTTCTGATAGTTCTGGAGGCTGGAAAATCCAAGATTAAAGCACCAGCAGATTCGGTGTCTGGAAAGGAAGGGCCTGTTTCTTGGTTCACAGATACTTGTATTTTTTTTTTTTTTTTTTTTTTTTTTTTTTTTTTTGAGTTGGAGTTTCATTCTTGTTGCCCAGGCTGGAGTACAATGGCGCAATCTCAGCTCAACTCCGCCTCCCAGAAGCAATTCTCCTGCCTCAGCCTTCCAAGTAGCTGGATTACAGGCGTGCACCACCATGCCCAACTAATTTTGCATTTTTAGTAAAGATTGGGTTTCTCCATGTTGTTCAGGCTGTTCTCGAACTCCTGACCTCAGGTGATCCACTCACCTTGGCCTCCCAAAGTGCTGGGATTACAGGCATGAACCACCGTGCCCAGCCAATACCTGTATTCTTACTGCATCTTCACATGGCACAGCTCTCAGGGACCTCCAGTGTAATGGCACTAATTTTATTCATGAGGGCTTGCCTTCATGACCAGATCACCTCCCAAAGTCCACATTTCCAAATACCATCATGTTGGGGATTTGGTTTCAACATGGGAATCGGGGCGGGGGGGAATATAAACTGTCTATAGTATATGAATGTATATGTATGATAGTTAATTTTATGTGTCAACTTGATTGGGCCACCAGGATGCCCAGGTATTTGGTGAAACATTATTGCGTGTGTGTGTGTGTGTGTGCGCGCGCGCGTGCGCGCACGCGCGAGAGTGTGTGTGATGGTGTTTCTGGATGAGGTTAACCCTTTGAGTCAGTAGACTGAGTAAAACTGGTTGCTCTCCCTAATGTGAGTGGGCCTCATCCAATCAATTGAAGGTCTGAATAGAACAAAAAGCTTGAATAACAGGGAATTCTTCCTGCCTAACTGCCTTCAAGTGGGAATACGGGTTTTTCCCTGACTTCCAACTCAGACAGAGACACTAGCTCTCCAGGGTATTGAGCCTGCTGGCCTTTGGACTAGAACCACACCAGTGGTTCTCTTGGATCTTCTGCTTGCTAACTGCAGATCTTGGGACTTTTTGGTCTTCATAATTACATTAGTCAATTCCTTATGATAATCTGCTTCCATATATGTATACATTCTATTGGTTCTGTTTCTCTGAACGACTCTATTACTGTGTGTGTGTGTGTGTGTGTGTGTGTGTGTGTGTGTGTGTGTGAGAGAGAGAGAGAGAGAGAGAGAGGAGATTATACTGTTAATATGTTAATATACTGGTCTGTGGGCTCAGCATCAAAGTAGGAATTTGCAGCACACTCTACAGTTTTCCTCAACACCTAGACATTTTCCATTTCTTAACAGAATCAGAATTTGGGGAGAAAGGAACATTGATAATAAATTGTCATTTTACAAATGATGAAACTAAAGCTTAGAGGAATAATCAATCACAGTCCATAATGAATGTATTGGCTGGACAGTCCCATCTCTATGTCATACCGCGGCAATGTTTTTAAAAAAAGTTTGCTTAAGGCTTATATGGAAAATATGTCCTGTGCTTTAATTGGAAAAGTTCCCCCGACATGTTTTACAACCTTTTATGGTTCATAGCACCTCTGAGAATCTATTGAAACCTGTGAGTTCTCTTCCCAGAAGTGATTCCATAAAAGCACAAACATAATTTTGCATATAATTTTAGAAACTCATCCATGTAGCCCCTGCCAATGCCTGAGCCATCGCTAAAGAAAACCTGCTTTAAAGCGTTAGCTATACAGTGATAGGAAGGAGTTCAAATCAGCTGTACAGGCACAGCCCACTTAAAAATATCTCATGGCATTTTCTACACTTACAAAACAGGAATCCATATTATCATTAGTATTATTATGTTTTTTAAGAGGCAGGGTCTCTGTCACCAGACTGGAGTGACAGTGACACAATCACAGCTCACTGCAGCCTCAAACTACTAGGCTCAAGTGGTACTCCTGCCTTAGCCTCTCAAGCAGCTGGGACTATAGTCATGAACTACCGTAGCTAGCTCCACATGATTATTTTTAATTTTTGAGACAGGGTCTTGCTCTGTCACCAGGCTGAATTGCAGTGGCGTCATCAGGGCTCACTGCAGCCTCGACCTCTCAGGCTCAAGCAATCCTCCCTCCTCAGCCTCCCAAGCAGCTGGGACTACAGTCATGCACCAACGCGTCTGGCTAATTTTTTATTTGTGGCTATGGGGGTTTCACCATGTTGCCAAGGCTGGTCTCAAACTCCCACGCTCCAGTGATGGGAATAGCTTCAATCAAGCAGGGAGAATCAAATGATGGGAATTCTAGCCCCATAATGGGAATCTCCAGAGATTCCCCATGAGAGAGAGTCAGAGCTAAGCATACTCCAGGCCCAGAGAGCCTGAAGTCAGTACCCACTGTGATGTCTACTCAAATAGGAGACATATTATGGCTTCAGCCCTCCTGCCCTGGCTTCTAAACCAACAGCTCCAGGAGGACAGTGGGGAGGAGAGGCCAACCCTATGCTTCTTTTCCCAGTGCAGGCTTCCTGCTAAAGAGGCCCACTCTGGGAAGGGAGAAGATTTGACGCTGGCTAAACCATGTTTGGCTTGTTGATTAATGTATTGAACGGGACATTCAATTCCTGAATTTGAAATGCTGACTTCAAGTGATTTTAAAACTGTGTGTCACCTAAGAGGAAGAAGAAAGTCATTGGGTCTGCTGGATTTTCATCCAAAGAGGGGAATAATTCCCACCTGGAGTACACTAAAGGAAAGTTGGGAGGGAAAGGTAAAGTTGCATTCGATTGCCTTCAGAGTGGGGCTTACCCAGAACACTTTGGAAGAAGACCCTGGGAAAGCCCTGGTGGAAGGCACACAGCCCAAGGGCTCTCAAGAATCTCCTTCCTAGCCATGCTGTGACAGTCCTCAGCCATCACCACATGACCAGCCATCTGAGACCCATAGTAGAGCCACAAGTCTCAAACCCCCCACAGCTAAGGAAGTAACTCAGAGCACAGCATGTGACCTCTCCTGGTGACACTTGAGTAGTAAGAAGTGGCAGCTCATCCACAGCAGGTCTATATTTAAACCTTCACTCATGGCAGGCCTGTTGCTATTTGCGGCTGGAGCCAGCTCATGTTACCATCCAGCCTCGGTGCCCCACTTGCAGAACTCTGGTGTATAATAGGCAGGGATAGCCTGTGGGGCATGCAGAGGTCACCAGGAAGGAAAGCCTGCTGAACACAGATTCAATTTTCTAGCAGAACTCCAGGTCCTCTGAGTTAAAGGAAGCATTATGGATGCTTAGCAGGCAAGTTTTGGGGTAGTCATATTCTTCTAATGCAAATTATATTATTAGAAACTCCAATGCAAATTATATTATTAGAAACTCAAGCATAATGCTGCAATATTAATGTAATATCTTTCCTTTAGGTGGGAAAAGGTATCATGGTAAATTGCAGATGTTTAAATTACAATAAACAGTGCAAATGTTTTCTGTGCCTTCTTCAAGTAAGAATTCGCATTAACTGAACATGATGTTGGGACAGGATGGGAGTGGCTCTGATGAAGGTAGAGAGGGGCTGGTGATTCTTGTAACGTATCTTTAGGATATCTGTAATGCAGGGGCCCATTTGTCAGACCATTTGCTAGAACAGTTTGGAAATCTAGGTGTTGAATACCATCTGGCTATAGTATTATGCTATAAATACATTTTATTTAATCTGCATGTACATGCTGACAAATAATTACTTCATGCTTTGATTCAAATACTGAAAAACAGCATTGTAATTGTTTTTCACTTGTTATGCATACAGCCTCCTCCTGTAGAAAGTTTTCAGGTTTGGGCAGTGTCTACAAAGCTGATTTGAATCATTTCGTATCACTGTAACACTTTAAGGCAAGTTTTCTTTCACTGTAGCTCAGGAATTGCCAAGGGCTGCATGGATGAGCTAAAATTATATGCAAAATTATGTTCCTGCCCTTATGGGATCACTTCTGGGAAGAGAATTCACAGGGTTCAGTAGATTCAGAAGATGTGCTCATGACCAATAAACAGTTAATAAACAAACCAAGTGAGCTGGCAGGTTGCTTGAGCCCAGGAGTTCAAGATTAGTCTGGGCGACATAGCTAGACTCTGTCTCTAAAACGGAAAGAAAGAAAAAAAAACATTCTTGGGAGACTTTTCTAAATAATGCACAGGGACACACCTCCCATATAAGCCTTAGGCAAACATCTTTTTAATTTTTTTAAGTACTGCCCTATGGCACAGAGACAAGGCTATCCAGCCAAAACATTCATAATGGACTGTGACTTATCACTTTACTTCTCTAAGCTTTAGTTTCACCATTTAAAAAATGTTAATTTATTGTCAATATTCCTTTCTCCCCAAATTCTGATTCTGCTAAGAAAGAGTCCAAGTGTTGAGGAGAAAAGTGTTAACTGTAGAGTATGTTGCAAAATTCCTAGTTTGTGTCGAGACCAGTTATGTGTATGTTCAAAGGGCAAGTGCCAGCGTGAAAGCACGTGTTCTTATTTGTATTTGCACTAAGTGTTTTCCCATCTTCTTGCTTGTGTTTTTCTGACAGTTCAACTTGTGCTTCACATTCTAGCTTCTAGTTAAAAGAATTTCTCATGATTTATTGGTCATACAGAATCCTGGCTATCTCCCTTTGGGTAGCACACGAGAATGTAAGCATTATTTTTAGTGGGCTGCTCCTCTGTCTGTAGACAGTGTGATTTAGTGGAAACCTGGGTTTGAATCCAAGCTCTTCACCTGACTGCTTGTGTGTCTGGTGAAGAGCTTGGATTCAAGCACAGGGCTAAATACAGAGTAGCCCAGATAAATTTTTGTAAAAGAAAATTGGCTATAAGCAAGTGCTTTATCCTCACAGGAACTCAGTTTTGCCATCCTGAAATCAGGAATTTTTTTTTAAACATCCATGACCTCCTGAATATAATCAGGAAATTGAATTAGATGCTCTCCAAGGGACCTCCATCCCTAGAATACAACGTCTCTGCCTGGGCCCGTTGGAAACTTGCTATAGGGAGAGGAATGATCTCATAGCTGGTGTCTGTGCCATTATGAGGCTGTTCTGCTTAAGTGCCTTATTTCGTCATCAGCTGTTTTCAAGGGACAAATATTCCCACAATGGCCACGGATGATTCTATACTGCTGTGGCCACTGTAAGCCTTAATTTTCCATCCCTTGTTCTCACTCTCCATGAGTGACCAGGCAGAAGCCTTCTAGCCCAGGTGGGAGATGCTAAGGTCAAATGATGATAATGACAGTAAGAACAACAACAATAAGAGCAGCTAACACTTATTGAGGACTTACTTAAAGTAGGTTATGTTATTTCATCTAAATGCTAAACTTATGAGGTAGACACTGTTGATAGAGCTGTTTTATGGTCCATGAAAGTAAGGCCTAAAGAGATGATTTTCCTGAAGCCATACTTCTAGGATGTGGCAGAAACAGAGTGCAAACATAGGACTGTCTGAATCCAGAGGGCAGTGCTCTTGGGAAGGAAGGATGGGGGACAAGAAAAGAGATATGACCTGGAGATTCAAGAGGTAGAGTCAGAATCAGGATTAACTGGTTAATAATTAGCTTGGGGATGTCAAGGACGAGCATCTCTGGTCTCTGGTTTGGTGCTGGAGTGGGTGGATATCATGCTATCATTTATGGATAGTAGCAATGCAGTGGCCTTCACAGAGGGTCATGTTGGATGAGCAGGGGTTTAAGAAGCAGTGGTGAGATAAGGAAGAGCGGGGAGGTCTCAGCAGGCAGGACAGCCTGAGCCAGGGCCTAGGGTGGGTCTCACACGGAAGACCCTGAGAGTGGCCAGAAGGAACAGAGGGTGACCGCTAGGGAAGGTGGGGCTGCTTGGGGAGTACAGAGCTATGGCATAGGGTTGGGGGGGCCCTGGTGCCCAGGGGAATTGGGACTTACCAGTAATGGAGCCCTCAAAATGTAAGACATGCAGACCTACCACTTCTGTCTGAGCAAAGCAATGTATGCTGTATAAGCAATGCTGCTGTCCTGGGCAGGGACACCCATGAGGAAGAACCATGGCGTGCACAGTCAGCAGATGGTAGGGTCAGGAGGGTTTCAAGCAAGATTTTGAGCCACCGAGGGAAACAGTGGGATTCCGTATCTCCTAAAGCACAGTCTGTGGAAGGAGAAGTACTCTGGGGACCCAGGAAAGAGGGAAAGTAGCATCTCTGAGAAGTTGTGCATAGCCCCAGATGGAGTAATAATCACTTATTCACTTGTCTGGAGCCTCCTTGAGACCAGTAACTGTGTCTCATCGATTGTACCCAGTGCCTAGCTCAGTCCTGTTCTCTTGAATTCACACCTCACCAGCCCCATGAACAGTGAGAGCTAGGGCAATGAATGATGACCACATCACAGACCATGAATGTGGTAAGGTTAGCCAGGGTCACAGATGGACCTAGAGCTTCCCCAGATGACCTCTGCAAGGGCACAGACTTTGCAGGTCATTCCATGTTGCCCTGTAATACACTGATTCAAGGACTTCTAACTCTGGCATGACCAGGTAGAATCTACAATGACCCCAGAGCAGAAGTAGCAACCAGAAGCCCCAGTGGAGTGTAGATGAGGAACTGCTCCTAAGCTCAGGAGACCTGCTGCTGCAGTTCCTGGCTGATAAGAGGCCTCTGGAGAAGAAGAATGACCCTCCCATTCTCTCGGGTTCTATTTCCAGAGATAGTTGTATTCAGCTTCATTATCCTCCTCTTCCTCCCCCATGATGCCAAGTAAGAGCTCAACACAGATGTTAATGGTAAGACATTATTTCTATGCCATGTGGGTAATTCTGATTAGCTGGACAATCAGATATACAGGAGTGTGAAGGCAGAATTCAGGGTCTCTTAGGGCAGAAGGCTCTGATTGCTTTGTTGAGAATCATCCACTACAATAAGGGATTCAGGATGGATCATGATGAGAGAGGAGGCAAAGTGGTGTCTCCATAGCTGGAAGGCAACTTTGACCTTGGAAACCATCGGAGGGAAACACGGGCTAAAGTGCAGGCAATGTGCCTGATACCAAGGAGGAGCTAGCAATCTCTTGGGTCTGGTATGTATGGAGGAGGAGACTTGCTGGTCCAGCTCAGCACTAGTTTTGCTGGGATGCAGATTCAGTGAGAAGTTGTGCCCTAGTCAACTTGAAGCCACACTTCTCTAGTCCTATGTACAGGCTGCATTAGTGAGGAGCCAGGACTACCCAAGCCAGGGTCTGATGATGGACAAGTTTCTTTTTTTTTTCTTTCTTCCTTTTTTTGAGACAGAGTTTTGCTCTTGTCACCCAGGCTGGAATGCACTGGTATGATCTCAGCTCACCATAACCTCCACCTCCCAGGTCCAAGCAATTCTCCTGCCTCAGCCTCCCATGTAGCTGAAATTACAGTTGTGTGCCACCACATCCAGCTAATTTTGTATTTTTAGTAGATACAGGGTTTCTCCATGTTGAACAGGCTGGTCTTGAATTTCCGACCTCAGGTGATCTGCCTGCCTCGGCCTTCCAAAGTGCTGGGAGTACAGGCGTGAGCCCCCATGCCTGGCCTGTGGACAGGTTTCTTAGTAGTAACCTCCCTGCAAAGAAAATTCTGGAGTCTTCATAAGTCAAAGATGCTGTGGAGACAAAACCCTGGTATCTGGAAACCACTGGCTTTGTGATGCTGCCTCTGAAAGCCTGCCTCCACTCATCCTTCTCTCCATCAAGGAGGTGAAACTGATCCTGTCTGTGGCCCCAGGTGGCATGGACCAAGACATGGGGGAGCTGGTGTCTTGTGTGCCTTAATCCTTTGTGGTCATGGTATCTCCACCTCAGCAGGTGTTACTGAAGTGATATTTACCATTATGTTCCATGTGAAGAGTTTCGGTGCATTAGAGAATGCTGCATGCCTGTGATCTCAGCTACTCAGGAGGCTGAGGTGGGAGGATTGCTTGAGCCCAGGAGGTCAAGCCTGCAGTGAGCTATCACACCACTGCACTTCAACATGGGCAACAGAGCAACACCCTGTCAAAAACAAAACAAACAAACAAAAAAAACAGTGGAGGTAGTGAGAAGAAAAATTAGTGGCTTTTTAAAAATATAGGCTGAGGGCCAGGCATGATGTTTTATGCCTGTAATCCCAGCACTTTGGGAGGCCAAGGCAGGTGGATCACCTGAGGTCATGAGTTCAAGACTAGCCTGACCAACATGGAGAAACTCCATCTCTACTAAAAATATAAAATTAGGCATGGTGGTGCATGCCTATAATCCTAGCTACTTGGGAGGCTGAAGCAGGAGTACCACTTGAACCTGGTGGAGGTAGAGGTTGCAGTGAGCCAAGATCACACCATTGCACTCCAGCCTGGGCAACAAGAGCGAACTCCATCTCAAAAAAAAAATAATAATAATAACATACATATGTATAGTTTGGGAAGTGGCTATTAAAAGGACTGTTAGCAGAAGTGACAGTTCATCACTGCAGAAAGATAAATAGAGTTGATATGAAGCTGTCAAACTTGTTGACTTCTGTTTTCTGGGTACAACTGTGGAACACATAGGGAAGACAAACAGCTGGCTGCTAACTTTGGTCACATAAATGGAAGTTAAGGAAAACTGGATCATAAAAGTGATGGATAAGGGAAAAAAGTGCTAAACCATGTCTTTAAATATTTTGCTTATCTTATTTTCCTCAAAATATTGTATATATGTCATGTTGAGATAGTTTAATAATATTAGTTTTTTTTTTTTTTTTTTGAGACGGAGTTTTGTTCTTGTTACCCAGGCTGGAGTGAAATGGCACAATCTCTCACCGCAACCTCCACCTCCTGGGTTCAGGCAATTCTCCTGCCTCAGCCTCCTGAGTAGCTGGGATTACAGGCACACGCCACCATTTCCAGCTAATTTTTTGTATTTTTAGTAGAGATGGGGTTTCACGATGTTGACCAGGATGGTCTTGATCTCTTGATCCACCCGCCTCGGCCTCCCAAAGTGCTGGGATTACAGGCTTGAGCCACCGCGTCCAGCCAATAATATTAGTTTTTTAAAAGGCATTAGGGCCACCACAATTTTTAAATGGGGATGGCTGCACAATTTGGGGAATTTACTAAAAATCGTTGAATTGTGCACTTGAAACATGAATTTTGTGGTATGTCAATTATATTTCAATAAGCTTCTTTTTTAAGAGATACTATGGAATCAGATAAGCAGTTCACGTAATTCCTGGTTTTATGTAGAAATTGGTTGTTGATGGTACCTGTGCAGACGAGTTACCACGGTACAACAATTACGGTGGTTGGAAATTTAGTTCAGTATTTGAATATCTATCATGCCTATTTGTGACTTGTGCATATACATTTAAAAACAGTTGCTTTTCTAGCAAAATGGGCAAGAACAGTTTTAGTGGTGCGTCAGAATTAGAATCCAGACTGCGGTATGTGGACCTTTTACTTGAGGACCCTCTTAGAACATTATGTTATCTAACAATTATTATTAAAAGTTAAATAACCTTGGATTAGGCAGCGATTTCTCAGATATAATACCAGAAACACAAACTAAAAAGAAAAACATAAATTAGACTTCATCAAAATTAAAAACTTTTGTGCCATCAAGAATGTAAAAAGACGACTCAGAGAATGAAAGAGAAAATATTTGTAAATCTTATTTCTAAGAAGAGAATTGTATCAGAATACAACTGGGAGACCGAGGATGGAGGATTACTTAAGTCCAGGAGTTTGAGACCAGCCTGGGCAACATAGCGAAACCCTGTCTCTACTACAAACAAAAATAAAAAATTAGCAGTGCACGGTGGTGCACACCTCTAGTCCCAGCTGCTTGGGATGCTGAAACAGAAGGATTACTTGAGCTTTTGAGGTTGAGGCTGCAGTGAACCATGATCCCACCCCTACACTCCAGCCTGGGCAACAATGTGAGACCCTGCCTCAATAAATAAATGAATAAATAAATAAAATTTTCAAATGCAAGAACAAACTCTTCTGTAACATTAGAAACTTTACATTTTTTTCTCCTTGAACTTGTATTTCCATTTTACATCTCATTAGCACTTCATCCTAATGTAATATTTTTATTTTCTCTTTGCTTTCTCCTTCCTTCCCTTCCTTCCTTCCCTCTCTCTCTTTCTCTCTCTCCCTCTTTATTTTTTAAAATTTTTATTTATTTATTTTTATTATACTTCAAGTTCTGGGGTACATATGCAGAACATGCATGTTTGTTACACAGGTATACACCTGCCATGGTGGTTTGCTGCATCCTTCACCCTGTTATCTACATTAGCTATTTCTCCCAATGCTATCCCTCCCCTAGCCCCCAACCCCCAACAGGACCCTAACCCTTCTTCTTTCTTTAGACAGGATCTCCTGCTCAGTCACCCAGGCTGGAGTGCAGTGGCAAGATAATAGCTCACTGCAGCCCCAATCTTCCAAGCCACAGTGATCCTCCCCCGCCTTAGTGTCCTAAGTAGCTGGGACTACAGGCACACACCACCACGCTGGACTAGTTTTTTTCGTTTGGTTGGTTTTGTTTTTTTGTGTTGTTTTGTTGTGTTTGTTTTTTGAGAGGTAGTTTCACTCTTTTTGCCCAGGGGAGTGCAATGGCAGAATCTCAGCTCACTGCAACCTCTGCCTCCTGGATTCAAGTGATTCTCCTGCCTCAGCCTCCCAGGTAGCTAGGATTACAGGCATGCGCCACCATGCCTAGCTAATTTTGTATTTTTAGTAGAGATGGAGTTTCTCTATGTTGGTCAGGCTGATCTCAAACTCCCCACCTCAGGTGATCTACCTGCCTTGGCCTCCCAAAGTGCTGGGATTATAGGTATGGGCCATTGCGCCCAGCCTTTTTTTTTTTTTTTTTCAGAGGTGAGGTTTCATTATGTTGCCTATGCTGGTCTCTAACTCCTGAGCTTTCAAGTGGTCCTCTCACCTTTGCCTCCAAAAATCCACCTTTGCTTGGATTACAGGTGTCATTCACTGCACCTGACCTGTAATATTTTTCTGTGCTTGAAAAGTCTTTTGTTGGTCATCTATAAGATTTCTTTACAAAAATACATATGTATAACTTGAGATTTAAGATTTTTCTCTTTTCCTGGAATCATACATCTCTGAATAGTAAACTCTTTTTTTCTTTTGAATGAAGCTACCAACACAATTTTTAGTCACATGTAAGCAAAACAACATAAATATATTACAAATTTTCATAAACAATTATTAAATGAAAAATAAAATGGAAATGCATTTCTTAATGAGGTAGATAGAGCTTTTTTAAAAAAAGTTGTGTGTCCATTGATGGAAATAATATATTTTAGACTGCAACAGGAATTAGGGTCAATTGTCTTTCTGCTTTTCATTTGGTTTATGAAAGCACTGAGCAATCTTGTTCCCCCTCTTAGTCAAACATTGATGGAAATGAAAGTGTTTTATTATAGCAATGTCACTCATTTTTGAACGCTTTCTGAAATGTGTGTCAAAAAGTACATAGTGATCTATCATGAAAAATTATTTTTAATCATATATTAGCTGACAATTTGATTAGATCCTCCTTCAATTTTATTGAAAACAAAGAACTGGAAACCACTCAGCTTGAAAAAAATTTTTTTCTTACGCATTCATTAATGTCACTCACGCTCTACCATTGATACCAATACTTCAAATTGTCCTCCTATTTAGTCTCCTGGAGGTTTGTTTGTTTGTTTTTTTTAATTCTCAATCAGCAAAATCTTACAGTGCAATGAAATATTCAGGATGGGTGAGAGGCATAGTTTTACTTTGTAATAAAGAGAAGAAGGGCTATTGTGAAAAAATAATCTGCATGAAGCTTTAAATGCTGGCTACTTCCCAAGCAGAGAAGCTCTGGGAAAGATTAAATATGAGGTTGAACATCTGGAAGCTGATGTTCCTGAAGCTATCTATGCCCGTGTATCCCTTGGAAAGCCTCACGTGCAGATGCCATAGCCTGAAGTGTGGTGGAAGAAATGGCACCCTTTGACAGAGTCTAGATATGAAAAGAGGAGAAAGAGAGAATAGCACCTGGGGGGAAAGCTAGGTAGAAAGTTTGTTTTTAGTCTGAGACAATGAATTAGTCATCTATTGTGACATAACAAATTATTTCAAAACTTGGCAGCTTAAAAAAACAAATATTTATTCTCTTGAATGGTTTCTGAGGGTCAAGCAGCTGAGAACAGCTCATCTGGGTGATTGTGGCTCAGGGTCTCTCATGAGGTCTGGTGACCACTTTCCCTTGGTCCTCCTAATATGCCTTATACACACAGCAATGCTGCCAACTTTCTCAGCTCACCTGCCAGCCAGCCTTGGTTCACCTATGTTTCCATATGTTTTTCTTGCTTATACAGCTACTGGGGACCAGCTCTGGCCAGGACATTTCTGTTTGCCATGATGTGGGTTGCAGTCACAACTTCTATGACATTTGAACTCCCTGTCAAGTTTATCCTGTGTTAGGATCTTTCAGCCTTAGAGTATCCTTTAGTGCTCTCTTTCTAATTACTCTATCATAACTCTCCTATCATCTAATATGTTTTTTTTTTTTTGAGATGGAGTCTTGCTCCATCACCCAGGCTGAAGTACAGGGGTGCAACCTGAGTTCATTGCAACCTCCATCTTCTGGGCTGAAGAGACTCTCCTGCCTCAGCCTCCCAAGTAGCTGGGATTTCAGGCGTGTACCACCACACCTAGCTAATTTTTTTGTATTTTTGCTAAAGACAGGGTTTCACCATATTGCCCAGGCTGGTCTCAAACTCCTGAGCTCAAGTAATCTGCCCACCTCAGCCTCCCAAAGTGCTGGGATTACAGGTGTGAGCCACTGCACCCAGCCTAATACTCCTTTAGAGAGAACTGTCTTCCTCTGATATAGCCGTAAATGTCTACATTTAGTTCTCATAGACTTGTAGATACCAATCTTCTTCTAACCTCTGGTTTATTATCCTACTAGGAAGCTGAGAATTGGAATGTTCATTATCAGGTTCTGGGGAGGATTTTCTTTGGGGGTGTGTTATATTTCATAGGAAATGCCATTTTGTTATATGGAAAAAAGACATCATAGCTTGAGGTCCTCCAACAAAATGTTGTAATTTAGAAATTCTTAGAAAGCTTGTCATAATGAATCAATTAAAAAATTAACAACAATATAGCCAACTCTATGTTGTCTACAAGATATACATGTTAGATTAAAAAATACAAATAGGTTGAAACTAAAAGGATAGAAGAAGATAAATCATGTAAACAGCAACCACAAGAAAGCTAGAGGGGCTGTTCTGACATCAAAAAAAAAATGGATTTAAAACAAAAAAGTGTTACTAAAGAGGGATAAGCTATCATTATAGAAGAGCCAACCCGTCAGGAAGATACGGCAAGTACATATGCATATGCACCTAACTACAGAACACCAAAATATGCCAAACAAAAACGAACACGAAGGTAGAAATGAAAACTCTAACAATAAAAGTTGAAGACTTCAACACTCTGCTTTAAATAATGGATAGAACAACTAAGCAGAAGATCAACAAGGAAATAGGAGACTTGAATAATACTGTAAACCAACTGGGTCTATCAGACATCTATAGAACATTCTACCCAACAATAGCATAAGCAGAATATACACATTCTTCCCAAATGCCTATGGAACATTTTCTAAGACAGACTATATGCTAGCCCATAAAACAAACCTCAGTAAATTTAAAAGGATAGAAATAACACAAAATGTTTTCCGGTTGCAGTGGAATGCAAATAGAAATTAATAACAAAAAGAAAGTTGGAAAACTCACAAATATATGAAAATTAGGCCAGGCGCAGTGGCTCACACCTATAATCCCAGCACTTTGGGAGGTGGAGGAGAGTGGATCACGAGGTCAAGAGATCAAGACCATCCTGGTCAACAAGGTGAAACCCCATCTCTACTAAAAATACAAAAATTAGCTGGGCATGGTGGTGCACGCCTGTAATCCCAGCTACTCGGGAGGCTGAGGCAGGAGAATTGCTTGAACCCAGGAGGCAGAGGCTGCAGTGAGCCGAGATCGTGCCATTGCACTCCAGTCTGGGTAACAACAGCAAAACTCCGTCTCAAAAAAAAAAAAAAAAATGTATATATATATATATATATATATATATACATATGAAAATTAAACAACACACTCCTCAATAATCAATGGGTCAAAGAAGAAATCAAAATGGAAGTCTGAAAGTATTTTGACATGAATAGACATGAAGATAAAACATGAAAACTTGTGGGATGAAGCAAAAGCAGTGATTACAGGAAAATTTATAGCCATAAATGCCTATATTTAACAGGAAGAAAGATGTCAAATCAATACATTAAGAAACTGGACAAAGAAGAGCAAACTAAACAAAACAAGCAGAGAAAGGAAATAATAAATATTAGAGGGGAAATTAATGAACTAGAGAACAGAAAAACAATAGAGAAAATTAAAGAAACCAAAAACAGATTATTTGAAGTAATCAACAAAATTGACAAACCTCTAGTTAAAGGTTTGACCAAGAAAAAAATGAGAGAAGAATCAAATTACTAGAATCAAAAATGAAAAAGGGCGCATTACTACGAAGCATGTGGAAATAAAAAAGATTAAAAAGAAATACCATGAACAACTGTATTTGAATAAATTAGATAATTTAAATAAAATAGACATTTCATAGCAAGTCACAAAGTACCAAAACAGACCCAAGAAGAAATAGGCAATATAAATAGGCCTAAGTAAAGAGATGAATAATTTAAAAACCAGCTCTTGCTGGGTGCAGTGGCTCACACCTGTAATCCCAGCCTTTTGGGAGGCCAAGGTGGGAGGATCACCTGAGATTGGGAGTTTGAGACCCGCCTGACCAACATGGAGAAACCCCGTCTCTACTAAAAACGCAAAATTAGCCGGTCGTGGTGGTGCATGCCTGTAATCCCAACTACTCAGGAGGCTGATGCAAGACAATCGCTTAAACCCAGGAGGCAGAGGTTGCAGTGAGCCAAGATTGTGCCACTGCACTCCAGCCTGGGCAACAACAGTAAAACTCCATCTCAAAACAAAAAAACAAAACAAAACAAAAAAAACCCAGCTCTTTCCAAAGTGAATTCAGGGCCCCACTGCTACTTATGCTGTATTTCAACATACCTTTCCTTTCTTATTTTGAAAACTTCCTGGAAAGCCATCTTCGCCAAGTCTCTCTTAGTCTCTATATGTGTGGTTGGTAGTCATGGAAGTGACACATAAAGTAAGCCAGAATTTTGGTGGAACATGTAAGAAACTGTTTTGTGCTTTTATGGATGTCATACTCGACAATACACGTATAAGTTACTAATATATGAATTGATGCTAAATATATCTTCCATTTGAATTCCTTTTGGATAAAGTTATTTCTTGATGTAAAACAAAAAAACAAAACAGCCTGACCAACACTGTGAAACCCCGTCTTTACTAAAAATACAAAAATTAGCCAGTGTGGTGGCAGGTGCCTGTAATCCTAGCTACTCAGGAGGCTGAGGCAGGATCTGGGAGGTGGAGGTTGCAGTGAGCCAAGATCACACCACTGCACCTGGGTGACAGAGTGAGAACTTGTCTCAAAAAAAAAAAAAAATAGTAATAATAATAATAATAATAAACCACCCACAAAGAAAAGTCTAGGACCAGGTGGCTTCACTGGTGAATTCTACCAAACAGTGAAAGAAGCAATAATTCCAATTCTTCACTTACTCTTCCAAAAAAACAGAAGAACAGGAAACACTTCCCAACTCATTCTATGAGACATATTACCCTGATACCAAAACCAGAGAAAGATACCACAAGAAAAAAACCCCAAAACTGCAGACCAGTATCTGTTAGGAATATGAATTCAAACTTCCTCAGCAAAATGCTAGCAAACAGAATCTAGTAGCATATAACAAAAAATTAGGCCAGACGTGGTGGCTCATGCCTGTAATGCCTCTTAAAAAACAACAAGAAAAAAGAAAAAATATTAACCATTATGATCAAGTGGGATTTATCTTAAATTTGGCAATGGATTATTAGACATGACACCAAAAGCACAAGCAGCAGCAACAACAGAAAAATAGATAAACTAGACTTCATCAAAATTAAAACCTTTTGTGCTTCAAGGGACATCATCAAGAAAATAAAAGGACACTTCACAAAATAGAAGAGAAATATTTGTAATTTACATATCTTGCCCATTTTTAAATTGGGTTATTTACCTTTTTATTATTGAGCTCTAAGAGTTCTGTATGTATTCTGGATCTAGTCCACTGTCAGATAACGTTATCTGTTGGTCGTATCTATTAGACATTTCTTTTGTAATTGCTTTTGTCTCTTTTAACCTTAGAAAGCCCATCCCCCCATAGAAAACAAACTTTTTTAAAAATTAAAACATGATGTTTTATATAAAAATCTTACATCAGTGTATGACCAAATATCCCCAATTCCATAGCTTTTAGCTAAGGCTTTGGCTCTTTGCTCCAACTGCAACCAAATGGCAGACTTCTACTTCGGCCCCCAGCTTCTGCAGTTCATCCAACCAGATCATCTGCTTATGTGAAAGGTGATAACTGGGGCCTTTAACTTCCACCAGCTTACAGCGATGGCCCGGGGTGTTCCACATCACCAGGTCAGGGAGGCCCCCACGGCAGTGTCGAAAGTCAGCAGCCAGGCGCCTGCACATACCACTGAGCACAGGGTCCCCCAGGCAGGAGATCCTGAGCTTGCTCAAGAGACGTGAAGCAATCCCAGCTAACAAGGGAAGCCACTCTGCCTTTCTGGTCCTGCCACGTGGCTGCCACCCAGGCCCACAGGCTCTCCACGGGGGCATTGTGAATCAGCTGTAGCCTGGCTTCAAGAGCCGGGCCTCTGCTTGTGAAGAAGCTGTCTGTGCACAAGTCCAGGGGGAAAGCCTGACAGGCATTTCTGAAGACATCCTGAATCCCATCCATGAAGATGATGTCCCACAGGAGGAGGCCATACAGGGTGCTGAAGGTAGAGCCTTCACCATGAATCCCCTTGTCAAAGCTGTTGCATTTGTAATGGGCCAGTGCCAGCTCCTCCATGGAGCATAGGACTGTGGTGGGGGCAGCAGTCTCCCCGGCCTCCATCATAAACATGGACTTGCCCATCCCACGCTGCGAGCACAGCCTGCCTGTGATGGTCACGTGTTTCACATCTTGGACAGCCATTTCCGTGAGCTGCTGCAAGAGATGTTTGTACTTTTTACAGCTCGGAGACTCTTGCAGGCGCACAGCTCGCTGATACAGGGAAAGGCGGTGTCCCATACTGACTTCCAGATCTGCCAGCCCCTCTGTGATACACTTGGTAGCCAGTTCCAGGCGCTTCAAGTGCTGGTGTACGTTAAGAGCCAGTCGATCCCACCATCAGCCTCTGCTGTCAGGACAATAAATTCTCTGAGACAAAAGGCTTTCAAGTTCCCCGATGGCTTCCTCATACATGTGAAGTCTCTGCAGTATTTCCACAGACCGAGACAAAATATTTGTATAAATCCATCCAACGGTAAAACACCACAGAAAGAGTGGTAAATCTGCATGCCATCTCAGAGAAGGGTGGTTTTTCAGTCTGTTCCAATCCCTTTTTAAACACTGAGCGAGCTCCTTAGCTTCTTCCCAGTTCCTGTTGGCCATTGCAGAAGAAATGTCACTCAGCATGTGCACAGCTGCTGCGTATCTAATAAGATCATCTCTGTCTTGGAAGATTTGGGTTTTCCAATTGATTGGGTTTTCCGATCTAGGAAACTCCATTCGGCTGAGGTTGACCAACAGGACCGTTGAAAGCTGTCCCTGACCTCCACAAGTGGCATCTTCATCTTCCATCGAGTTGGTCAATGAAAACAGCAGCATGATCCAGGAAAACACAGCCCTGGGGCCTTTACAGATTCATACTGACTGTCCAGCCAAGGCTTTAGCTCTTTTTAAAATCACTGCACCAATTCCAGGCATATTCTTGCCCCAAGTGCAGACTGAACGTTGTTTGGCCAATTTGAGAAAGCTGTCCACCAGCTGCTGTTTCTGTCCATTGGGATTCACCAAATGGAAGGCCTTGGCCATGAATTTTAGTTCAGGAGCAGAAAGGAGTTCAAGCACTTCAGAGAGTTCTTGCAACTGAGATTCTGTCTGTAGAAAGCCTGCATGCTTCAATTCTTCAATCACAGGTGTCAAGCCTGAGGCAATCTCTTCGTATTCTAATTTAGTCATCTTAATCCAGCTTAATTTACGTTGAAAGAGCCTTACATATAACTTCTGACCAGTAGCTGATAACTGATAAAATTTAGTTATAATTCCCTTCTCCTGCTCATCAAAGAGCATCGTATCATCTTCATTCTCAAGTATGGTTTTCAGCACCAAAAGGAAACTCCGAAGGTAGTAAGGATGACTGGTTGTTTGATCAGGACCATCGCAGCTTGACCCCTGCTCCAAAGGAATGCTGTGATAGATATCACTGTTTAAGCCACTGTCACCCTGCCGAGGAGCCTCTTGGATGTTACTCCATGCAGAAACATCATCTGCAGAACTCTGAGATTTTGCCTCTGAATCTGACAGCTGTATTTTAGCTTCTGAGGCAACAGTCATTTTTACTTCTTCACAACTACATGCTTCACGTTGTCCAACCACTCCTGTGATACACTCTTGCTTTACAAG
The DNA here is from genome assembly GCF_049354715.1 of Callithrix jacchus. Taxonomy (NCBI): domain Eukaryota; kingdom Metazoa; phylum Chordata; class Mammalia; order Primates; family Cebidae; genus Callithrix; species Callithrix jacchus. The sequence goes on along the minus strand of NC_133507.1, from coordinate 24,060,302 downwards.
ACTGTCGTCTGAAGTAGACTTTAATGTATTCCCAAGAGTGAAATCTGGTGAAAATAACATGAGAGCATTATCTGAGAAGCCAGGGGTAAGGGCTGATTTCTCACATTCCTGGGTAGCCTTTTGGCTTTTGGCTTCCATTATTTTATTTCCTCTTACCATGTGTTCGGGAATACACTCTTCCTTTAGAGAATCACATATAAACATGTTTTCTTTTTGAGAACTATTCTCCAAAATTTGATCCTTGTCCTCAATTTCTGAAGAGTTATCAACCAGGCTCTGAATGACCGTGGATTTGGAACTCCGTGGACTACAACCGGCAAATTCTTCATCCTTATCTATTGATTTTTTTAGCCCTTATGTATTTTCTGGACAATTTAGATGCTAGGCTTCCCAAAGAAATGACTTTCACACTATGATTTCTCAGTTCATCTTGATTTTTGCACACCAAGTCATCATTACTTTTAAAGTAGGGACTGGACTTCTGTTTTATGGCCATTTTTGCTGAATCACTTTGGCCAGCAGTTAAATTTGTCTTTGGTGGTGGTGACTTCTCTGGCATTACATCTTCTAAAGCAACACTGGTTAAATCTACCGTAGACACATTAGAATTTATTATGCCAACTTGCCCTGGATCAACTTGAATGACATCATTGTCAGCACACATTTCATCAAGGTGCTGATTTAAGTCATATCTAGGCACCATTTTACTGCAAACGGGGCAGGCAAGTTTGGCAGGTGGTGCATTGTTAAAACATGAAATAATAGAATTAGATGCTTTTTTTCTTATTCTTGCTGATTGATAAGCTTCTAGGAGGCTTTTTTCTGTCAGAAGGTTTCCCTTCTGACATCATGAATATTATAAAAACTAGGTGTTCTGAGCAATAAAACACAGGATATTTAAGGTGAAAGATCACAATGATCTTAAAAAAAAAGATTTACTTTCTTGACTTGAAAGCACCAAAAGTGGGATTCTCAATAATATAATCTCATGTTATTCATCTAGACAATTTCTTCTTCCTTTGGTGTCTGGTAGTCCTCAGAAAACAAACTTTTTTAACAGATGATTCAAAGTGAAAACACGACTGAGCTACACAGATAATTTTTTTAAATGTTCTGAGTAGAGCCCAATCTAATGATCATCTACAGCAATGCCCTTCTCCAGAACTGATTTTCCTCCTCTTTTTTGTGTTCCAGGGCCCAGATATTCACTATTAAGTGTCCAGGAAGGATCTTTCTTGTATAAAGGTGCTTCTGAGGACTTCCAGAGTTACAATGGAGGAAGAATCGGGGGAGGAACTGGGGTTGGACAGGTCTACTCCCAAGGATTTCCACTTTTACCACATGGACCTGTATGACTCTGAAGACAGACTGCAGCTCTTTCCAGAAGAGAACACTAGGAGGAGGAAAGAAGTAGTCCAAGCTGAAAGGGCCAATGAGTCAACAGGAGCAGGGGATGGTAAGGCTCAAAGAGACCTTCAAGAGGAAGTGGAGGAACTTGTCCACTTATATGGACTTGAAGATGATCACGAATTAGGGGATGAGTTTGTTGAAAACATGCCCAGAATGGGAGTTTCGGAATATCCTCCTTATGGGATGAAGAGGAGAGACCCAGCCAGGGAGCAGAGAGACTGGAGACTTAGTGGAGAGGCAACGGAGGCCGAGGACCTGGGCTTCGGAGGGTGGGGTTCGGCAGGCCAGTGCCAGGACTTGCGGGAAGTCTATAGGTACACACATGGCCGTGCCAGCGAGGAGTATGAATGCTATGTCATTCCCGAGGAAGAAGATGAAGAAGAAGCTGCTGATGTCTTCTGTGTCACTTGTAAAACTCCAATAAGAGCTTTTCAGAAGGTTTTTGATGAACATAAGGAGCATGAAGTGATCCCACTCAATGAAGCACTGGAAAGTGCCAAGGTAAATAGGTCTCCTTGGTTCTTCTCTGTCTTGATATTTCATTTGTATCTTAAGTACATTTGCAGGGAATACATCTAAGATGCCCTCTACAAGAGCGAGACAAGACGTAACATTAATATATTCTTTGTGATCCTCTGTTGAATAGGATGAAATTCACAAAAACATGTACAAATTGGAAAAACAGATAATTGATATGGAAAACTTTGCAAATCACTTGGAGGAAGTTTTCATCACTGTGGAGGTAAGAGCATACTTGAAGACATCATCAGACTCACATTGCTTCCATCAGTGGCTAGGTCAAGCAGCTGTTTCTGATATGAGTAGAGAATCTGTTTCCTTAGAATGTGAGGAGTCACCACTGCCCCTCTCCCCTCCCCGTTTTTGTCAACCTCCCATAGCACCTGGGTGTGGATGTCAGCATTCCCTACTGAACTAGAAGCTCTTGGTGTGGAGGCTGGGTTTTCTGTTGAAATATCCCTAGTCCTACTACATAGTATGTTTCAGAGCAGGCATTTTATACATGTTTGTTACATGAGTAAATAAGGCAGAAATTTCCAGATCACAATTCCTCTCCTTCACTGGCTTCATTTTCTCCTAATCCCCCTTTACCCAAATCACTAATTGTATGTGGATTAGAACCTTATTCTAATTCTTTTTTTAATGTATATTGTTTTCATCATTCAGCTTGATAGATCCTTATTCTAACAAAGATGGCTTCATGGCTGCATCTTCAGTGAAGTCCCTCACTTGAGCCCAGGTGGTGAAGAGGGGATATCTTTTCTTTTGCCCTTGTCTTTTCTGGCTTATTTGTTCTGAACCTCTTTTTTGGGGTAGAAGGTCTTACCGAGAATCCCTGAGGTGCTCCCTGGTGCATTGACTGAGAAACCGGAAACAGTGGAGTTCCATGCTATTTCCTTGGTTTTGGGAGTTGTTAATTTTAGGCTTTTGGAAGTACCTGTAACGTTGACTACATAAAGTCAGGTGTAGACTGTCAAACACTTTTTTGTTAAGAGGCAAAATACTTCTACCAATGATTGCTACTCTAACAAAGGAATATTTTTAACTCTACATGCATTTAAAAAATAAATTTATGGCCAGGCGCAGTGGCTCATGCCTGTAATCCCAGCAATTTGGGAGGCCAAGGCGGGTGGATCACCTGAGGTCAGGAGTTCAAGACCAACCTGGCCAACATGGTAAAACCCCATCTCTACTACTAATAAAAAATTAGCTGGGCATGATGGCACATGCCTGTAGTCCCAGTTACTTAGGAGGCTGAGGCAGGAGAATCACTGGAAACTGGGAGGTGGAGGTTGCAGTTAGCTGAGACCACATCACTGCTCTCCAGCCTAGGTGAGAGAGAGAGACTCCATCTCAAATAAATAAATAAATAAATTTATGTGTTGCCTTTGTCTGGTTAGCAATTTCCACACTTTCCTGAGAGATCAGTAAAAGCTTAGAATTCTAGGACTAAAAAAGAGTTTTTATCCGTTGACGGCCCCTCTCCCTCCCAATCTTGACATGGGGAAGAATGTGAGCCTTGATCCAGATGCCAACATGACTGAGATAGAAGGTGTGGCTCTGTAACTTCTGCCCACTAGTCATATTGGCCCCTAGTGCTACACAGAATAAGACTAGTCCCTCTTTCATGGGTCAGCCTTGACAAGGCATTGCAAGATACCCATCCTGTTTTTGATAAGTGTTCTTTTCCTCAGCTGTTACCTATTTCTTGTAAGATTAATAAGTTTCCATGCCTGTCATCAAACATGCCACAGTCCCCTGTTGTGCCCTAGTAGATACATGGTACATCATCATGCCAGAGCTCAACCCAACCTCCCAAGTGAGGTCAACCAGGACTGAGCTCAGGAATTGCCCTCTCTCTTCTCTTCATGCGATGCTCTACTTCTATTAATGTAGCCTCGGATGGTACCAATGGGAGCATTTCATGTGAATCAACTAAGCCACAGGACCATTTCCCATGAAGCTAGACTTTTCCACCCCCAATATTTCAAAGAAGGAGAGCTATTACACTAATCCCCCATGGAAGACACAGAGAAGGGGGCAAACCCTTCCATTGCCAAGTATAGGGTGGTGGTAGAAGGGGGTAAGTGTACAACATCTAAGACAAAACTTCTTACATTGGCCGGCATGGTGGCTCATGTCTGTAATTTCAGCACTTTGGGAGGCCAAAGTGGGTGAATCATTTGAGGTCAAGAGTTCAAGACCAGCCTCGCCAACATGGTAAAACCCTGTCTCTACTAAAAATATAAAAAAATCAGGCCGGGCGCGGTGGCTCACACCTGTAATTCCAGCACTTTGGGAGGCCGAGGCGGGTGGATCACGAGGTCAAGAGATCGAGACCATCCTGGTCAACATGGTGAAACCCCATCTCTACTACAAATACAAAAAATTAGCTGGGCACGGTGATGCGTGCCTGTAATCCCAGTTGCTCAGGAGGCTGAGGCAGGAGAATTGCCTGAACCCAGGAGGCAGAGGCTGCAGTGAGCCGAGATCACGCCATTGCACTCCAGCCTGGGTAAACAAGAGTGAAACTCCGGCTCAAAAAAAATCAGCTGAGCGTAGTGGTGGGTGCCTGTAATCCCAAGTTCTTGGGAGGCTGAGGCAGGAGAATCACTTGAACCCAATAGGCAGAGGTTACAGTGAGCTGAGGTCGCTCCATTGCACTCCAGCCTGAGTAACAAAATGAGGCTCCATCAAAAACAAACAAACAACAACAACAACAACAAAAAACTCCTTACACTCTGCTCTGCCCGCTTACTCTCAGATCAAAGTCCCGTCATCCTCAGTGAGGACCCTGTGGCCATCCTTTAATACTCAACTCTGGGAAGTTCATCTGTTGCCTTTCTTTCTCTTCCACCATTCTGAGCAAGTCCTATGCACATAGCAGGTGTTCAGTAATTACTCTCTTAATGAATGATAAAATCCTCTTCCTTGGAAATGTCCCCATCATGTGATGAGGATGACATCCATCAGAACTTGCAGAGCTCTGAGGACAATATAAGTAATATATACTCTATTAATATTTCTCATCTACTGTGCTCCTGGACTAATATTGTCAGAACCCTCCCTCTGCCCTCCTGCATCTTCTCATTTATTAGGCAGTGTCGCCTGGCTGCAACCCTTGTTCGCCTTTGCCTTTGTCTCTCCCCTGGTTGATATGATCCTAGTTGATTTAATCTTGGTGTTTGTATGATTCAAGCACCAAGGAGTGAAGAGAAGCCTCATGAGATGTTAAGAGCTCAGGAGGGAATGGTAGATGGTAATCTCTCAGGGAAAATATTTCCACATTAAGGTCCAATATTGGGCAGAATCATCACTGATAATCTCCCTGATCAGTTTCGTGGTGATAGAAGGTAAATGAACTGGAGGTGGATTGCAAAATGCTGCCAGGAGAGAAAGCAGGGCTTTTGTTTAGATTATTCCTGGGGATCTAGGCTGGAGACACTTGTGTTCTAGCACCTCCAGCTTCATTCCAACATCCTGACAAGAGATGAGAGGACAAAGTAGAGGGACTAAAATAATTCTGGTAGGTACACATTTTCATTTATCTAATGACTCTAATCAGGCTGGGCGTGATGTTGTACGCCTGTAATTGCAACACTTTGGGAGGCTGAGGTGGGTGGATCACTTGAGGTCAGGAGTTCAAGACATGCCAAGACAATATGATGAAACCCGTTTCTACTAAAAATACAAAAATTAGCCAGGTTGTGGTGATGTGCACCTGTAATTCCAGCTACTCAGGAGCCTGAGGCAAGAGAATCACTTTAACCTGGAACACGGAGGTTGCAGTGAGCCGAGATTGCACCACTGCACTGGGTGACACAGTGAGACTCTGTCTCAAAAAATAAAAATAAAAATACTAATCAATGCACCACATGTACTGAAATGATGACTGAGTTCAACTGTCTTGCAGGAGAATTTTGGAAAACAAGAACAAAACTTTGAGTCACATTACAATGAGATCTTGGAAACACTTGCTCAAAAATATGAAGAAAAAATACAAGCTCTAGGGGAGAAAAAGAAAGAGAAGGTGGAAGCCTTATATGAACAACTGGTCAGCTGTGGAGAAAACCTAGATACCTGCAAAGAACTGATGGAAACAATAGAAGAGATGTGTCACGAGGAGAAGGTGGATTTCATAAAGGTCAGTCGTGAAATGAAATGAACTGAACATAAGAGATGGAATTACAAACAGAAACAACAGTCTCAGTTACCTCAGTTATGGCTGAGGTAAGCTAGGTTGTCCTCGCTCCTCCTGGAGGCACTGGAATCGACTTTTACGGCCAACATCCATTTGATTCCACTGGGTGATCATGACAGGGAGGCTGTGGCCCAATCTCTCTGCATGGCCACACGAGTAGCCAGGGAGACTCACAGCAGCAGACTCTCTCCGTCCCCCAGCGCGGAGGCAGCACCAGTCTTTGTTCCTCTGTTCTGGTCACCCGGATACCTCTCCCCTCATCCTGGAGCTGAGCTGAGCAAAAGCCGTGCTCTGAGAGTTTTCCGGCCCCCTCTTGGAGATGGCCTCTTGGAACTCTGGGTAGAAAGTTGTCAAGGCTGAAAAGGCACCTTAAATTTCCCAGTTACAACTGTAGCAATGAAAAAAAGGGCTTACTTCACAAACTCAGATATGCAAAAAAAAAAAAAAAAATCCATTTCCTAATTTTCTTGAAATCAAATTAAATCTGACCCAACCCCCTACGAGGCTGGGCTGTGGGAAATTCAATCTCAGTCAGAGCTGGGGTCCCCTTTCTTCACAAGGTCCCACAGGAGTACCAGGAAGATGTGGTGTTGAAGGCATGGGGAAGGGCCTTTAGCCTCCAGAGCTTCCTGGTTGCCAAGTATGACCCCCACCTTTTCCAAGCACACAGTCACCCCTCATAGCCCAACCATGCCTCCTTCCTGCTGTGCTTAGGGTGAGACCCATGAATGAAGCTGGAGAGCAATTTGGCAGGCACTCCAAGAACCATCAATGGTCATACCTTTCGAACTAGTGGGCCCACTATGTGCAAAACGTGGAGAAAGTGATAAACATGAAGGTGGGCTTCTCACTGTGACATATGATGGTGAAAAACTGGAAACAACAAAACGTCCAATAATAATCATTAAGTAAATGATGGAGTTTCCATTCATTAACCGTTCATAGTCAACTGTTATATAAGTGTTCAAGCTGATGGCCCAAAAGACCATTCATAACATGGAAAGTGCTTACATAGTGTGGATTTTTTGTTGTTGTTTTCCCTTTGAGACAGGGTCTCACTCTGTTGCTTTGGCTGATGGACAGTGGCGTGATCATAGATTACTGAAGCCTCCTGGGCTCAGATGATCCTTCTGCCTCAGCATCCCAAGGAGCTGGGACCACAGGTGCATGCCAAAGTTAATGGGGAAAAGCAGTACTGTGGCATGGAAGAAAATGCACGGACATAAGGGTGGTCTTGTTAGGGTATGGGATACAGCTGGGCTTTTTTACTTTTTTCTAATTTTTAAGTTTTCTTCTATGTTTATGTTATTATATTGTATATATGTTATGTATAGTTATATCATTTGTTATATATATCCATCTTATATATGTAGGATGTAACAATATATATTATTTTATATATATAGTTATAGCTATCTATATATTTATTGCAATATGTTGGTAAACGAAATTTATTTCCAAAATCAACTTAATATTTTCTCCTTTTCCTTTTTAGGATGCAGTGGCTATGGCTGACAGGTAATACATTTGTTCTAATATGTATTTCCTTTTTCTGTTTTTTTCAACTTGAGATATCCAAATAGACTCCATTCCATTTGGTTATGCGCTTCCAGTTTCAGCTTTTGTGTCAATCCTGAGTAAACTAGCACTGGCTTTGGAATGATGGTGTGTGGTCACTAGGAGCATCTAGTATTGAATCTCAGGATCTCAGATCTAGCAGGGAGCATGTATGGTGAGGCTCAGCAGGGAGCATGCATGGTGAGGCTCAGTCAGCAAGCCTGTGGGCAGCTCTCCTCCACAAGCCCCTCATTTCACCAGGAAGAACCGAGATCTACAGAGTATCCCCAACATCCCCCGCTATGTCTGGCTGGACCCAGACTATGCAGTTGCAGAAAGCATGCACATTTTAGAGTCAGACAGACAGGAGTTCACATCCTGCTACACTCATGACCTTGACAAATCCAATCAGTCTAGGACTCACGTTATCTACAAATGAGGATAGTTTTGAGAATCAAATAAGATAATGTGCATAAAGTAACATGAACACAGAAGTTTAATAATGTAAGGGTTAAGTGCAGGGATTTTGGCAAAGATGGACCTGGTTTCAAAATTTTTTTTTTTTTTTTTTGAGATGGAGTTTCGTTCTCGTTGCCCAGGCTGGGCAATGATGCAGTCTCGGCTCACTGCAACCTCTGCCTCCCAGGTTCAAGCAATTCTCCTGCCTGTCTCTGAACAAGCTGGGATTACAGGTGCCCACCACTATGCCTTACTAATTATTTTGTATGTTTAGTAGAGATGGGGTTTCATCATGTTGGCCAGGCTGGTCTTGAACTCCTGATCTCAAGTGATCTGCCTGCCTTGGCCTCCCAAAGTGCTGGGATTACAGGTGCGAGCCACCGTGCCCAGCCCTGATTTCATATTCTGCCTCTGCCATTTACAAACCTTGTGATTGCCAGGAAGCAGGTACAAGGAGACCCTGAGTCCCATGATCAGCAACTTGAGGGCATTTGACCATGTAGAGAGGAAGCCACAGGAGTCTACACCCTCAGTACATCTTGGGCCTGGAGTGACTTGAGACTGGGAACTCTGAGGTTAGCACCTAAGAGATGTTCCAGAAGGTGTGGCTCTGGATCTCATTGGTGGATTGCCTCTGACATGGCCTTACCCTTCCTCCTCTCCCTCAAAGGCACAGATCAATCCTACCCATCCCCACTGATGACCCCTAGGTCAGTCTCCAAAGAAGATGGTAGATAACAGCCAGCAGCTGTAAAACAAACTAAATAAAAGTTCAGCAAAGAGGTCCTTTTCATTTATGACTAGTGACTCAGTACTATAGATATACCCTAAGGAGAATGCCCCTCCATTCTTATCAGCGTGTCTTTTTACACCAACAGACTCGGGAAATTCCTGAAAACAAAAACAGATGTGGAAATCTCCACACAGCCTGATTTTGAAGACCAGACCTTGGATTTCTCTGATGTGGAGCAGCTGATGGGATCCATTAACACCATTCCAGGTGCGTGTCTCACCTGTGTGTGTACTTCACGGCAGGCTCAGACCACCCAGAGCACTTTTCTTTCTTGTGATAACACTTAACGTGAGATCTACCCTCTTAACAAATTAAAAGGTGCACAATACAATATTGTTAAGTATAGGTACTGTGTTGTACAGCACACCTCTAGAACTTACTCATCTTGAATAAGTAATCTTTGTATCCATTGTGGAACAATTCCCCATTTCCCCCTCCCCCAAGCCCCTGGCAACCACCATTCCATTCTCAGCTTCTAGGAGTTTGACTATTTTATATACTGCATGTAAGTAGAATCATGCAGTATCTGTCCCTCTGTGACTGGCTAAAATCACTTAGCATAATGTCATCAAGTTTCATCCATGTTGTCACAAATGGTAAAACTTCCTTGTTAAGGCTGAATAATATTCCATATGTACACACACACACACACACCACTTTTTAAAATCCACCATCTATTGATGGACACTGAGGTTGTTTCCATGTCTTGGTTATTGTTAGTAATGCTGCAATGAACATGGGACACAGGTATATTTAAGATCTTGATTTCAATTCTGGTGAATACATACCCTGAAGTGATATTACTAGATCATATGATAGTTCTGTACAGAAGATTGAAATCATATCAAGTATCTTTTATTGTTATTATCATTACTATTTTGAGATAGGGTTTTGCTCTGTTGCCCAACCTGGAGTACAGTGGTGTGATCATGGCTTACTGCAAACTCCAACTCCTGGGCTCAAGCAATCCTCCCACCTCAGCCTCCCAAGTAGCTAGGACTTACAGGCACATGCCACTATACCCAGCCAATTTGTTCAATTTTTTTGTAAAGATGGGGTCTCACTATGTTTCCCAGGCTGTTCAACTCCTGGTGTCAAGCAATCCTCCTGCTTAAGCCTCTCAAAATGCTGGGATTACATGCCTGAGTCACTGTGCCTGACCTCAAGTTTTTTTTTTTGTTTTGTTTTTCTTTTTTGAGACGGAGTTTCACTCTTGTTACCCAGGCTAGAGTGCAATGGCGCGATCTCGGCTCACCGCAACCTCCACCTCCTGGGTTCAGGCAATTCTCCTGTCTCAGCCTCCTGAGTAGCTGGGATTACAGGCACATGCCACCATGCCCAGCTAATTTTCTGTATTTTTAGTAGAGACAAGGTTTCACCATGTTGGCCAGGATGGTCTCGATCTGTTGACCTCGTGATTCACCCGCCTCGGCCTCCCAAAGTGCTGGGATTACAGGCTTGAGCCACCATGCTCAGCCAGACCTCAAGTATTTTTTATGACCACAATGGTATGAAACTAGAAATCAATAACAATAAAAAATTGGAAAATTCACAGATATGTGGAGATTACAAAACACACTCCTGAGCAATCAATAGGCCAAAGAAGAAATCAAAAGGAAGGTAAAAAAATCTTGAGATTAATGAAAATGAAATACAACATACCCAAATTTATGGGATGCAGCAAAAGCAGTACTACAAGGGAAATTTATAGCAGTAAGCGCCTACGTTAAGAAAGAGAAAAAATCTCAAACAACGTAACTTTACACCTCTAGGAACTAGAAAAAGAACAAGCTAAGCCCAAATTTAGCAGAAGAAAGGAAATAATAAAGATTAGAGCAAACATTATAAGAAATGTCATATATGACATACCTCAGCTAACATCATACTCAATGTAAAAAGTTGAAAGCTTTCCCTCCAAGATCAGGAACAAGACAAAGATGCCCACTCTCACCATTCCAGTTCAACGTAGTGCTAGAAAATCTTGTGAGAGCAATTAGGCAAAAGAAAGAGAAAGGTATCCAAGGTGAAAAGGAAAAAGGGAGCCAAGCGTGGTGGCTCATGCGTGTAATCTCAGCACTTTGGAAGGCTGAGGTGGGCAGATCACAAGGTCAAGATCAAGACCATTCTGGCACACATGGTGAAACTCCGTCTCTACCAAAAATACAAACATTAGCTGGGTGTGGGGGCATGTGCCTGTAATCCCAGCTACTTGGGAGGCTGAGGCAGGAGAATGGCTTGAACCCAGGAGGCGGAGATTGCAGTGAGCCAAGATCATGCCACTACACTCTCCAGCCTGGTGACAGAGCGAGACTGTCTCAAAAAAAAAAAAGATTTAGAAACAAGTATTTTTTTTCTCTGACTTTCTATTTTTGTCTTTATGGCTCATAAGTGAGAACAGAGGCTGACCTCTCTGAGGTAAGTACCTACCCTCACTCTCCAGGTTGCCAACATCTGACGTTAGTCTTGAAATATTTTCTGTTTATAGCCTGTACAGCTTCCTAAACACCTACCTTCCTGTCTAATTTATACCAAGCAAGAAGCTCAAACTTTATCTCCTTAAACGTATTTATATTCCTCATGGGTGTCTGTTTTTAGCATAGTGGTTAAGAGATGGGCTTTGGAATTCTATGGAGCTAATGAGAATCCCAACTCTGCCACTACCTAGCAGTGTGACTCTGGACAACTCACCTAACTTCTCTAATTGTTGGATACTTGGTTTCTTAATCTGAAAAAATGGACATTATAATACCTTATAGGAATATGGTGAGAATTAAGTGAGATAACTTATGTAACACATAGTACATGGTGTCAAGTAAGTCTTTAAAGTATTATTGTGGGCCAGGGCGTGCTGGTTCATGCCAGTAATCCCAGCACTTCGAGAGACTGAGGTGGGCGGATTGCTTGAGCCCAGGAGTTTCAGACCAGCCTATGCAACATAGCAAGACCCTATAGCTACAAAAAAAATCTTAAAAATAAGCTTGGTGTGGCAGCGTGCACCTGTAGCCCCAGCTACTTGGGAGACTGAGGTGGAAGGATTGCTTGAGCCCAAGGGAGACTGAGGTGGGAGAATTGCTTGAGCCCAAGAGTTTGAGGCTGCAGTGAGCTATGATTACCCCACTGTACTCCAGGCTGGGTGACAGAGTGATAGCCTGTTTCAAGAAAAGAAAAGAAAAGAAAAGAAATAAGCCGGGTGCAGTGGTTCACACCTGTAATCCCAGAACTTTGGGAGGCTGAGGCAAATAGATCACAAGATCAGGAGTTCGAGACCAGCCTGACCAACATGGTGAAACCCCATCTCTACTAAAAATACAAAAAATTAGCTGGGCATGGTGGTGTGTGCCTATAATCCCAGCTATCCAAGAGGCTGAGGCAGGAGAATCACTTGAACCTGGGAGACACAGGTTGTAGTGAGCCAAGATCACCCCACTGCACTCCAGCCTGGGTGACAGAGCAAGACTCCATTTCAAAAAAAAAGAAAGAAAAAAAAATCAAAATAAATAAATAAAATATTATTGTAATTATTTATAAGGATAGTCTATAATTCCTCTTTTTTCAACTGCTCACTTTCCCTCTCTCACCAACACTGAACAACAAGATTGTAAACAATGTTGTGTATAGCATTTTAGGTTTTTCCTTGCATAGTATTTTTGTTATAAAAATTGAATCATTCTGTTCTGTAATGTGCTTTTTTTTTAGCAAAACAATTTTGATAGATATTTTCTCACCCTGATAAATTCTCTTATAACATCACTTTAGTGGCTACATACCTTCGTTTGTTTATTTAATCCTCAATTGTTGGATACTGGGGTGTTTCTAATTTTTTTATTATTATAAACCATATTGTAATGCAAATCTTTTTTTTTGGGAAGTAAAGGTCTTTCAGTTTATTGCTTAAGAAACAGATTAAAGAAAACTTTTATTCTCTGATTTTACAGATTCGGATGATTACTCCTATAGTTTATATAAAGAATTCATTTTATAAGCACCCTAAATTTATGAAGCTAACCACAAAAGTTGCCTGTATATTTTTTCTATACCTAGTTTCTTGAAAATTCTACAAGCTGACTTAAGGGATAATTAATGGGGAATACAGTGTATTACTAGACATGAAAGCAGTCCTATCTGTAGAAAGCTGTAGTTGAAGATACCAAAAGAAGTCAGTTGAAGAAATCTGTGATTCTAGTAGTAACACCATATCACTTAGGACCATCAAAAAAATGTGTACCTTTCTCCAAATGACAATTGATGCCTTTCTTTATGTAAGCTTTTCACATGTTTTGGCACATATTCCACTGCATTTCAGTAAAAATGTTAATGCATTATTAGTAAATAGAGGAATTCTATATAAAACTATTCTCAGTTTCAAAATTGCTTCCTATATATTTCCTTGGAAAATAGTGAAATTACATATGACAAGGCAACTGACCAAATTTAAAGAGATTTTGGCTTGGGGGAAAAGCAAAACATCAAAGTCTCACTAGTGATTTTTAAAATGTACTCAATTTATTTTGAGTTAATTTAAAATTAACTTCTATTTGCAAAACACTATTTTAATCACTGACCTAGATGTGACAAATTTATAATAATTTTTAAAAGTTTTTAGAGATGTCTGAGACCTGGCTTTCACAGCATAGAAAAATAATTTCTCTAGCTAAATAGTAAATTCAGTTTTTTCAGTCATTTATAGTTAACGACAATCTGCCTTTTAAATTCTGCTTGTAAGCCATTCCAAGAATAAAAACAATCTAACAAAACAAAGTTAAGAAAGTATTGCCATAACCTTTTCCACCAAATTTAGAACAGAAAATTTTAATAGACTTTTTGACTCAAAAAAAGATACAAGGAAAGGATAATTATGAAGTTTCAACCTTTTATATAGTGAAAAGTATTAAGATTTAGCTGTATTTTATATGTTTGCTATAGTTGTACAATATCTTATTTCTAAGAATCATTTTGAAATTCAGAGGGCATTGATTTCTGATACATTATAATGGAGAATGTGGCACATTTACCACATACACAGTACAAAAACTAAATGTGTGTAACACACAGATGGTGCTCATATTTCTAAAACAAATATTTTTCCTAACTTTCAAGATTTTTTTCTAAGTTTCAAAGTTTAGCTTGTTTGTTTCAAAGCAATCTCCAAATAAGTTTTTTGAAAACTGTAAATTTTAAAAGGTTTAAAATGACAGTTTTCATATAACTTAAGGTAACAAGACCTTCTTTGACTTACAGACTAATCCTAAAATGAATGAAAGACTTAACAAAACTGCAAAATACAAGACATTTTGTTTTTCTGATCTTAATGAACTCATGTATAAAACAATAATCCCATTTCCCCGATTACCATAGGATTTAAAATAAAATACCCTTAATCTATTAATTTTGGTTAGCATAGTTATCTTCTATACTGCATTTATTCTATTTTATGCATATAGTTTGGAAATGTGAATGGTAACTAACAGTTTTAATCTATAACTGTTTTGAGACTTTTGGAATCCATAAAATAGCTGATGTTATGTGCTCTAAAAATCCTAATATTTAAACTCATCATAACCCTCTGCATGTCACAACAACATATACCTAAGGCCAATTTAAAAAGAGAAATAATGCACTTGTTCAACAACAGCAACAATGTAATGCTATATGAAATGGGCTATACAATGATATTTCATGAAGCAGCACCTGCTTGTCACAAGGCATCATGAAAGAAGATTAACCTTACTTACACATTAATTTTATCAGAAGTAAATGAGATCAGCTGCCAACATTTTGAATCGTTGGGAATCTAACTTCAGTTCAAGAGGTCATATACATTTTCAATCTGGAGGGCTAACATGCCTTCCTTGTGCAACTGGGAGGCTACACAGGCAGATGCTTAGAATGTCTACAATTATGTTGGGCTCTAATGTTACAGAATAACTGGAATTCTTTGCAAAAGCACTTGCACACTCAAGAATGAACTTTTTTTTCACATGAAAAGCTTACCAAGGGCCGGGCACAGTGGCTCAAACCTGTAATCCCAGCACTTTGGGAGGCCGAGGCAGGTAGATCACAAGGTCAAGAGATCGAGACCATCCTGGTCAACATGATGAAACCCCGTCTCTACTAAAAATACAAAAAATTAGCTGGGCATGGTGGTGCGTGCCTGTAATCCCAGCTACTCAGGAGGCTGAGGCAGGAGAATTGCCTGAACCCAGGAGGCGGAAGTTGCGGTGAGCCGAGATTGCGCCATTGCACTCCAGCCTGGGTAACAAGAGCGAAACTCCAACTCAAAAAAAAAAAAAAAAAGCTTCCAAGAACAAGATAGTGGCTCAAAAACCACTTTTCTAAATATATTTCCATACAAAATAATTTCAAAATATAATTATTAGTTTCTTGTACAGTATGCTATTTAAACAAGAATAAAATAGTATATGAAAACTGTAACATCACAAAAATTGAGCCATTTTACTAGTGTAATTAAACATTAGAACAATCGTGGAACAGGCAAGCAAAATATTCAGAAGGCTGAATCATGGCGGCACACCAGATTTTAACCATGACTTGCACTCTTTGAGACAACACAGATACCTTATGCGGATGGTTCAGTAGCAGAATGGCACTTGGTTTATTCTTGATAGAAACAACATGAATGCAACTGACAATTTAGAGATAGACAATGGCCTTACTTGCATGCTGAAAATCCGGTTGTGTTCTCTAGTTGATAAACTGTTAACTGCAATCTGTTGACCAGTAAACAAATAGTGCAGGATTCATCTCAGTGAGGTCTGGGCCCCTTCGTCTAACCAGAATCAATTCTTGGTCGATACTGCAATACCATAAGGTATGACTGATACAAAGGGCCATCCTGAGAGCAGACTTGCGAACCTGAGCAGTTCAAACACCGAAAGTTTTCGCCTCTTAGTCGCCATCTTGTCATGTAGATGAATTCCATAGTATGATCCTTCCCCATAATTTCACCATTGCACAGCACATCCAACTCATAAGAACTTGGAAGTTTTAGCTTTAAACTTAGAAATGTTTTAATAGTTCCAACAGTTACATGTGTAGAACATCGAATGAATTTCTTCATTAAACCCTTTACTACACTGTCCCCCGATAGTCCATTATTTCATAAACAATCTAGACAGATAGCAATTTGTGGGTCACTTCTATGATAATCTTGATTTTCATCACCTTCGTCATCCACTTTCAGTTTGTCAACTTTTGAAGTAACATCTTGTCCATTTTCTTGAGGCTTATTTTTCTTCCGAAATTCAGATTCAAACTCAAGTCCTTGTTTTGTAATCCAGGGATCAGCTTAAATATAATTTCCTCTAACGTATTGTCCAATCTCAATATTTCTAATGGCTTTGTCTCATGAACTTGGTTGCCACACCTTGGGCAATCATTGCTATCGTCAAAGTGCTGAACAATACAAGTCTTAGAGACTGTAAGGAAGTATTCCACCACTGCTGTTGGCTTGATCAGATACACTTTACAGATATAGCAGGTAATGAAAGGATTAAAATCTTTCACCAAGTGTTTGCTTTGGGTAGCCATTCATGGCTAGCTAGGACTGGCTTTAGTAGTTCAGGCAAAGAGGAGTCCTAAGTAGATGAAAGTCTGATCCCAGGAGCAGGTGTGGCATTCCCAGTAGGATGTCCTGAGGCATGAGAACTAGCATCCAGATTTATCATGAGATCATTGATCATCACTCCTTTTGGTGGTTGTGCTTTCCCACAACTGGGTAGTAGTTTCCCACTACTTTCCCACTACTGCCGCTGCTCCTCACCCACCCAGCGCACTGGCCTCAGAGTGAAGGAAAGTGAAAGAGAAACAGGACCCGCCACAGCCCAGCCGGTCCCCACCGCAAATCTTTAATCACAGATCTTGGGAACCATTCTTAGAATCACTGGGTCAAGGAGAAATTTCACTGGGCTATGAGGTCCACTGGATGGCTCTTTTCATCCTCTAGGAATAGTGCTGCCCAAATGATCAGGCTCAGACATTGGGAAGGAAAGGCACTACTGCCCAAATCCGTGCTCAAGAAGCAGTGACATTTTTCTTCACCTTCCTTTGTCCAGGTCTCACATAAACCATCACCTTCCTGCTTGCATCTAGTGCTTCCTGAGGGGTTAAAAGCTCCCAGAACCATCCAACTTCTTACACTGTATCTCCAAGTGAAGCTGTATTTGACAGTGTCTAGCAGGGCATCTGTTGTGCACCCTGGACTTTGTCATTGGGAATATAAATTCTTTGTTTTCCTCCTCACCTCTGTCACATTATGATCGTTCAGACCCTGACCAGAAAGCAAAGGATAAGCCAAAGCTAAGTCAACTCCTTTTGTCTCAGCTGGTCTTTTACATGGGTTGATCAATTTCAACTTGAAACTAAGGATAATTAAAAGCCTGGGATGGAGGGAGATGCTGCCACGGGAGAAGAATTAGGGAGGAAAGGGCCAAGCACAGGGGCTCACACCTATAATCCCAGCACTTTGGGAGGCAGAGGCAGGCAGATCACTTGAGGTCAGGAGTTCAAGACCAGCCTGGCCAACATGGCAAAACCCTGTCTCTACTAAAAATACAAAAATTAGCTGGGTGTGGTAGCATGTGACTGTAGTTCCAGCTAGTTTGGAGGCTGAGATATAAGAATCGCTTGAATCCAGGATGTGGAGGCTAGAGTGAGCCAAGATCATGCCACTGCACTCCAGCCCGGGAAACAAAGTGAGACTTTGTCTCAAAGAGAGAGGAAAAAGAATTTTAGAGGAAAAATACCACTTGTTCTTATTCTTGGTTGTGTGTGTGAGATTTTATGGGATTGGGAGAGATAGAAGTATTCACCTACGGAGAAGAAAAGAATTAACTTAGTAGATGAACTATAAAGATGTTGGTTCTGAAAAGCACAACTGGGCCACCCCAATGTTCTCTCACTGTAATGTGGGAGACAGTTCCTGGATGCCTCTTCTCCGCACCGTCAATAAAAGCAGATCTTCCTTGTTGAAGGCTTCTTTCTCCTGAGGCAGCAGCGCTGTGATCCTGGTTGTCCTGCCTCTTTAAGTGCCATGGAAGGGCCAAAGGACCCACAACCTGGAGCAGGACTCGCAATCTATTCCCTGGCCTGAATCCCCATCACCTACCCCTGCTCTCTAAGTTCATCTGCACTTGTCAAAGCAAGAATAGATATACGGGTTGTATTTTGCAGACTCATGGTTGAGAGGCTCTGTGTTCCCATCCTTGCCTACTCTGGGCTTCCTCTTTCATTCCCAAAGGGTGTGGATTCATTTGGGGGATCAATGGTCATGGGAAAGGGGCCACTGTCACCCCACACCTCTATAAGAGGCTTTTATTATTTTTTTATTTTCTTTTCCTAGCTCCTTCTGCTCCAGTCATAAATCCACAAACCCCTAACTCAGCCACAGGTTCCTCAGTCCGAGTGTGCTGGAGCTTATACTCCGATGACACTGTGGAGAGCTATCAACTGTCCTACCGGCCAGTGCAGGACAGCTCGCCTGGGAAGGACCAAGCAGGTGAGGCTCTGCCAGGAACATGCTCATGCTCACGGGAACGGTTCAGGCCCCACAGGGTCCTCGGCCCTGTCTTCCTGACAGTTGGGACGGTGGAGACAGGGTGGGTCTATACATGCCGAGGATGGGATGCAGGCAGGTAGGCAGGCAGAAAGGGCTAGCAAGGCATCCTGGGGCCTGACAGGATGACGGCGAGGCCAGGCAAAGGGGGCTGGAGTGTATCTACAGCCATCGAGTCAGAGTTGTCCCTGAGACCAGTCTATGGCTGCACTGTGTGCAGGAGGGGCCAGGGACACCCCTTGTCAAGGAGGCCCCACTGGGCTGGCTGGATTCTAACTTGTCCTGGCAGCTGAGGGTCAGGCTGGTTCCTCTCACAACAGCCTTGTGCTGCAGGAGAAACTGGAGGATTCGTCTGCAGACCCCATGATGGGTGAAGGGGCCTGTGCAGCCTGGAAGGGCTGCTGCTGACCAGCTCCACATTCCCAGTGGAAACAGCTCCTGGGATGGCCCCCAGCCTCCACTGTGGGCAGCTCTTGGCCAATATCCTTTTCCCTGGAAATGAGACTGGCTGGTGTGGGGTTACAGCTGGGATAGGGCCACACCCTAATCAATAAGCTGTTCTCTTTTAAGGAGGGTGGGTCAGACAGCAGAAGAGCCCCAGCTGAGTATCTGAAGATTTCAAGGGATCAGGGCCAGCCTGACAGCACCTGTCCTGTGCATGTGGGGTCAGAATGGGATTGCTGGAAAGACACTTAGAGATCTCCATTTTATGGATGAGGAAACAGACTCAGAGGGAAAGTAGTAGTCCATGAGGACATAGTAAGTTACGGTGGAATGAGCCTGTGAATCAGTGTGTAGGCATCCTGCCCCAAGTTCCACTCATTGTACCAGACCATGCAGGTGGAGGGCTGAGTTCCAGAAGCTGAGGACGGTGTTTCTGCCCAGGAAAGAAGGGGAATTCTTGGGAAAAGTAAGAGTAATTTAAGCGATGATGAGGGATGGTGAGGGTGGTCAGCATAAGGACTAAAGAAGCCATGGAGCGAGGTGAGGAGCTTTGAAAAGGGAGGTAGGGGACTAGCAAGTCAGACTTCATTAACCCCAGCTTTTGCCACAAATCAACCCTGCCAGCATCCCCTTCAGATACACAGAAGCCACTGCATTGGGGCTGTGTCATGGCAATCTATAAGATCTTTTAAACTGACCATTTTGCTATAAAGGAACTGATATCTGAAGGCAAATGAAGGAATTATCACTGCCTTTCAAGATTCTGGAGTGGTGTCAGTTTTTGCTTCAAAACCAATCCTCCTCCGCAACCCCTACAACTTAGTGGCTTAAAATAACATTTATTATTTCATATAATTCTGTGCATTGACCAAACCAATGCACAGAAATATAAGACCACCCCTACCCAGGGTGGTTCAGAACAGAAACACCCCCTACCTTGGATAGGGGTGGTTGGTCTAGGATGGCCTCATTTACTGTTGCCTCAGGTAGGATGGCCAGGAGGACTTGGACGGCTGGGGTCTCTCTCCCTGTGGTCTCACATCCCTCAGGAGGCTGGCTTGGCCTTACTGACACGGTAGTGGAAGCATCCCCAGCAGCAACAGGGCGAGCCCCTGTGCACCAGCACTTCCCACACCCATTTGCATCATTTGCTATTGCCCTATTGGCCAAAGCTAGTCACATAGCTAAGCCCAGTTTCAAGGAGCAGAGAGAAGGAAGGAAGCTCTGAATGGAAGGAGCAGCAAAGCCACGCTGCAGAGGGAGTGCATCCAGTGATGGGAGGAATTTACAGCTAGTTTTGTAATCTACTACGGTGGGCATAATGAACTTGAGGCCACTTGGCCAGTTTTTAGGGTTGAATTCTTATCTTTTTTTCCCCCAGAGTTTACAATG
Source organism: Callithrix jacchus (assembly GCF_049354715.1). NCBI lineage: Eukaryota > Metazoa > Chordata > Mammalia > Primates > Cebidae > Callithrix > Callithrix jacchus. The sequence goes on along the minus strand of NC_133507.1, from coordinate 24,039,956 downwards.
ACCATCAAAGAAACATATTGCTCAGTGACAGACCTTGTGCCAAATACTCAGTATGAATTTTGGGTCACAGCTCACAACAGGGCTGGCCTGAGCCCCTCCAGCGAGCGTGCAGTGTACGTGACAGGTAATGGGCTACTCATTTCCTATAGCAGGGCTTTCACTCAAGGGGACACAGGAGTCATGGGTTTCTACATATGGCAGCGTGCTTGATTTCACTTGGAAGGATAGAAGAGCTGTGTATATTTTTTTGTTTTATTTAATACACCAAATATACATGCCTAGTTTGTCAGTGACATTTGCTTCTCCTTTTTTTTGGAGATGGAGTTCCACCCAGGCTGGAGTGCAGTGGTGTGATCTCAGCTCACTGCAACCTCCGCCTCCCAGGTTCAAGTGATTCTCCTGCCTCAGCCTCCCGAGTAGCTGGGATTACAGGCATCTGCCACCCTACCCAGCTGATTTTTTTTTTCTTTTTTTTTTTTCTTAGTAGAGACGGTGTTTCACCGTGTTGGCCAGGCCAGTCTCAAACTCCTGACCTCAAGTGATCTGCCTGCCTTGGGCCTCCCAAAGTGCTGGGATTACAGGTGTGAGCCACCATGCCCAACCGACAGTGACCTTTTCTGATAGTTGCTCTCAAAATATAAAAAACTCCTATTCTCAATCACACTGACAGTTGAACCTTGCAACCATCTTCTACTCCAGGAACATCTGGAAGGGATCTGGTTTGCTTATTGCACTGAATCTCTTTTGTGGGAGGAAGAAGGTGACTGTGATGTTTGTCCTTGGCTCTGAACAAAATGGCTAGAAATGAACACAGCAGTTGTTCATCTCTCCCTTTCTCCCACATTTAGCGCCTTCTCCCCCCATCATAAAAACCAAAGAGATAAGGAGCTGTGAAGAGGCTGTGCTGATCTGCTGGGAGTCTGGGAACCTGAATCCTGTGGACTCGTACACCGTGGAGCTGACCCAGGCTGAAAGTCCAGAAGCCTCAGGTGTAACTGAGTGAGTCATAAGGGCATTTGTGGGGCATGAGAGCCCCGATACCTGATACAGTGACGTGGCTTAGGAAGTATATGTAGTCTGGAGAGAATGTTGGCATTTTGATACAAGCAATCTCAATTTTTGCTTGCTTAGTCTTCACAAGAAGTAGCTGGAATGCTATTACTCAAGGTGAATGATGTATAAATTAGTTAGTTGAATCTCAGGTTTTGTTGTTGTTTTTTAGCTCAAGCAAGGTTTCCCATTTATTCATTCAACAAGCATTGAGTGCCTGGGTGGTGCCAGGTCCTGGGCAAGGCACTGGAAACTAGATGGACAAACATCCTGCCCTACTGGGGCTGTCAGTCTGGTGGGGAAATAGATAAAAGGCAAGAAAACTAACCAATCTGTAAAATATGCAGTGCTAGGAAGGAAAAAGTGTAATAAAACAGAATGGTGCTAGAGGTGAGGATCCACTTTGGATAAAGAACATGTTTAAACTGAGACCTGAACAGATGGGAAAGACTGAGCCCCAAAAACAGCGAATGTAGGGTGCTCTAGGGAGAGGGGCTGTATGGACACCAGCCCTGAGCAGGAGTGAGCTTGATGTGCTGGAGGAACTAAAAGACCCACCTAACTGGAATTCAGAGAGGAGAGGGTAAAAGCCATAAGGTGAAAAAAAAGAGACTGCAGCTCAATGTACAAAGAATCTATCATAGAAGACTGTCTGGAAGCTCATGCTCCCCCTTCATTCTCAGAGAGCTGGAAGGGTTCACAAATTGATAAGGGTTAGGCTCAGTGACCACAAGGGCTCAAAGAACCTATGAGTTTACAGCAGCCTACGATGGAGGAAGCATGGATTTACCTCTGGTTTACAGAAGTTTGTGAAAGTGGATGAACCAGCCAGGTAGGCCAGCACCAGCCACCAGGACCAGGGGCTCCCCTGCTGTGGAGCACAGGGGTGCACTAATCCAGAGCTGGAGAAATGAACGGGGGCTGGTGTCAACTGTTAGGGAAGCAGATTCTTCTGTGCTAAATGTTAGGCTTTAAATGTGGCCATATGCCACTCATCCATCTGTTCTAGGTGGAATCTACATGTCCACAGCCACATGGAGGCTGATCTTGGTAGTCCACTCTGGAGATACTCAGGAGTGGGGCAGGGTGTTCAGTGGTTCTAGCCATCCTAATGGTTCAGGTTTCCTTTGCAATTTATGTTGATGCTTTAGGAGCACTTGACACCTGGGACCAACTCACAATGATGAGGTCATCAGAGGGCTGGTCAGTAACCTGAAAGGTGACCTGAGAGGTGGTGCGTATTCTTCCAACACAAATCCAATCATGGGGGCCCAATGCTGAAGAAAAGGCAAAAGTCCTTCACAGGCTCTGGCCCCTTCCTGCCTCTCCAGCTCCTCCCGCACCAGCTCTCCTCCCTCTCAAGCTCCCACCACATTGGTCACGTTTCAGTTCCTCCTCCTTTTTTGTGCTCCTTCCTGCCACAAGTGTGGCCTTGGCACATGCTTCTCTTGTGTAGGAGACCCCGTGTCCCTTTTTCATCTAGTTACCTCTTCAGCATTCTTCAGAGCTCAGCTCAAAAGCCATCCCTCCCCCGCCGTTACACACTATAACACACTGTCACCTTGTCATGGTTACCATCTTACACTCCTTCCATTGATTGCCTGAGGAATACCTCTCTTCCCATCTAAACTATATTTGGGTTTTCCCAGGTCCACGCCATACAGTGCCTGGAACCTAAGGAGTTTAGTCATTTATTGAATGCATAAGTAAAAGTGCCTCTCTGGCCCAGAGCTGCAGCCTAAAGATAACCTGGACAGCCTGGCCTCATCTGGGTGAGGGTGTTGCATTGGTAAATGGGCATCATCCTAAAAGTTTCTCTTGCCCACTGGACTGAAATGGGGTTGGCAACCGCAGCAATATAGACAGCGGGAATTATGGGCTTGTAGTTCTGTATAGTACAATTTAAATAAACTGAATTATTTCCAATAGGCAGCTGTTCTCAGGGGGTTAATATAGTTAACCCTTTCAGCTCTAGTCAGAATTGTTTGTTCATAAACATGAATCAAGGGGCTTTTTTTTTTTTTTGAGAAGTCTGGCTCTGCCACCCAAGCTGGAGTGCAGTGGTGTGATCTTGGCTCACTGCAACCTCCACATCCCAGGATCAAGCAATTCTCCTGCCTCAGCCTCCTGAGTAGCTGGGATTACAGGCACCTGCTACTACACTCAGCTAATTTTTGTATTTTCAGTAGAGATGGAGTTTCACCATGTAGGGTAGGCTGGTCTCAAACTCCTGACCTCAAGTGACCTCTCACCTCTGCCCCACAAAGTGCTGGAATAACAGGTGTGAGCCATCGCATCCGGCTGAACTGAAGGCCCTCTATGAGCCCAGTACCACCGTACTAACAGTGGCACTCAACCCTGATCTCAGAGACGTTATGATCCGAACAGACGGATGGAGACACACTGGATTCTTCTGCACGCACGCTCCATGATGCAGTGTTAGCCATATGCCAACTGTGGTGCTGGGTGCCTGGGAAACCAGAATGAGGGGCTTGGAGGGGAGACAGCCACAACATAAGAAGCAGCCACGAAGTGAGAAAAGCAGACCAGAGACTGTGGGAGGGAATATGGAGGGGGAGTCATTCCTGGCTGTGCTGCTTTGAGTCAGAAAACAGAGGTGTAAGAGTGAGTTACACCTCCCAGCTTTGAAAGGGATGCCTGATGCTTGGGCCCGGGTGTCCTGGCCCCATTCTGACTGCAGCTCTGCTTCCCTGTACAGGTCTGTTGTGGGCATCCCAACCTGTGAATCTCTGGTGCAGCTGCAGCCGGGACAGAGCTACGTTATCTATGTGCGAGCCCTCAACACGGGAGGCCCCAGCACGAGGAGCGAGCCTGCTACAGTCCATACCATAGGTCTGTGCCCCAGGCCACGCAGTCTCTGAGACCCAAAGTGGCCACTCTGTGGCAGACCCAGTGCTGCTGTGACTTAGCTGGGAAGCTGACGAATATGTACAGATATGGACATGTGGCAAGCCAGGCCAGAAGGAGTTCAGGGATAACCCTGTGGTCCCATTTGACAGATGAAGAGACTGACGTCCCAAGTCACATAGCAATTTGGTGGCTGAGCAAACATTAGAACTAAAGGCTTTTCTCCATGCCCCTCTGCTGAACCAGAGGCTGGTCACACCAGACCTGGGTAGCCCAGACATGTCATATTATATCTCACATACCATGTGTGGGATGGGGTCTTTATGAAATTCCCAGAAAACGTCATAGGTCGTGGCTCACCTTCCTGTTCCTGCTGTCAACCCAAGCATCTCTCCATTCAGGGGGCAACTTAGATCTGGCTGACCAGCCTCCTCCCATCTGCCTGGTCCTAGTGGGTGCTCATGTACCCCATTCCAGCTTCTTCTCCCTTCTCACCTGCCATATCACACCACAGAACTAACACATCTCATGTCCAAGTCTTAAGTTAGCAGAGGCATCACTAGAAACATTGTACACATCTCCTGTTGTCCTGGTACTGCTTGATAGAATACAGCCAATTCTTGATTATTCAATTGTCTCTGAATTTGTTTATTCAATAATTTTGTTCAGAGATGGAGTCTAGCAATGTTGCCCAGGCTGCAGGGCAGTGGCTATTCAGAGACACCATCACAGTGTACAGCAGCCTTAGCCTCCTGGGCTCAAGCAATCCTCCTGCCCCAGCCTCCCGAGTAGCTGGGAATACAGGTGCACCTCACCACACCCAACTCTCAAGTTATTTTTGTTTTTTCTTTTTTCAGACAGGGCCTCACTTAGTCACCCAGGCTGAAGTACAATGGTGTAATCTCAGCTCACTGTAGCATCCACCTCTCAGGCTCAAGTGATCCTCCCACCTAAGCCTCCTTAGGCTTAGGGACTACAGGTGTTCACCACCACAACTGGCTAATCATTTTTTAAAAAATTTATAGAGACAAGTTTTCACCATGATGCCAGGCTGGTCTTGAACTCCTGGATTCAAGGGATCCACCCACATCAGCCTCCCAAAGTGCTAGATTACAGGCGCGAGCCACAGCACCCAGCCAAATAATTTTTTAAGAGAGTATTTATCAGAAATGTAAATAAATGTGAATCAGAGAAATACACACACACACACACGTATGTATGTATGTATGTATGTATGTATTCAAAACTGATCCTTGTTTGGGACTAGAGAGTAGGCAGTAAGTGTCATGCGTTGTGTTAGTTGCAAGGTGGGAACATGCCTCCCCTTCACATCAGCTCAGATGGCAAGTGAATTTTCCAGCAGCATCACATTGTGAATATAATTGTGAACAGTTCGATGGTGATGCTTGAACTAGGGATTGAGACAATAAGAAGTGATAGAATGGGAACTTAAGAGCTGGACTAAGAGACAATAATGGAGAATGAGTTACTATGTTCTTAAAATAGGTATTTTTTACTAGATAATTATTTATTAGATCAAGTGCCACTTTTTTTTTTTTTTTAAAGGAACAGGCTGGCTGTATTGCCTAGGCCTGAGTGCTGTGGCTATTCACAAGCATGATCCCACTACCAATCAGCATGAGAGTTTTGACCTGCTTTGTTTCCAGCTGGAGCCAGTTCACCCCTCCTTAGGCAACTTAGTGATCCCCTGCTCCCAGGAGGTGACCAGATTGACAGGGAACTTAGGGCAGACACACCGTCCACACTGCACAGTATAGCCCAGAACTCCTGGCCTCCAGGAATCCTCCTGCCTCAGCCTAGAGATCCCACCTCAGCCTCCAGCGTGGCTGAGACTACAGGCTTGCAACAGCACACGCAGCTATCGTATGCCACTTTTTGATGGTCTTTGTTTTAATCATGATTTGGGGATGACTCTAATCTACTTCCTTCTCCCCACTGCTAACTGCAAATCAAATGAATCATTAAGAAGTCCCTCAATTCCTCTTTCTTTTGGCAAATAGGTTAGAAATTCTTATCCATATACAGGCATTACAGCTAGAGGTGAAGAACACAGCCTGTGGAATCAGAAAGGCTTGGGGGTCAGTTTCAGTTCCATCATTTGCCAGCTGATTTCATAATCACTCTGCCTCCGTTTCCTCATCTACAAAATGTAAATGGTAACACCTGTTTCTAAGGGTAGTTGTGAGGATCAAAGGAGATACGAGGCACACAAGACTCCCCAGCTAGTGTTAACTGCCATCCTTGTTAACGGGACAGCTATTACTAGGCCAGGTCCAGGATTCCTGTGTCCCACAGAAAGCAAAGGCCGAAATACCCCCTCCCCTCAGTGGAGAAAGCAAGTGATTGCCTGCGGGTCTTGTGTGTGTTCCTTCTCCCACAGGAAGCTACTTTCGCCTAAACAAGGACACCTGCCATCCCTGGCTGACAATTTCTCAAGATGGACTTACAATCCTACGAAGTGAAAGGAGTACCCCCACCAAGGAGCCACCACCCAGTGACACCCACTTCACCAGGTACTTTGTCAACAGCTCACAAGGGTATTCTGTGAACTTCCCGAATGTGCACTGTTATTCAGGTCAAATCTTAATATGGCACAGAGGCAGCCTCAAGGGAAAAGGAATTCCAGAAATGAGTGAGGAGGGAAGAGCCTAGTGGGGAGGGGACCCAGAGGAGTGTGGGCAAAAGAGGTCAGTCAGGTGAGAGCAGAAGAGCCCCTTGGAAGGGCAAGGTCCAGGGAGAGTGGGGGCCCCTGGGAGGAATGATCCCCGGATCCTAGGCTGCCAGAGCTGTAGCAGCCAGAGGTCATGAGGGTAGGACAGGTATTACTAGTGAAGGGTGTCCAGGTTCTTGACGTTCTGAACAAAGAATTGGACAAAACACACAAACAAAGGAAAGAGGTTGGGAGCAGTGGCTCACGCCTGTAATCATAGCACTTTGGGAGGCCGAGGCAGGCAGATCACCTGAGATCAGGAGTTTGAGACCAGCCTGGCCACCGTGCCGAAACCGTCTCTACGAAAAATACAAAAATTAGCCTGGCATGATGACCTGCACCTGTAATCCCAGCTACTTGGGAGGCTAAAGCAAAAGAATAGCTGGAACCCAGGAGACAGAGATGGCACTACTGCACTCCAGCCCAGGTGACACAGTGAAACTCAAAAAAAAAAAAAAGGCAAGGAAAGAATGAAGTAACAAGAGCAGAGATTTACTGAAAACGAAAGCACACTCCACAGGGAGGAATCGGGCCAAGCAAGCGGCTCAAGGGCCAGGTTACAGAATTTTCTGGGGTTTAAGCCTCCTCTAGAGGTTCCACTGGTTACTTGGTGTACACCCTATGTAGATGAAGAGGCTACAGTGAAGTTACAAAGTCATTTATTCGGTATACACCCTATGCAAATGAAGAGGATGTTTCCTGCTACAGCTGAAGTACGAAGTTATTGACTTGGACTTAGAAAGTTGGGGTTTTTCCATTTAATTTAGTTCTATAAGTCCTTAGGTTCTCTGCCCCCCAGACCCTATTGTGCCTCACAGGGGTCATGCTGTGGGGTAGTGACAGAACAGAAACAAGAACCCAGGTCTCCCACCGATTAGCCCAGTGCTCTTTCTCCTGCACTGTGGTTCCTCACAGCAAAACTCCTGATGGAAAACTGGCTATGGAGTGACTCCGTTCCAAAGTTGGGGGAAACCATCATTGGACTGGTGCATGATCTGTGGGCGGGGTGGCCCACCAAATAGGCTTGGCTAGCTCTCCAGTTATTTCTAGAACTTGGTATTCTTTCCAAAGACTTAACAGACAAAATAAGAGCCAAATATAAAATGCTGAAATAAAAAAATCAAAGCAATGGGAAAAAAGAAAGGACACAGGTTAACTTCAAGGGCTAATTAGGTTTCTAGGATTGTGTAAACATGGCCTCTCAGCTTCCTTGTATCCAGGGCAAAGAGTTCTTGGTAGGCTGATCTTAGAGTCAAGAGGATCTTCTAAAAAAGCAAAAGGGCTCTCCTATTAGGGTTGGAAGGGCCACTGAGGGAATCCAGCCCCCCTACTTGGGTCCTGAATAGTTCCCTCAGCTGGCTCTTCCCGACCCTGGCTTCCTGCTGGCCTTTTTACTGCACATGGGTTAAGCACCTACTATATGCAACTGTTAGTGTGAACTAGCAGGTGGAGAGGAAAATGATTTTGTTCTTTCCTCCTCTACCCTTTCAACCCAGGTTTGTTCGGGTGTAGAGATGAGTAAGAAGCAATAAAGGTTTTGCCTGACTAGCACCAAAGCAACGTTTAAAGCTACTCTTATGAGCATTGTCATAGGCCCCTGTGACAGCAGCTGTGGGCCCCAGGCAGTCCCCCTCCCTCCAGGGGCCCCCTCACTACACTTCGACCTTTGCATCCAACACTACTCTAGCATCTTTCTGATGAGGTCTCCTTGACCTTCACAGGAAGCCCTCTTGGACAGGACTCCCTCAAAAAGAGCACTAAGACAGCATCCCTGTGGTGGTTTCCAGTCACACCTGGTCCTGGGAAAACACACATCTTAGATGAGGACACCGCTACTCACTCTTTGTGTAAATAAAAAAGCTCTCTGGGCAGACAAAGCCTCCAGCATCTTCACCTTCAGCCCTTTGGTTTTGCACTGAAAAGCTGTGAACCCAGTTTTTGGCTCTCTCCTTCTAAACTTCTGCCTAGGAGGTCTATTTCTAGCATCTCCCCATGAAACAGGAGTTCTTTACACCCATCGTTTCATTCTTAGCTTTTGGGGATTCAGCTAAGCTGAGCTAGAGTCCTATTTTAATATCCTGTTGCCAGTTTATCTGTTGCCCTCTGAAACATTGTGCTGTCCTGGGAGAGAAAGAGATGAAGATACAGTCCCTGCTCACCTAAGACTCAGATCTCAAGTGGGGAGACATCCATGCAAAAGGCACACATACTAAAGGTAAGGCAGATTTATGGACAAAGCATTGTAGAAGCCCCAAGAATAAAGACTTGGAAGGACAAAGACATCAAGGATAAATAGGAGTTCTCTAGGCCAACAAGGCAGATAATTGCTTTGTACATATACATATGAAAGAAGCCAGAAAAATCATGTTTGGAGAAATATAAGGAATTTAGTATGTCTGCAGTATAGGGTCCATGATGAAAAGAGGTGGAAGATGAGGCAGGAAAGTCGGAGGAGGTCCAGAACAATAAGCAAGTTTGGATTTTACCCTCTTTGTAATGAGAATTTTTGGAGGATTTAAAGCAGGGGAACAAGATCAGATTTACATTTCAGAAAGATTCCAGTGCATGGTAGAACATGAGCTGGAAAGGGAGAGGGAGAGGGAAAGGGAAAGGCAGATGGGAAACAGAGACCAGAGAGGAGACTCTGGAGGAGACTTGACTACACAGTAGGATGGGTGAGAGGAGCCAATGGAGTCAATAGCTCTTGAGCACATAAAACCAACGAGTCTAGGTGGTCACCTGTTTAAAGGGCAACAGAGAGGGAGACGAGACAGGGACTATCATATTGCCATATTTATAGAGTGCTTACCAGGTGCTAAATGTATTTCATCTCATATAATCATCCTAACAGCCCTGTGAGGTCTGTACTATTATCAATCCCAGTTGACAGATGAGAAAACTTAAAACAGAGAAGTAACTTGCCCAAGAGTATAACGCTATTAAGGGTTGAAGTGGGGATTAAACTAGAAGGTAAGCTTGTAGCTACTGCACTATTCCCATCTTAGTTTTCTGCCAAGGGATACTGGACAGATGGGTCTTTTTTTTTTTTTTTTTTTTTCTTAAAGATGGGGTTTCACCATGAGATAATGAGTCTATTAACCAAAATGGAGATGTGAGAAGTATGTGCCCCTCCCCACAACACCCCAAACTTTGGTAGATAAGAGGGGTGGGAATATGACTATTTGCATTTTGGGACATTCTGAATTTGAAACAGGTGGAAATGTGTGTCTGGAGCTTGAAGCAAAGATAGGCTCATTTTACAGATGAGGTAACTGAAGCTAACATGCAACCTCCTTCCCAAAGCTTTGCTTGGCAGTAAGAACTTGGGGTTTGAGAGGAGAGAGAGAAGATTTTAAACTGAACAAATCTTTCTAGGGATGTTGGGGGCACATACATTTTGGTTAATGTAGGAGTCTCCTGAAGAAGGCAGAACATTCACTTTGGAAATACTAATATAATTTGACTTTCACTGAAAACCTTCCTCTGTTGATACTTTACTGGTGTAGAACAAACATAAGTCTAACCTTTGTCAGTATAATTGTTCCCATTGCAACCTTAGAGGTAGATTTTGATGATTTATGAGGAATCTGCTATCTTGTTCTTCTTGGGCTGGCCCCTGAATTCTTGTCTTCCATCAGGAGTCATCCCTAACATGATGGCTACCTCAAAGACCTTCCATGTTCATTTTGTACCATAAGCAAGTGCTTATGAACTTCAAGCTTATGGTTCCCTTGACCATGCTGCGTTGTGTATTTTCAACCCTTTTCTTCATGAACAAGTGAGCCAAACCTTTTTCTATAAAAGTCCCAACCATTTTAAAGAGTAAACAAAGCTTGTTCTGTTGGTTTAGTGCCTCCTGCTCTCCCATTACCAAGTAGTATCGTAATCTTCTCTAATCTTCAGCATCAACCCAATGAGCTTTGAGAGCCAAGGGTGCTTTACAAGTGTCTAGAAGCACCTACCCCTCCACATTCGTAGACCACTGACTGATTGGTCCCAGCAGCTGGTGTCACTGACCTGCACAGCCAGGCTTGGGAAGCTAAATCACACATGCTTCTGCTTTCTAAAACCAGGTGTGTTGCTGTCATGGGAAATCTAATTCCAGTCCGAGGGCACCATTATTGGGAGGTGGAGGTGGATGAGCATTTGGACTACACAGTTGGTGTGGCCTTTGAAGATGTCCCTAAACAGGAGGATCTGGGAGCAAACTGCCTCTCCTGGTGCATGAGGCACACATTTGCATCATCAAGGTAAAGTAAAATCTGGATACTCACGATTAAAATTTGCTTTTGAAAGATTACAGCAAGATCTTTTCACTAGCAATTAAGACTCACATTAGTTTTACAAATATTCTAAGATATTTCAAAAGTTGCTGCCAGCCACTTTCCCTAAAGTCCAAGTAAAAGGAGAAAGAGCAGCTTTTCTCTAAATTAAAAATAGCTAAAATTTATGGAGAAGTATGTGCCAAGTATTCTTACATGCGTTATCTCATTTACTTCTCATAATTGTATTATCTCATTTTAAAAATCAAAATGCTGGGTACAGTGGCATGGGAGGATCGTTTGAGCCCTGGACTTCAAGGCCAGCCTGGGCAACATAGCAAGACCCCGTCTCTAAAAACACAAAAACAAAAATAAAAGAATAAAAGAAAGAAGACCACACGTCACAGCAATTAGATAATCCAAACAACATGGATTTGGAGCTTGGATTCAAACTCAAGCAGTCTGGCTCCAAAGACTGTATTCCTAACCACTCAAGTGACTGATTTTTTCATTTCTGTTCACCTTCAGTATTAAGCCAGTACAGTTTGCTTTGAAGCCCCAGTTCCATCTTTTTAAGTAAATTTGGGCAAGAGGCTTAGTGGTTATGGCTAATTCTGGTTTGTTCCTGCTGCTGGGTACTCTGTCTTCACACATGGAGTAGTTCCCTTTAGTGGGAAGAAAGTCTCATGAAGCCCAGGCGAATGAATAAACTTTCAGATGAGGCCATGGTTACAACCTTCCTTCAGGTCAAAAACCAAAAAACAACAAGAGCCCACAATGCTTTTCCATCACCCCTTATAAAGTGGGGCCTCTGACCCTCCTTGGTTTGATGAATCCTATTAATGTTCATCCAGTATTCTCTGTCCATGACCCTCTACCATGGTTATTTACACATTGTGTCATGCCCAACTTCCTCCAATAATAGATGTGGACTCTAATGAACTCTACTAAACCTCACACCCAGTTTGGGGAATGCAAGAATTACTATACACTGAGGGAGATACTTTATATGCGGATTCTACCTGAACTAAGACTAAAAATCGAAGTCTCTTCTTAGAAAGGCAAGAAAATGGGACAGAGTAAAACTGAAGGAGCATAAAGAAAGCCTAGGCCAGGCGCAGTGGCTCACGCCTGTAATTCCAGCACTTTGGGAGGCCGAGGCAGGCAGATCACCTGAGGTCAAGAGTTTGAGACCAGCCTGAGCAACATGGAGAAACCCTGTCTCTACTAAAAATACAGAATTAGCCAGGCGTGGTGGCAGGTGCGTGTAATCCAAGCTACTCAGGAGGCTGAGGCAGGAGAATTGCTTGAACCCAGGAGGCGGAGGTTGCGGTGAGCCAAGATTGTACCATTGCACTCCAGCTGGGCAGTAAGTGTGAAACTCTCTCTCAAAAAAAAAAAGAAAGCCTTGCCGAGAAGTCTATGTGTAGGGGGATAAGTAAGGGGGGTAAGAAGACAGAATAGAAGAGGGGTGGAAACAGAAGAATGACAAAGGAAGGGCAAAAGGTACAGGCCAAGTGCTAGAGCCAAGCCAGTTTCTTGCAGATGTAGGTGTGTGTGTGTGCACACACGTGTTACAAGCAGAGAATAAAGGTAAAGTATCCTAGGATAAGGTCCCCTAGCAGACTCCTATTTTTTGGCTCATAGTATTAGACTCTATTGGTGGTGGGAGAGAAAGTAGAAGAAAGGACTCAATATACCTTCTGGCAGCTGCTTAGTTAAGATAAGGTGAAATGGGCTAAAGACAGGCTGGCTTGCTCTGACACATTTAGATCGTATTCCAAGTGTTCATCACAGTAGCCTAGACTTACATGTTGACACACAGAGCTCTTCAAATATCTGTAGTTAGCAGGGTTAGGAAATTCCTGTGCCAGGTTTTGGTTTCTGCCATTTTTCAAAGCACACAGCATGCAGAGCATGGAAGTGATAGAATACTGATTGGTGACAAGCTCACTGGCCCCTCACTCAATTTGAAAGTTGAAGAACTGGAGTAATTATGCATAGAAGAGCTTATACCAAGAGGCCCATTTTATCACATGGAAAATCACAAGGTTCTTTTTCAAATGTCTAATCCAAATCTTAAAAACATGTTCTATTTCTACTCTAGTTTAGATACAAGAGAGTTCATGATGCCGTGGGTTAAGTTTCTTAGGTTAAGAGGTTGCTCGAGAAAAAATGATGTTTGAAAATGTTTAGCTGGGCACGGTGGCTATGCCTGTAATCACAGCACTTTGGGAGGCCGAGGAGGGCAGATCGCCTGAGCTCAGGAGTTAAAAACCAGCCTGAGTAACACAATGAAACCCTGTCTTTACTAACAATACAAAAAATCAGCCAGGCATGGCGGTGTGTGCCTGCAGTCCCAGCTACTCAGGTGGCTGAGGCAGGAGAATTGCCTGAACCTGGGAGGCAGTGGTTGCAGTGAGCTGAGATCGCACTACCGCACTCCAGCCTGGGTGACACAGCAAGATTCCATCTCAAAAAAAAAAAAAAGAAAAAAGAAAAGAAAATCTTTCTTAGGACAAATTTTAGAAAAGAGATAGTTTAGATAATATAGTTTTGGAAATGGCCTGTTACTTTGGTAGTCATTTAATACTAGAAAATAACAAAGTCATAGGACAATACATAAAATTAATATGAAATGTTCCATATTAAAATCTCTAGAATTTCTGAAACTTAATTATGTTAAATTTAATTTTCAGGCATAAGTATGAATTTCTACACAACAGAACAACTCCAGATATAAGAATAACAGTTCCTCCAAAGAAGATTGGCATTCTATTAGACTATGAAAATTCAAAGTTGTCATTTTTCAACGTGGAACTTTCTCAGCATCTATACACATTTAGTTGTCAGCCTCACAAATTTGTGCATCCCTGTTTTTCTTTGGAAAAGCCTGGGTGTCTAAAGATACGTAATGGCATTTCGATGCCAAAACATGTCACTTTCTATTAGAACATTCTGATGTCCAGTTTCCTATCTTCCAAGCCTACCCCTCTCACAGCCATTCATGCCTTGGCTGGCTGAAGTTGGCATTCAAGCACCATGTGCCCAGCGTAATTTATGGCTCATGTTATTATCTGACAGAATGGTGTGCTGGTGCTCATTTCACCCAACCTAGATTCTAGCCCTGTGTGCTGCTACCCGAGTGATACTCAGATGGTCATTACCAGGCCCAGCTCTAAAATAAAGGCTCAAACTAAATGAACTCAAAAGTCTTTCAAGTTGTCAAACTGTATCTGTATATATGCAAAATATCTTGAGTTTCTGAGACCTAGAGAACTTGGGAGAGGAGGGGGGGAAGTTTAAGTTTAAATGGCTCTAGCAGCCCCAGTACACTCATGCATTTCATGACTCAGCCAAGTATATACTTTAGAAGGTGAAAGGCTGTCTGCAGAGAACCAGGGAAACTGTGTGACCTTTTCAACATCTTCTACTCCCGTTTTCCCAACAGTGAGCAGCACTGTGGTGAGGTCCCTCCCACTGTGTACTCTTTATAACACCCTGTTCCACTCCTATACAGTATGTACCACTCTCTAATTTTGAAATTACCTCTATAATACCTAATTCCATGAAGACAGGGAAAGTGTCTGTTTTGTTCATCACTAGATCCCCAAGGGCTAACACATAACAGCTGTCACCAAGTATTTGTTGAATAAATGAGTATCTTCTTTAGCCACTGCTCTTTGGCTTCTCACTGCTGTTCATCTGAAGGATGGCAGGGTTCTTTCAAAACTACAGCAAAGGACTTATGGCCAACAAATGGGGAGAAACCTAGAATGGAGGCAGTGTGAAAGAACAGAGGGGCATCTGTGGCATATTAGCAAGTGCACAACAATTTTTTTTAAAGAAATCAACAGCCCACCAGAGGGCAAAGCTGAGGATGGGAAGGAAGTGATCTCTAGGCAGCTTTCAGGCATCCTGTCTCACTGCCCAGGCCATTGTGTGATCTCAGTGGTGAACTTCATCAGCTCCATTCCTGGTTCTCCCGTTCTAAGCTCTGCACACACAGCATTTTCTTTTTCTTTTTCTTTTTTTTTTTGAGACAGAGTTTCGCTCTTGTTACCCAGGCTGGAGTGCAATGGCGCGATCTCGGCTCACTGCAATCTCCACCTCCTGGGTTCAAGCAATTCTCCTGCCTCAGCCTCCCGAGTAGCTGAGACTATAGGCACGTGCCACCATGCCCAGCTAATTTTTGTATTTTTAGTAGAGATGGGGTTTCACCATGTTGACCAGGATGGTCTCAATCTCGACCTCGTGATCCACCCGCCTAGGCCTCCCAAAGTGCTGGGATTATAGGCGTGAGCCACCGCGCCCGGCCCACACAGCATTTTCAAAGCTTGTGAGTGAAACTGCAAAATCATTCCATTTGTGAAGCAAATACAATTCAGTATCTTGCCCCACAAATGCCTCTAAACCCAGATATGCCCCAATCTCATCATTAAGGTTGTGTGTTTAAAAAAAAAAGCCTTTTGCTTTAAAACTCTGATGTTTTCTGGCGAAACCCCGTCTCTACTACAAATACAAAAAATTAGCTGGGCATGGTAGCAGGTACCTGTAAATCCCAGCTACTCGGAAGGCTGAGGCAGAAGAATTGTTTGAACCCGGGAGGCAGAGGCTGCAGTGAGCCAAGATCATGCCATTTGCACTCCAGCCTGGGTAACACGGGCGAAACTCTGTCTCAAAAAAAAAGCCTCTGATGTTTTCCAGCACATGCGAAGTCTGACAAACTGAAAGACTCTCAACTTCTACTTAACTCTGCCTACTAGCATAAATGGCAGCTCAGATTCCTGAATTATCAACTCACAATGACAATTTAATAGCTCGTTTTACACACACACACCTGTCCTGCCAAGCTGGACTGTCTACTCTAAAATAAGGGACAATAGATGTAAGCACAGAAATGGTTCCAGTTATAAACAATTAAAAGATACATATACGTATATTCAAAAATGTTCTCAGCTACTGAAATAGAAATCACCAAGTAAGCAACAGAATATCACAGAGAAGGCAAGTTTGAATTCAGGGTTCTAACAGGCTTTATGGAATACTTCACATGTTAATATGGACATGGATAAATGGATTAAAAACTCAACACCTATAAATTTTTAAATTTTTATTTGACCAGGAAAAAAGCTGTCTAGAATTGTCTGGCATTTAAAATCCACTTAAACAAAGCAGATTAGCAACCTCAAGTATCATAATTATTCAGCAAAAAGAACCTTTGTTGAAACATCTTTCTCATTTATTTAGAAGAAAAAATCTAGAACAGAACCAAACAAAACTTTTGTATTTTTGTAAAAAAAAAAAAAATTCCAATTCCTTAAAATATTATTAACAATCTACTGAAACTGTATTTCAACAAGGGGCATGATTTACCTCAAGGCCATGTTCACCTGCTGATAAATCTGTTAAAAAACAAAGCAAAAAAAAGATTTTTTTAAAACTTAGACCACTAGCCACAATCCCTAATACTGGACAATTAAAAGATAATCAAAATCTTTTTTCTTAGCTTTATTCATATCACTTTATAACTCCTGAGAAAGTCATTCACATAAGCTGTGGCCTCCCCACCTTAACAAAGGGGAAAAAGAATATGTAAAACCAGCACGGTATCCTGGTGTAAACTAACATGGGTTTAATATTCAGAATTTAAGGCACCCTTATAAGACAGTTGGAAAGTTGGTTTGAGACTTGCAATCTAAAATGACACTGGTTTCTGGTAAAATTAAACTGACACTTATTTAGAAAAGTGTGTTTAATAATTGACTTCCTGCTGATTCAAGTGACAAACAATCACTTGTATACATCTATTAAGATATTTTTGAAGTGTATACTTGGTCAAAAGTAAAAGGCAGAGCAAATGCATGGGCAGTGGGGCCTTTTTCTTAATACTTCTCATCCTCCAAAATCTGTTAAAATCATCATCTTCCACAACTTACACACTGGAAGCTGTCCACAGCACAATTCACTGGGATGTGGCATTCTGTAAATAAGACTATATTGAGGCAAGGAGGTTCAGCTACCAGACTGCACTATAAGAAAAGTCCTCTCCTCAACTTACCAAAACTTCTCCTCCCATTTCTAATCAACTTCCTATCAATTCGTAGAGCAAGATTCTCACATGTTCACTATGTCTTTCTCTAGTTTTCTCATCTATAAATTTATTATTCCTATTTTCTATAGAAAGACAATGGAAAGCATATAATTGCTGTTGGTAGATAAGTAGGTCTTGAATTTATTTTGCAAACAAGACCTGTTCTATCTACCTTTTCATTTAGGAGGCTAACAGCAGAGTCAGCTTGACTTCAAGGACTCTATTCTCTTAGTCTCCAGAAGAACATAGCCAAGTCCAGCTTTTAAAACACTGTCCCTTAACATGTCAAGATATTCAAGTAAAGATCATTTGTAACTTCAAGCTCTAAGAGATTAACTCTGTACTTATGCTTGTTTCACTGTAAACAGTGGTTAATTAATCTAAATACAAGAAAAGACTTTGTTATTTGGAAAGAAGACCTCAGCTGGCCAGCATCTTTTCTGTCATCAGGAAGTTCTCTGGAAGGAGTATGACTAACACCTGGGCCCAAGAACCGCCCCTCAGTAATTATTTTAGAGTCGCTACTGAACAGCTGCTGTTCTTGTCAAGTAGATCATGTCTGACTACTTCATTGCTTGTTTTCTGCTATCACCAGTTCCAGAAAAAAAAAAATTAAGCCCAACTCACTAACTGAGTGCTTTTTCTTCATTTTCCCAGACTGTGACAGAATCATGCTTTACAGTTCTATTTTCACCTTACCCAAATCCTGGAGGAATTAAACTATTATTTATTTGAAATGTTACAAATTAGCTTGCAGCTGATCCAAACGACATGTAGTTACTCAGACATAGCCAATAAAAATGTTTTGGTAGTATGAACTTGGATTCTAATCTTACTGTCTCTCCTATTCTCATTTCAAAGTCTAAATGTTAGGTCTCTTGCTTGAGAGGAATTTAAGACATGCTCTTAAATTCAAACAGACGTGATTGGAGGAAGGAATATAATCCATTCACTGGGAAAGTACACAACCAACAAAACTGAGATTTCACAACTATGCACTATAATAATGCAGAAGCACATTTTAGAGATAGCTTTACTGGGTATACACATTACTCTTGGTAAACCGATCTATTATTCTGCCACCTGGAAAGATTCTTACCCTTCTACTTCCTTCCAAACATTCATTTAATTTAAAGGTGATAGGGACAGGGAAAGAGAAGGAAAAAACAAGAAGCACTATCCAAAAGTAAGAACAGTACTCTGGAGAAAGGTGTAAGATACTCAACACTGTTTTTTGTACCATTTACAATTTATAAACCGGTCAGAGTCCTAGGCACCCAGAATGGACCTCCCCTTCCTTGTCTACCTAATGCCTGTATAGCTCCAAAATCACCTCTTGAAAAACACTGCGTTATTCCTCCCCCTACCAGCAGAGGTTAAGAGTCACACTCACCTCTTTTAGATTACTTAAGTGGCTATACTGCAATCGTTGACTTGTGTCTGTTCCATTTCACTATAAGCAAATTGAAGGCAGGGTGTGTGCCTTCATAATCTCTGAATGATCTGAACATGGAAATAACTACTTTGTGATTTCAGGGAGCTTATATACCTGCAAAGAGAAAAGAGACATCAAATTATCTTCCAAATCAATGGAAAAGCCTCTTTATAGAACGCAAAGCAGCTTTCAAATTTGTGTGTGCTTGGAAAGTAGAAGGAAACATTAAAAATACAAACCTGCTGGGCATGGTGGCTCACACCTGTAACCCCAACACTTTGGGAGGCCAAGATGGGCAGATCACCTTAGGTCAGGAGTTCGAGACCTGCCTAGCCAACATGATGAAACCCTGTTTCTACTAAAAACACAGAAATTAACCAGGCATGGTGGCAGGTGCCTATAATCCCAGCTACTTGGGAAGTTGAGGAAAATTGCTTGAAACAGGGAGGCAGAGATTGCAGTGAGCTGAGATCATGCCATTGCATTCCAGCCTGGGCAACAAGAATGGAACTCCACCTCAAAAAAAAAAAAAGAACCTGAGAAATATTAACCTTTCTTCTGTCCCAAGACACCTGAAAGATCTGACACACAGTTCCATTACTAACAGTGCTCCATGTTGATTTCTAATCTGGAAAGAGTGGGAGAGGGCACAGAAGAATCTGGAAGTGGGAAAGAAGTATGTGGTTTAAAATGCTCTTCCCATCACTGCAAGAGACCTTTGATACATTTAATATGTATCATAACCAGACTATACTTGAGAGCCCAAAGATCTTCAACACATATGTTTTAAATGTTCTAAATCATAAATTTCGTTCACATGCCCTGGAGGCTGGTGAGTGAAAGCTATCACCTTGACTACTGAGTAAGCTTAACTGTCAATCCTATATTTATAGCACAACATCGGTATTTGGCTTTCTGCTAGTTTCAGGATCTAAAACTTTATGGAATAAAGTATATGCTATAAAGGCAATGTCAAATTAGGGACTTAAAAGGTCATTCCTTTTCAAATGTCAAGTATCTTTAAAAGTCATTTTCTGAAGTGACAGAAAGCAACACAGTATTATAGCTCAGTACCTAACAACAGCCCATCTCCCCCCAAACAACACTTTGGCCAAATGTATATATTTGGCCAAAGTATATATTATCTGTAGGGTGGAAGTCAGATAAACAAATCCCTTGTTACTGAAATCTCATCCTTTTCTTATATGGTGATGGATGGCTAAAATTTTCAAACAGTGGGATCCTATGCTCCATTATTTTAAACTGGAAATAAAGGGATCATTCTATAGTTCATTATTGGACATGTTTCTCTGAATGTGTAGAGTACACATGCAGGCATGCACACACTCAACATGCATAAGAAAGAAATACATGTTCCCAGCCCTTCAAAGGACCTCAAGCCAACTTCCCAAAAATAACCACATACAACTATCTACCAAAGATTTCTACATAAGGCATTTTAAATACCATTTACCTATTTATTATAAACTCAGTAGTGGGTATGTTTCTGTACAGTTAACCACTGAAAACTCATCTTAGTTCTGGAAGAGAGAGAAAAGGGAATGGAAATATAGAGGCTGTAACATGCTGCTAGCTACTGGCAGGGGACGTGAGCAAGAGATAACTGGCCAAGAGAGTGAGAAGAGAAACTGCCTGTGGCTTGTCCATGCCCAAATCTATTAAATTGGTAGCCTTCTCTTCTTAGTCCTTGATTCTCTAGCAGCTGGTCTGAACCACTGTCTGAAACTATTTAAAAAAAAAAAAAAAAAACCGGCCGGGCACAGTGGTTCATGCCTGTAATCCCAGCACTTTGGGAGGCCGAGGCGGGTGGATCACGAGGTCAAGAGATCTGGTTTGACCATCCTGGTCAAACTGGTGAAACCACGTCTCTACTAAAAATACAAAAAATTAGCTGGACATGGTGGTGCGTGCCTGTAATCCCAGCTACTCAGGAGGCTGAGGCAGGAGAATTGCCTGAACCCAGGAAGCAGAGATTGCAGTGAGCCGAGATCGTGCCATTGCACTCCTCCATCTCAAAAAAAAAAAAAAAATGGAATAAAAAGAATACAAAATGACTGGGTGCGGTTTTGTAGAAATGGGGTTGCCCTGTTGCCCAGGCTGGTCTCAAACCCCTAATCTCGAGCAATCTACCCACTTAGTCCTCCCAAAGTGCTGAGATTACAGATGTGAACCACCACATTTGGCTGAGAAAATTTTAAATCTCAAGTTATATATGCTTATTTTTGTAGAGAAGTATCCTAGCTGATTAATAAAAAACTTTCCAAGCATAGAAAAATATTACAGGCCAGGCGTAGTGGCTGATGCCTGTAATTCCAACACTTCAGCAGGCCAAGGTGGGAGGATTGCTTAAGCTCAGGAGTTTGAAACCAGTCTGAGCAACACAAATAGATCCCATCTCTACAAAACCTTTTTTCTTGTTTTTTTAGCCAGGGTGGTAGCACACACCTGTGGCCCCAGCTACTCGGGAGGCTGAGGTAGAGGAGCTCTTGAGCTCAGGAGGTAGAGACTGCCAGTGAGCTGTGATTGCGTCACTGCACTCCAGCCTGGGTGACAGTGAGGTCGTCTCAAAAAAACAAGAAAATAATTAAAAATAGACATCTGTTTGTGTTCTCTGTGCCTGGAAATATACAGCTACTGAAAATACAAGCTACTGTGCTTGTTGTTGCATTTTTAAGGTGATACTTCTGCTCATGTCACAATCACTAGTGACAGCAATCATTCATCTACATAATGTAAAATTTCTTTGAAACATTTGCATAGAGCAGTTCTTAAAAGTGTGGTCTCTGTAAGGGGCTTCTGAGAGCCCTTCTGGGGGTTAGTGAAGTCAAAACTATTTTCATATAAACCACATAAACAAAAGTTCTTCGGAGTCCTAAATAACTTGAGTCTTGCAACCAACAAGTTTGAAAATTGTTTATATAGGGACTGGATGCAGTAGCTCATGCCTGTAATCCCAGCACTCTGGGAGGCTGAGGCTGGAGGATCACCTGAAGTCAGGAGTTCAAGACCATCCTGGCCAACATGGTGAGACCCCAAAAATATAAAAACTAGGCCAGGTGTAGCGACACACGCCTGTAATCCCAGCTACTCGGAGGCTGAGGCAGGAGAATCGCTTGAACCCAGGAGGCAGAGGTTGCAGTCAGCCAAGATTGTGCCACTGCACTCCAGCCTGGGTGACAGAGCGAGACTCCATCTCAAAAAAACAAAAACAAAAATAAAAATTAGACGGGTGTGGTGGCACACACCTCTAATCCCAGCTACTCAGGAGGCCAAGACAGAGAATTGCTTGAACCCAGGAGAGGGAGGCTATTTATGGTTTGGCTTCCCCAAAATAAATAATCTGGTTGAATGAGTTCCTCATAACTTAAGACACCCACTATGTGATGTGAACAGTTTTTCAGTATTTGCTAATGTATGGATTGTTTTCTGGGCCTCAGGCTCACTTATTTTCTTCACAGGCTTGCCGCTTTCCTACAACACATTTCCATTTCATAACATTAGAGAGACGATTGCAATAATGAACAAGAAACTTAAGCCACACGAGCACCAAGTGTAAGATTACATGAGAAGACAACGTTTGACTGCAGTGTACTTTACAGAATCCATTTTCTAGGGTGAGCACATAGCTTGTTCAATGAACCCCAGGCTGCTCTGTGTAAATACATGTAACAGGCAATGAAAGTTTCTTCATCACATATTGTTACTACACATCTGCTGCTAAAAGGTAAATGCAGCTGGACGCGGTGGCTCACGCCTGTAATCCCAGCACTTTGGGAGGCCAAGACAGGTGGATCACGAGGTCAAGAGATCGAGACCATCCTGGTCAACATGGTGAAACCCCCTCTCTACTAAAAATACAAAAAAATTAGCTGGGCATGGTAGTGCGTGCCTGTAACCCCAGCTACTCAGGAGGCTGAGGCAGAATTGCCTGAACCCAGGAGGCGGAGGTTGCGGTGAGCCAAGATCGCGCCACTGCACTCCAGCCCGGGTAACAAGAGCAAAACTCCGTCTCAAAAATAAATAAATAAATAAATAAATAAAAGGTAAATACATGGGCTGGGCGCAGTGGCTCACGCCTGTAATCCCAGCACTTTGGGTGGATCAGGAAGTCAGGAGATCAAGACCAGCCTGGCCAAGATGAAACCCCCGTCTCTACTCAAAATACAAAAATTAGCCGGGTGTGGTGGCACGCACTTGTAATCCCAGCTACTTGGGAAGCTGAGACAGAGAACTGCTTAAACAGGGGTTGTAGCAAGACAGGGGTTGTAGCGAGCCGAGATCACACCACTGCACTCCAGCCTAGACGACAGAGCAAGACAATGTCTCAAAAAAAAAAAAAAAAAAAAAGCGACATGACAGACTCATCTCCGTCTATAAAATATGAAAGATGTAGATGGCTGACACAATTCTAAATCCTAACACACACCGACTTTGCCTTTCATGGATTTATACTGTATACAGACGTACATTACTACTCTCTTCACTCCTTTCAACTCTTTATCTACCTCGTAAAAAAAGACGAATTGTCTAGCAATGCAAAGAAACAGTACGGTGTAGAACAAAGAATTCCGGGCTGAAAATGAAGAAATCGCGCTTTCACTCTTGACGCTGTTATTAAGAAGCTGTATAACTTACGGCCTTTCTCCCCTCATCACGCTTCAGTTTAAACTGAAAGGAGGGAGATGACCAAGATGGCTTTGTTCTGCTTCGGATACCAAATAACTGCAAGCAGATTCAGGAAGCTTAAGAATTACCAACCCCGCGTGTGTGTTCTCAAATTAATGCAACAGGTGCTGTTGCCTGTAGGAGGCGTCACCGATTCAGAATGTCTGGGCTTGCGCAGGCAATTAAGGGACACAAGATAGCACCGCCTATATGAAAACTGAAGTTTTCTTAAACTTTAGTCTGGTGAGTGCATATTTCTCCTTTCCGCATTTATACTTGCCTCAGCTCCGTTGGCTACCAAGCTCATTCTTCAAACGAGGTGGAGAAATGTAAGCGCAATGAACTAGGAATGAGGCCCACGTCGCTGGT
Source organism: Callithrix jacchus (assembly GCF_049354715.1). NCBI lineage: Eukaryota > Metazoa > Chordata > Mammalia > Primates > Cebidae > Callithrix > Callithrix jacchus. Next base: position 24,016,461 of record NC_133507.1, on the reverse strand, counting down.
GGCGCTGATCCCCCAAAAGATACACACCGCTACAGATACGACCCCTCACCTCTACTCCCGTTCTCTGCCGCATCCTCTGAAACCTGATACAGCTGCCTGCCTACCAGGGCGCTGCTGTCACCGGCTCCGCCGGGTGACGAAGGACCGGCCTTACTGCAGATGACGGCCCCTCCAACGTCCCATCTTCGTAGTAAATCCACTCTTTTTCCGGCGGAAGAGCCCGTCCCGTTTCCTGAGCGGGAGAGGAAGTCCCGCCCTACGCACCAGCGAGATGTAACCGGATGCGCCGGGCCGCTGCGCGCAGGCTCAGAACCTGGTTGACGTTACCTAGGAGAAGGACTGACTTCGACTCAGGGAAGCCCAGCAAGGGATCCTTGTTGTTGAGTCGGAGGGTGGTAGGGAGTGGAGAGAGAGCAGGGATTCGCTCAGCGGGGTCTGGGGACGGCTTGCAGACTCACATCTCCTCTGCCCGCGGATGTCTTCCGGAAAATTGAGGCTTCCTTCCTTAGCGGCCCTTGTTTCTCTTTGCTCCCGCTGCCCCTTGTATTTGGTGTTTGTTTTTTTTTTTTTTTTTTTTTTTTTTTTTTTGAGACGGAGTTTTGCTGTTGTTACCCAGACTGGAGTGCAATGGCACGATCTCGGCTTACCGCAGCCTCCACCTTCTGGGTTCAGGCAATTCTGTCTCAGTCTCCCGAGTAGCTGGGACTACAGGCACGCACCACCATGCCCAGTTAATTTTTGTATTTATAGGAGAGACGGGGTTTCACCTTGTTGACCAGGATGGTCTCGATCTCTTGACCTAGTGTTCCATCCACCTCGGCCTCCCAAAGTGCTGAGATTATAGGCGTGAGCCACCGCGCCCGGCGTATTTGGTTTCTTACTGTTTATCTGGGTAGCCCTGTAGCTTACGGTTATAATGGTCACCACTTTATTGAGCATTCACTGTACAAGCATCTCGCAGCAGGCGCTCATAAGCGTCTGGCAGTTCTTGGACACTGCTGGAAGCCCAGCCATTGTTTTACCATGGAAGGGATTGAGAGCCTACCTAATCCTATACTCTAATACCCACGTGGTACTCTTGGGGCTAGGAAGATAAAGTAGAAATTGAAATTGCCATTATGTTAGTTTTCTGAAGCTGCCATAACCAAGTACCACACGCTGAATAGTTTAAAACAACAGATACATTTTCTCACTTTCTGGAGTCGGGGAGTCAGAAATTAAAATGTCATATATCCACGTGGTACTCTTGGGGCTAGGAAGATAAAGTAGAAATTGAAATTGCCATTATGTTAGTTTTCTGAAGCTGCCATAACCAAGTACCACACGCTGAATAGTTTAAAATAACAGATACATTTTCTTACTTTCTGGAGTTGGGGAGTCAGAAATTAAGATGTCAGTGGGGCCTTGCTTCTTCTGAGACTCTGGATAGAATTCTTTCTGCCTCTTCCTAGCTTGTGGTGGAAGCCAGCAATCATTGATGTTCTTTGGCTTTAGCTGTATTACTCCATCTCTTCCCCTATTATCAAATGGTATACTCCCTGTGTGTCTCTGTCTCTCTGTCTTTTATAAGGACACCAGTCTTGTTAAGTAAAAGGCTTACCTTACTCCAGTATGACCTGATCATGACTAATAACATCTGCAATGACCCTCTTTCCAAATAAGGTCACATTTTGAGGTTCCAAGAAGGACTTGAATTTGGGGGGCAACACTGCACTGACCAACCCAGTACAGTTGTAAAAGTTCCTAAGAAGTAGACAAACGAAGAGTTGACAAATAACTGTAGTACAAGTAGATTCAAACTCAGTTTAGTTGTATCTGAGTTTTCATAGATATTCGGGGTATCCCTTTAAAAGATGGGTAGGGGCAGGGCACAGTGGCTCATGCCTGTAATCCCAGCACTTTGGGAGGCAGAGGTGGAGCAGATTGCCTGATCTCAGGAATTCAAGACCAGCCTAGCCAACATGGTGAAACCCTATCTCTACTAAAAATACAAAAATTAGCCAGGTATGGTGGCGAGCACCTGTAATCTTAGCGCTTTGGGAGGCCGAGGCAGGTGGGTCACCTGAGGTCAGGAGTTCGAGACCAGACTGGCCACCATGGTGAAACCTCATCTCTACTAAAAATAAAAAAATTAGTTGGCCCGTGGTGGTGGGTGCCTGTAATTCCAGCTACTTGGTAGACTGAGGCAGAAGAATCACTTGAACCCAGGAGGCAGAGGTTACACCGAGCCAAGATCACATCAGTGCACTCCAACCTGGGCATCAGAGTGAGACTCTGTCTAAAAAAAAAAAAAAAAAAAAAAGAGTTCACTGATTAAATTATGGTCTATTCATACTGTAGTATACTAGGCATTCATTTAAAATGATGCGAGCATGTATTTTGAGTATCAGCAACTAGGTAAGAGAAGTGTATTTTTAAAAGCAATGAGTTATACAAATGCAAATTAGATATGTACACATGACTAAGGGGTAGGGGTGTCCAGTTGTAACAATGACAAGTTGTAAAAGAGAAAATCCTAAGTTCCTTGTTTTTACTTCTATAGACATCTTTGTGTCTTCTTGATTCTTTCTTAATTAGCATGTGTTTAATAATTAGAATGTATGTAAATCTATTTTTGAAGTAATAAAATGACTAGCCTTGTATATAAAATTTTGCATATATCTTGACTTCCTTAGAATCAGTACCCAGGTTTAACTTATTTATTCAAGAGAATAAATTTTTTGAAGCTTTACATGCATATTTTCAAATTTCCTCTTTAGAAGAAATGCAACTATATATTCACTAGCAGCATTTGACAGTGCCACTTCCCTAGGCCCTCACTGGAACTTTTTAAATCCTTAGCCAGTGTGATCAGTTATCATTTGTGGTTGCTTCTGACGAGGCATGTCTCGTGATCAGCACTCAAGAAATTACTCCTTTCAAACTGGCTGTCTATACCCCTCACAGTTTTGTTTTTAGCTTTTTCTATTATAAACATTTATTGTCTGTCTAGTTTATCTTCTTATAAGCAGTTATCGAAAGAATCAGTTTAATTAATATTTGTAGCGCTTCTATACCCTGTCCATAAAAGTGTGACAATTCCTGAACTCAGTTAATCAGGTTTCAAAATGACTATTCCTCTGGTTGAGGCAATATAGGGAGGGAATTAGGATTTGGGGATTTACAGTCAGACTGCCTGGGCTCAAATCCTAGCTCTGTGACAACTTACTGATTTGCCATCAGGAAACCAGGAAGAGAACCCTCACCAGAAACCATGTCTGCCGGCACCTTGATCTTGAACTTCTCAGTGTCCAGAACTGTGAGAAATAAATGTCTGTCATTTAAGCCACCCAGTATAGTTAGCTTTAGTATACTTAATGAAATAGGCCCAGTTCCCTCCGCTATATAATAAGGACTAAGTCAACCTATGCATATGAGAACATGACACAGTGCTGGGACATAACTCTCAAAGGGATATTGCTGAATAGGTACAATGCTATCCAATGAATTGTGACCCTCCCAAATTCATATGTTGAGGCCCTAACCCCCAATGTGATGGTATTTGAAGATGAAACCTTTGGGAGGTCATTACATTTAGATGAGATAATAAAGGTAATAGTTTTAGCACCCTTAAGAGACGCCAGAGAGCTTGCTTCTCTCTCTCTCCCTGTCATGCAAGCACACGGTAATGAGGTGGCCATCAGCAACAGGAACACAACCCTCACCAGGAACCATGTCTGCCAGCACTTTGATCTTGAACTTCTCAGTGTCCAGAACTGTGAGAAATAAATGTCTGTCATTTAAACCACCCAGTATATGGTATTTTGTTATAGCAGTCTAAACTAAGAATACAATTTTGTTATTAGCATTCTTCTTGGGCCCTGAGAGTCTTATGTGAGAAATAAAAGGGAGGTAATGATAACAGACCATGAGAGATGGCTTAGGAATGCAGGTGAAAGTAATAAATACAGAGTGCTCGACACTGATGCTTTTTCTTTATCTATCAGTGTTGACACTCTCGTGTGTTTCTCTGGCAACTGTTCTCCCTAGCAACAAAAACTTGGTCTGCCTGAATTTGGTGCTAATTTTGCAGAAGATTATGGAGTGAGGTTTCTATATGAGGCTGAGTCATCCTGACTGTGAAATAGAGGACCTGCACTATGTATTCTGCAGCTTTCCTTCTAAATGGTATTTACTGTGTAGGGATTGACTTCACGGATGAGAAACCTGGAATCTGTATGTGTTTAGTAAAAGTCAAATTCTAAATGATTCATTTTTTCTATTGGAATTCTGAGTCAATTTTTTATCTTCGTTATAATCGTTATAAGTTTTTCTTATCTTTCCAAGAAGACTTGTTTTGTAGAGTTTTCCTTTTGTGGAAAAATACTCCTTTGTTACTAAATCAGAATTAAAGTGTTATAAAAGGAATTAAAATTTTTCTATCCACACACCATTAAGTTAATACCACCTACTTTAAGATTCATCTGGGCCAGGCGCGGTGGCTCATGCCTGTAATACCAGCACTTTGGGAGGCCGAGGCAGGTGGATCACGAGGTCAAGAGATTGAGACCATCCTGGTCAACAAGGTGAAACCCCGTCTCTACTAAAAATACAAAAATTAGCTGGGCATGGTGGCGCACGCCTGTAGTCCCAGCTACTCGGGAGGCTGAGGCAGGAGAATTGCTTGAACCCAGAAGGCGGAGGTTGTGGTGAGCCAAGATCGTGCCATTGCACTCCAGTCTGGGTAACAACAGCGAAACTCCGTCTCAAAAAAAAAAAAAGATTCATCTGTTCATTTGATATGTGAACAATTTTATTCACTTGTTTATTCCTTGAACATAATTTTTAAAGCTTATTTTAATATTGCTACTCATTTGTAATATTCATATAATATTCCATAGATCCCTGGTATCTCTGACAGGCACATCATAAGCACACATGTCATATCTCTGACATGACATGTGTGGCCAGTGAATGCCAGCCTCACCTCTCAAACCAGTGCCTAACAGAGGAGGTAGTTTTTCTGCCAAAAGATGAGGTCCAGCCTTCAGCATTTTTAGGTTAAGAAGCTCAAGATTTGTAGTATTCAGAGACTTTATTTTGATATGTTTATTTGAATTAACCAATTTAACACGAAGGCATGAAACTTCTAGAATATAAATGAATTATCAATAAATATAACTAGAAGGGAGAAGGGATTTGGAATATATGAACATCTTTTTTTAAATTTAATTTTTAGTTGACAAATACTAGAATTTGAACATCTTAATGGATTCATTTTCCTCTGGAAGGAAAATGTACCTGGAACTCCGGGTAACTGTATGACCAATCATAACACAGGGAAGGAGTTAAATCATTTTTAGCACGACCATCAGTAACTTTAACATACAAATTAACCTATGAAGAAGACTATTGATCAGAGTCCATTCTGAAGGTACCCTATCCCTCTGCCGTCTAAGATGTGCCCCAGGATTCTTTTGTATTGAGACAGGGTCTCACTCTGTCAGCCAGGGTGGAGTGCAGTGACACGATCATAGTTCACTGCAGCCTCAACCTCTCTGGTTCAAGCGACCCTCCCACCTCAGCCTCCTGAGCAGCTAGGACCACAAGTATGCACCAACACACCAGGCTAATTTTATTTTTTATTTTTTTGTGGAGATGGAGGGGGGGTCTCACTATGTTGCCAAGACTGGTCTCAAACTCATGGGCTCAAGCAATCCTCCTACTTCAGCCTCTCAAAGTACTGGGATTTCAGGCATGAGCCACCACACCTGGCCTGTGTTGTTGTTTTGTTTTGTTTTTTCAGACAGGAGTCTCACTCTGTCACCCAGGCTGTAGTGCAGTGGCGTGATCTCACCTCACTGCAACCTCTGCCTCGCAGGTTCAAGTGATTCTCCTGCCTCAGCCTCCTGAGTAGCTGGAAATACAGTAGCTGAGTAGTTTGCACCACCATGCTTGGCTAATTTTTTGTATTTTTAGTAGAGGCAAGATTTCACCATGTTGGCTAGGCTGGTCTTGAACTCCTGGCCTCAAGTGATCTGCCTGCCTTGGCTTCCCAAAGTGCTGGGATTAGAGGCATGCGCTACCACATCCAGCCTGCACTGGGATTCTTAACTGGATCCTGGGCTAGTTGTTTTTCCCACAGGAGCAATGGGGTGGGAATTTACTAGCAGATAGACTAAAGAAAACTATCACCTGGAATGTGTGCAAATTTAGCAAATGTGAAATCTTCCTTCCTAAAAATGCCTTTAAGAGGCTCCAGACTAACCTCAGAAGCAAAGTGGAAATAGGACTGATATCAAAGGGGTGATTGAAAAATAGTCTATACCCCTTTGTGCCGGTTGATGCTGTGACTCTTCCTACTCCAGTCTTACATGGGAAGTGGCTAGCTGCAGCAGTCACTAAAGGCAGACTAAACTAAAAACCAAAATAGAAGGAGTCACTCTTCCCTAAAGAAAATGATGTGCCTTGGGAACAATCCAATTTCCAGTGTAGGTAAGCTCTTCTCATCAAAGGGCCCTCCTTTCTGCCTTCTGCCTGTGTACCCTAAAAAGAAGCCTCCCAGTTGACATATCCACCCTGTATATACAAAGTTCACATTCTTCCTCCTATTCCAGAGAGAGGTCAGCTATGAAAACCAAACCTGCAGCAGCAGATAAAACTCCAGCAGCTACCTAGTCATTTATTTATTTATTTTTAAAGACGGGGTCTCATTCTGTTACCCAAGCTAGAACGCAGTGGCATGATCATAGCTCACGCAGCCTCAAACTCCTGGACTCAAGCAATCCTCCTGCCTCAGCCTCCTGAGTAGCTGGGACTAGAGACGCATGCCACCATGCCCAGCTAATTTTTTTTTTTCTTTGAGATAGAGTTTCCCTCTGTCATCCAGGTTGGAGTGCTCACTCCAACCTCCACTCCTGAGTTCAAGCGATTCTCCTGCCTCAGCCTCCTGAGTAGCTGGGATTACAGACACATGCCACCATGTTGAGCAAATTTTTGTATTTTTAGTAGAGATGGAATTTCACCATGTTGGCCAGGCTGGTCTCAAACTCCTGACCTCAGGTCATTCACCCACCTCAGCCTCACAAAGTGTTGGAATTACAGGAATGAGCCACTGCACCTGACCCCAGCAAATTTTTTTGTTGAGGCGAGGTCTCACTATGTTGGCCAGGGTGGTCTCAAAGTCCTGGCCTCAAGCAATCTTCCTGCCTCAGCCACTTGAAGTGTTAAGATTACAGGCATGAGCCACTGCAGCTGGCCCTAGTCCTTTGCTTTTATGCAAACCTTAAATGTTCAACCCATATTTACTAGACATTTGAAGAAAACTAACAGCAAGCAAGAAAAGGGCCTTATTGAACAAACAGACCTGTTCCCAGGGAGTACAATCTATACAAGAGAGAAAAGTTTGGAAAAATAATTTAATTAGGATCTATGAAGAGATTTGAAGATATTGCATCATAAGAACAGGTTGCTATGGAAAAGGAACACTGCAAATAAGAGAACGCTTAGAAATTAAAAATGATTGTCGGCCAGGCGCGGTGGCTCACGCCTATAATCCCAGCACTTTGTGAGGCTGAGGCGAGTGGATCACGAGTTCAAGAGATCCAGACCATCCTGGTCAATAAGGTTAAACCCCGTCTCTACTAAATGTACAAAAATTAGCTGGGCATGGTGGTGCATGCCTGTAGTCCCAGCTACTCAGGAGGCTGAGGCAGGAGAATTGCTTGAACCCAGGAGGCGGAGGTTGCAGTGAGCCGAGATCATGCCATTGCACTCCAGTCTGGGTAACAACAGCAAAACTCCGTCTAAAAAAAAAAATCGTCACAATAAAAATTTAATGGTATTGGAGTAACAAATGAAAACATCTTTCTCCGAAAGATAATTGGAAAAAAATATGTTAAGTCTAGGATATCTACTAACTACCTAATAGAAGTTAAGAAAAAAAATGGAAGAAAAGAAATACTAGGAGAACAAATTGTTTAGGTAACTCAGAGATACATGTCTTTATGTTGAAAATGTACCAAGCATAGTACATTTTAAACACATATATATACACACATATTTTTAGACACAGCAGATTTAAACACACACACACATACATAGAAACCTGTTACTGGAAAGGAGTCCCGATCTAGACCCCAAGAGAGGGTTATTAGATCTTGCGCAAGAAAGAATTCGGGACCAGTTCACAAAGTGAAATCGAGTTTATTAAGAAGCAAAAGAATCAAAGCTGGCTACTTCAGAGGCAGAGCAGCAGCTTGGGCTGCCCCACTAAGGATACTTATAGTTACTTCTTGATTATATGCTCAACAAGGGGTAGATTATTCACGAGTTTTCCAGGATAGGAGTGGGCAATTCCAAGAACTAAGGATTCCTCCCCCTTTTAGACCATATAAGATAACTTCCTAATGTTGCTATGATATTTGTAAACTGTCATGGTGCTGGTGGGAATGTCTGGTAGTATACTAATGTATTATAATTAGTGTGTAATGAACCATGGGGACGAACATAGGTCACTCTCATCACCGTCTTGGTTTTGGTGGGTTTTAGTAGGCTTGTTTACTGCCTGTTTTATCAGCAAGGTCTTTATGACTAATGTCTTTGCTGACCTCCTGTCTCATCCTGTGACTTAGAATGCCTAACCTCCTAGAATTACAGCCTAGTAGGTCTCAGTCCCTATTCAAGATGGAGTTGCTCTTGTTCAAATGCCTCTGACAAATCCTTCAAGATTTTGGAAGAATAAAGATTAAAGGAAGAGCTTAAAAGTTTCCAGAGAAGGAAAACAGAAGTTACCTAAACAGGAATGAGAATTGGATTCAAAGTCAGAACCTTCAAAGTCTGAACAGAAAGTTCTTTGCATCTATCATTCTATACCAGACAAATTATTTTACATGAGAGAGTGAAATAGATATTTCAGAGATGCAAGAACTCACATTTATTTCACTTCTACATTTTTCTGAAAAATAAATAAATAAATAAGGATATGCACTGGGCAAAATGAAACATGTGACCTAGTAAAAAGGACCCAACCTAGGAATGCAATGGAAAGAAATTCCAGGATGTTATCTTTGCAGCAAGCCCAAAAAATAATGGATCTGCATTTGAACAGGATTCCAGAGGGTCAGAAGAATGCATTGTAACAAAAAGTAGATTCCAGTTAACAGAGTAAGATTAAGAACCTAGATGATCATCACCAAAAAAGGTAATGGTATATATTTCATTTTCTCAAATAAAGAGGTTAATAAAACACCAAGGAAAGCAGAGTGTTATAAGAACATGATGGTCCACAAACAAAAATTAGGCCAGGCATGGTGGCTCATGCCTGTAATCCCAGCACTTCAGGAAGCTGAGATAGGCAGATCACTTGAGGTCAGGAGTTTGAGACCAACCTCACCAACATGGTGAAACCCCATCTCTGCTAAAAATACAAAAAAAATAGCCGGATATGGTGGCAGGCACCTCTAATCTCAGCTACTTGTGAGGCTGAGGCAGGGAGAATTGCTCGAACCCAGGAGGCAGAGGTTGTAGTCAGCCAAGATTGCACCACTGCACTCCAGCCTGGGTGACAGAGCAAGACTCCACGTAAAAAAAAAAAAAAAAAAAAAAAAAAAGATTTGGTTTGACCTGGAGGCAGTTGTCTTTTAGTGGCACAAGTTTAGTGATAAAAAATTATATTTCCCACTGTATGAGTCCCGGGTCCATTCTTATTTCTTAGTTCTGCAATGAATGATATTTACAAAAAGATAATCTTTTAAATGATATATACTGGTTTTGAAAATTTTAGAATCCACCTGTATATAAAGTATAAAAAACAATTAAAATTACTAAACCAAGTATACAGTTTTGTTTATGGATTTATTGATTGATTGAGACAGGGTCCTGCTCTGTCACCCAGGCTGGAGTACAGTGGCTCGATCTCAGCTCACTGAAGCCTCAACTTCCTGGGCTCAAGCGCTCCTCCTAACTCAGCCACTCAAGTAACTGGGACTATAGGCATGCACCACGCCTGGCTAATTTTTTTTTTTATTGTTTGTAGAGACAATGTCTTTCTATGTTACCAATGCTTGTCTCAAACTTTTAGGCTCAAGTGATCCTCCCACCTCTGCCTCCCAGGGTGTTGGGATTATGGGCATGAGCCACCACGGTCAGTCATAAAGTTTAAAATAATGCAACCAATTGGGAGGATAAAAGAGGGGCAGAAAAGTTGGGAGATAATTTCCTCATCCTGTATAGAAGTCAATAGACTGATCTACAGTAGATAAATCAGTAACTAAAGGACCAATAGGAAAAATAAAAACAATGTAATGTATTTGGGGGGAAAGATGAGAGTAGGTACTGTAAGTGACCTAATTCTTCTTTTTATATGAAATGAAATGTTTGATTACTATAAAAATCAAACAAGTTTTTGTGAAACTTGATAGATTCTAACATGCAAATAAAAGAGCAAAAGGTTAAGAGTAGCCAAGACACTCTTGAAAAGTAAGGTAGGAGATTTATTCTATGAACTATCTAGTCTTATTGAAACAGCCTCATTGTGTCGAGTAACACCAAGGTTCATTGTCCCACAGCCATGGAGAACAAGAACAAGGACACACAAAGAGTGAAGTTAAGAGTGGAATTTTAGCCGGGCGCGGTGGCTCATGCCTGTAATCCTATCACTTTGGGAGGCTGAGGTGGGTGGATCACCTGAGGTCCGGAGTTTAAGACCAGCCTGGCCATTATGGTGAAACCGCATCTTAAAAAAAAAAAAGTAAGATAGTGAAAGAAAGAGAAGAGCTCTCTGCTGCAGAGAGGGGTCCTGGAAAAATAGGTCGCTGGATCTGCAGTGAAACGCAGGGGGTTTTATAGATCAGCTGGTGAATAGGTGGTGTCTGGTTTACATACGGTGCAAAAACTGGTTATACCAGGTGTGCCATTTGTATAGGGCATGAATTTCTGGTAGCCATCACCCTAATTTTTTTTTTTTTTAGATGGAGGTCTCCCTCTGCTGGAGTGCAATGGCCTGATCTCGGCTCTCCGCAACCTTTGCCTCCTGGGTTCTTTTGCTCAGCCTCCTGAGTAGCTGGGATTACAGGTACACACCACCATGCCTGGTTAATTTTTGTATTTTTAGTAGAGACAGGGTTTCACCATGTTGGTCAGGCTGGTCTCAAACTCCTGACCTCGCAATCCACCCACCTCAGCCTCTCAACGTGCTAGGATTACAGGCGTGCGCCACTGCACCTGGCCCACCTTAATCTTTTATTATGCTGCCAGGTTCTCTGCCTGAGCTGCACCATGTTGCCCATTTCTCTATTACTGTACACAAAGTAACAAAAAAAGGGAAGATGAAGCCTCCATGTTGAATATGCTGGTCCCGAGGTAGCCCTTTTCTATTGGCACAGCTGCCGGCATTCCCCCATGCAAGCTTCTAGCTTTCTTATTTATGTTTGCAGCTTGATTTGTCAGGCTGCTCTTTGTTAGGAAAAATAGGATTCTTGGGCTGCTTTTTGTTAGAAGGGAAGCTCTGCTGAGGACTTCGTTGACCTCACTATCTGCCTAAATGATTTCTTTCTACCTCTTATATCATTATGACAAAGCTATGATAATTAAGATACTCTGATATTGGTTCAGAATTAAACAAAATGATTGAACAAATTAGAGGTTCTAGAACCAGACCCACACATGTGGATGCTTGATATGACAGAGGGGGCATTGGAGATCAGTGGGGAAAGGAACAGTCATTTAATGACTAGATCTGGGACTATTGGTTATCAAATTGAAGTGAAAAATAAAACTAGGTCCTTATTTCACACCACATCACCTAGAGAAGTTCCAGGTTTTTTTTTTTTTTTTTTTTGGAGTCTTGCTCTGTCACCCAGGCTGGAGTGCAGTGGCACTCGGCTAACTGCAACCTCCATCTCCTGGTTTCAAGCAACTCTCCTGCCTCAGCCTCCTGAATAGCATGGGATTACAGGCATCTGCCACCACATCCGGCTAATTTTTGTAATTTTAGTAGAGACGAGATTTCCCCATGTTGCCCAGGCTGGTCTCAAACTTCTGACCTTGTGATCCATCCTCCCAAAGTACTGGGATTACAGGTGTGAGCCACCGTGCCCGGCCAGCTGTTTTGAAACATAGGGCTTTTATCATGTGGCAAGGGAGCAGCAGGTGCAGCATATAGGCCACATCTTTCCTCCCATGATAACAAGCCACTTCAGCCCCTGATTGACTGCTGGCCAGGTCTCCACTTCAGCCAATCCTTCACAGGGTGTAGCCAATTAGAGGCCTCTACTGGGTACCAAGGGGTGTTACTGGGTACAGTAAAAACCCTAATTGAGGAGGCTCTTGAGCCAGTTGCTGGAGCCCACTCCCACTCTGTGAATTGTCTTCAATAAACCTGTGCTTTCACTGTCTTTCCTTGCTCCATTCTTTTATTACTTTGTGCATTCAATTATTTGTTCAACACAGCAAGATCCTCAGCAACTCTATCCAGTAACAATACCTTTTCTACTCAAATCCCCAGACATTCTAAATTTGAGTGTTCAGGTGCTCTCATACGTGTGTGAGAAGATCCAGGTTAGTGTCAGTTCTCTATTTTTCCTGTTCGAACCTCAAACCCACAAGTTAAAGCACATGTGGGAATTTCACAGAAGGTCCCTAAGTTTAATACAGATGAACCAATCTATTTGGACATATACACATTCATGGTTACATGCAGAGGAAAATGCACTCTCTTTTGAAGAGGCCAGATGACGGTAATAATCTGTGATAAGATACAACTTTAGGCTGGGCGTGGTGTCTCACGCCTATAATCCCAGCACTTTGGGAGGCCGAGGCGGATGGATCACGAGGTCAAGAGATCGAGACCATCCTGGTCAACAAGGTGAAACCCCGTCTCTACTAAGAATACAAAAATTAGCTGGGCATGGTGGTGCGCGCCTGTAGTCCCAGCTACTCAGGAGGCTGAGGCAGGAGAATTGCTTGAACCCAGGAGGCGGAGGTTGCGGTGAGCCAAGATCGTGTCATTGCACTCCAGTCTGGGTAACAACAGCGAGACTCCGTCTCAAAAAAAAAAAAAAAAAAAGATACAACTTTAGAGGAAAATTTGTTCTTAATTGTTTCCCCCTGATGCTTGGTTGGGAAGGGAGGCATCTGTAGCATTCCGCTGGAGGCAGGAATCAACCTTGGGATGGGGTGGGAACCCAGTCAACACGGTCAGGAGCAGAGGGATAGACAGGTAGGTCCTTGATGCTTTTCCTAGGCTCTAGGAAGCGTAAGTGAAAAACCACAGTTTTGTCTGGATGCCATAAGAGAAGTCCTGTGTCACTATTGGGGAAGATCGGTATGATAATAGCAAGAAAGATAGCGGTGATGACCTTCCTGATTTGAAGACCTATACATGTATTCTCTCAGAATGGTCCTAAAGAGAGGTAAGAAATGAGGCTTTATGAGAACTGGCCAGGACTGAAACTTCATGAAGACGTATGGGGCTCTCTCCACACCCCGTCAGGCAAAGACTGAAATTCCTCTGTGTTGTTATCCACAGGGTTCAACTGCAGAACAGCTGAGTTGTGTGCCCTTTGAACCTTAAGACCCTTTAAAATCATTCTAAAGTGGTTGTCTGTATTCTTCTTTTGAGAGGATCAAATATGTCAATATTATAGCACTGTGAGAGTCTAAGGTGCTGTTGTTTACCAGTGAAGGTGAATCAAGAACTAGAGTGGAGGAAACCTTAATCCTCAACCTACTTAGGAAGGGAGATGTGAAAGGATGGCTAGGAACAACCCACCTCAAAGGATTCTCAAGTGTCAGTCACTCTTTTGTGTCTCCTTCTTTTGTAAATCACCTCAATCACTCTTTTATGTCCTCTTCTTTCTGTTCTTCCTGCCACTGCCTTAATGAACACATTCCTCATTTAATTATGCATTTGCCCTTATCCAGCCACCCTAAAAAACCTGCTTTCTCTGTTTCCGGTATCTTTTATACTGTCTCCTCGTTATTCTTTAAAACGTATCTAATTACACAATTTCTGTGGCTTAGACACCTTTATTGACTCCTTAGGAAACTGCAGGATGGATTAAATTATCTTATGGTATATAAAATCCCTTCCACTCAGATTTCAACCTTATTAAATGTTCTGTAAGAATTAAATAATAACATAAGAGACAAAGCCACATACAAGAAACAATACCTGATTATTGGCTAATCAAGTCTATTAAGAGCATGAATGGAGGCCAGTAACACAAGCTCTAGGGTAATATTTGCATCTTGGCTTTTCTACCTAGCAGAGCTGGGGACCTTGGGCAGTTGCTTAGCCTTTCTTAACACGGTCTCTGTCTGTAAAATGGGGATACTTTCAGCAGGTGATTTTCCACACTACATTCAAACTCACAGAGTAATAATAAAAATCTGTTTGCCAATGGTTCAACCCCACACAGCTGAATCAACAAAGCTATGTCTCGACATATTGGCTCCTGAGACAAATATAAAAATGTGTGCCCCATGCACATGTTGGTTGTAATATATTCTTAAACAGTTAATTTTTTTCAGAACGCTAAAGTGGTTGAAAATTATTTAAAAACTGAAAAATGTGTTAAAACTCACAATGTAGGCCAGGCGCGGTGGCTCAAGCCTGTAATCCCAGCACTTTGGGAGGCCGAGGCGTGTGGATCACGAGGTCAAGAGATCGAGACCCTCCTGGTCAACATGGTGAAACCCTGTCTCTACTAAAAATACAAAAAATTAGCTGGGCATGGTGGTGCGTGCCTGTAATCCCAGCTACTCAGAAGGCTGAGGCAAGAGAATTGCCTGAACCCAGGAGGCGGAGGTTGCGGTGAGCCAAGATCGCGCCATTGCACTCCAGCCTGGGTAGCAAGAGCGAAACTCTGTCTCAAAAACAGCAACAACAACAACAAAAAACTCACAATGTTATTGAACTATTTTATCGATACCAAAATAGAATAATTTATTACAATTTTAGGTAAAAATTGTTTAAGGGTCTCCCTGGCTGCTGCCAGCCCACCCTTGACATTGTCCCATCACCCCCACTCCACCGACAGATTGCAACGGAAGCAGAAATCATCTTGCTCGTTGTTGGCGATGGCTTTGCCATGAGCAAATCTGCCTTTGCTGGGGACAACCCCCACGAGTCATGTTCCTCTCCATTGTCAGGCACCCCTGACACCAGGGCGTAATGGTGGGCACAGGCTAGGACTCCTATGTGGGTGATGAAGCTTAGAGCAAATGGCATCCTGACCCTGAAGCACCCCATGGAGCAGGCATCATCATCAACTGGGAACACATGGGGAAGATCTGGTACCATACCTTCCGAAATGGGCTGCATGTGGCCCTCAAGGAGCACCTGGTGCTGCTGATTGAGGCCCCTGAGCCCCAAGGCCTACAGAGAGAATATGACTTAGATCATGTTTGGGGCCTTCAACACTCCAGTCAGGTACACGGCGATTCAGGTCACTCTGTCCCTGCATGCCTCTATCGGTGCCACTGGCACCATGGTGGACTCAGGTGATGGGCTCACCCACACTTGCCCATCTCCAGGGATACAACCTCCCTCCCCCAGCCATCCTGTGTTTGGCCCTGGCTGGCCAGGACCTGGCCGACTACCTGATGAAGATCCTCATTGGGGCCTGCTACAGCTTCACTACCACAGTGGAATGGGGGATTGTGCACAACATCCAGGGGAAGCTGTGCTACATTGCCCTGGACTTGCAGCAGGAGATGGCCACTGCTATGTCCCCCTCCTCCCTGGAGAAGAGCTATGAGCTGTCCCACAGCCAGGTGGTCACCATCAGCAATGAATGGTTCTGGTGTCCAGAGGCAGTGTCCCAGCCCTCCTTCCTGGGCATGGAATCTTGCCACATCCAGGAGAACGCCTTGAACTCCATCATAAAGTGTGATGCGGACATCTGCAAGGACCTGTACACCAACGTGTTTCTTCTGTCTAGCAACACTTCCATGCACCACACACAGGATGCAGAAGGAGATCGCTGCCCTGGCACCCAGGACCATGAAGATCAAGATCATGGCTGTCTCTGAGCACAAGTATTCCATGTGGATCAGTGGCTCCATCCTGGTCTCACTGTCCACCTTCCAGGCAATGTGGATCAGCAAGCAGGAGTGCCACCAGTCGGGCCTTTCCACTGTTCACCGCAAACGCTTCTAAATGGACTGTGAGCAGATTATGTAGCATTTGCTGCCTAATGCTACATAATTCAGAAGTATAAACTTGTCACTGGCAAATGTATACATCTCATGCTAGCCTTAGGAAACTGGAATAAACCTTTGAAAAGAAATTTGTCCTTGAAGCTTGTATCTGGTATCAGCACTGATTGTAGGACTTGTTGCTGATTTTGACCTTGTATTCAAGTTCTGTGTTCCCTTAGTATTTGTTTAATACCTTGTACATATCTTTGATTTAAACCTTTAGTACATGTGGCTCAGTCACTTTGTGGCAGAGATGAAAACATGCTTGTGGAAGAGAAGTCCGTGGCTTGGTTAGTCTGCCTGACCTGTAGTCTCTCCATCTGTGCAGGGTACTAATGTGTCGGAGCTCAGTGTATCAGGATTTATCTAGAAGCTGGCAGGAGCTCCTTCACCAGTTGTCATTCTGTCTTGCTAGTCTGTCAGGGTTGGAGAAGTCCAAGCCTTACGACCCAGTTTCCTCTCTTTCCTGATATTTTCCTGCCAGGACACTGTAGGCTGTTACTTGCCTTGAGCTGGAAGAAGTTTGCATTTACACTGTACATGTATTCATTGTTTTAATTGATGTAAGGTTTTTGTGAACAATTCTCAATTCTTTAAGAGATGACAACGAATTTTGATTTTTTTTTCCTATGGCCAATCTATTTTTTTTTTCTTAATTTTTTATTGGATTTTAGGTTTTGGGGTACATGAGCAGAGCATGCAAGACACTTGCGTAGATACACACATGGCAGTGTGCTTTGCTTTTCTTCTCCCCTTCACCCACATTTGGCATTTCTCCCCAGGCTATCCCTCCCCACCTCCCCCTCCCACTGGCCCTCCCCTTTTCCCCCCAATAGACCCCTGTGTTTAGTACTCCCCTTTCTGTGTCCATGTGTTCTCATTTTTCATCACCCGCCTATGAGTGAGAATATGCGGTGTTTCGTTTTCTGTTCTTGTGTCAGTTTGCTGAGGATGATGTTCTCCAGATTCATCCATGTCCCTACAAACGACACAAACTCATCATTTCTGATTGCTGCATAATATTCCATGGTGTATATGTGCCACATTTTTCCAATCCAGTCTATTATCAATGGGCATTTGGGTTGATTCCAGGTCTTTGCTATTGTAAACAGTGCTGCAATGAACATTCGTGTACATGTGTCCTTATAGTAGAACGATTTATAGTCTTTTGGATATATACCCAGTAATGGGATTGCTGGGTCAAATGGAATTTCTATTTCTAAGGCCTTGAGGAATCGCCACACTGTCTTCCACAATGGTTGAACTAATTTACACTCCCACCAACAGTGTAAAAGTGTTCCTTTTTCTCCACATCCTCTCCAGCATCTGTTGTCTCCAGATTTTTTAATGATCGCCATTCTAACTGGCGTGAGATGGTATCTCAATGTGGTTTTGATTTGCATCTCTCTGATGACCAGTGACGATGAGCATTTTTTCATATGATTGTGGCCAATCTATTTTTAACAAGAATCCCAAGATCATTCAGTGGGGGAAAAGACCATTTCTATAAATGATGCTGGCACAACTGGATATCTACATGCAAAAGAATGAAGTTGTATTCCTACCTCATACCACATAAAAAATTAACTCAAAATAGATCAAAGGTCTGAAGGTAACAACTAAAACTAGAAACTCTTAGAAGAAAACATAGGTATACATCTTTGTAACTTTAAGGTAGGCAAGTTTCTCAAATATGACATCAAAAGCAAACCATCAGCCAGGCGTGGTGGCTCACGCCTGTAATCCCAACACTTTGGGAGGCCAAGTTGGGCAAATTACAAGGTCAGGAGATGGAGATCATCCTGGCCAACATGGTGAAACTCTGTCTCTACCAAAAGTACATAAATTAGCTTGCATGGTGGGACGTGCCTGTAATCCCAGCTACTCAGGAGGCTGAGGCAGGATAATCGCTTGAACCAGGGAGTCAGAAACTGCAGTGGGCCGAGATCATGTCACTGCACTACAGTCTAGCAACAGAGTGAGACTCTATCTCAAGAAAAAAAAAAGGTGAATTAGATTATTTCAAAATGAAAAACTTGTGTGTGTTAATGGACACTGTCAAAGAGACAGCAAAAGACAGTCTCCCACAGAATGGGAGAAAATATTACAAATCATATGTCTGATAAAGGTCTAGCATCTAGCATATATAAAGAATTCTTGGCCGGGCGCGGTGGCTCAAGCCTATAATCCTAGCACTTTGGGAGGCCAAGGCGGGTGGATTACGAGGTCAAGAGATCGAGACCATCTTGGTCAACATGGTGAAACTCCGTCTCTACCAAAAATACAAAAATCAGCTGGACATGGTGGCTTGTGCCTGTAATCCCAGCTACTCAGGAGGCTGAGGCAGGAGAATTGCCTGAACCCAGGAGGCGGAGGTTGCAGTGAGCCGAGATTGCGCCATTGCACTCCAGCTTGGGTAACAAGAGCGAAACTCTGTCTCAAAAAAAAAAAAGAATTCTTACCACTTAACAATAATAAGACAAGCCAATTCAAAAATTGGCAAATAGAAATTTTTCCAAAGAAGATCTACATGTGCCAGTAGGTACATGAGAAGGTGCTCGACATCATTATTCATCAGGGAAATGCCAACACAAATCACAATGAAATACTACTTCACAGATGCTAGAATGGCTATAATAAAAAATATAGATAAAAACAATATTGGTGAGGATGGAGAGAAACTGAAACGTCGCTCATGACAATGTAAAATGGTGCAGTTGCAAGCAGTTGGGTGTTTCTTCAAAAAGTTAAGCAGAATGTTCATTTGACCCAGCAACTGCACTGTATGTATATACTCAAAAGAATTGAAATGTTCAAACAAAAACTTGTACATGAATGGTCATAGTACCGTTATTTATAATATTCAGACAGTGGAAACAATCCAAATGCCTATTGACTGATGAATGGATAAACAAAATGTGGCATATAGATAAAATAGAGTATTATTTATCCATAAAAAGGGATAAAGGCAAGTCACAGTGGTTCATGCCTGTAATCCCAGTATTTTGGGAGGCTGGAGCAGGAGGACTATTTCAGCCAGGAGTTTGAGGCCAGCCTCGGTAACATAGTGAGCTCCTGTCTCTACCCCCCCCAAAAAAAATTAGCTGGGTTATGGTGGCATGTGCCTGTGATCCTAGCTACTTGGGAGGCTGAGGTAGGAGGATTGTGTGAGCCAGAGATGTCAAGGCTACAGTGAGCGTGACTACCCCTCTGGACTCCAGCCTGGGCAACAACAGCAAGACCCTGTCTCAAAAAAGAAAAAAAAAAAGGAATGAAGTACTAGCACATGGTACAACATGGATGAACCTTGAAAACATGCTCAATGAAAGAAGCCAGTCACAGCCAGTCACGGCTTGGGAGGCTGAGGCAGGAGAATCGTTTGAACCAGGGAGGTAGAGGTTGAAATGAACTGAAATTGTGCCAGTGCACTCCAGACTGGGTGACAAAGCAAGACTCTGTCTCAGAAAAATAAAAATTAAAAAAATATATAAATATACATAGTAATGATGGTTATACAACTTTGTAAACATATTTTTTTAAATCACAAATGAATTGTATATTTTTAAATGGTAAATTTGGCCAGGTGCAGTGGCTCACATCTATAATCCCAGCACTTTGGGAGGCCAAGGTGGGTGGATCACTTTAGGTCAAGAGATTGAGACCAGCCTGGCCAACATGGTGAAACCCCATCTACTAAAAATACAAAAATTAGCTGGGCATGGTGGTGCACGCCTATAGCCCCAGCTACTTGAGAGGCTGAGGCAGGAGAACTGCTTGAATCTGGGAGGCAGATGTTATTGCATCACTGCACTCCTGGGCAACAGAGTGAGACTCTGTCTCAAAAAAATAAATAAATTTTAAAAATGGTGAATTTTGGTTGGGTGCAGTAGCTCACACCTGTAATTCCAGCACTTTGGGAGGCAGAGGCATGGTGGCATGCACCTGTAGTCCCAGCTACTCAGGAGGCTGAGGCAGGAGAATTGCTTGAACTTGAGAGGCAAAGATTGCAGTGAGCCCAGATTGTACCATTGCATTCCAGCCTGGCCACAGAGCAAGACTCTGTCTCAAAAAATATCTCTCTATATATAGATATATAGATAGATGCAAATAGTGAGCATAATATCAGATAAAATAGACTTCAAAGAACAAGTGTTAGCAGAGATACAGAGGAACATTCATAAAGATAAAAGTTCATCAGAAAGACAACAATCATAAAATCTTTAACATAACAATTTAATTTAGAGTCCAGAGAGCAAAATTTGACAGAATTATCAGGAGAAATTGATGATGCCATGATCATATTTGGAAGTCTTAACATCCCTCTTTTTTCTCTTTTTTTGAGATGGAATCTTGCTCTAGCACCCAGACTAGAGCAATGGCATGATCTTGGCTCACTGCAACCTCCCCCTCCTGGGTTCAAGCAATTGTCTGCCTCAGCTTCTCAAGTAGCTGAAATTACAGGCGCCTGCCACCATGCCTGGTCAATTTTTTGTATTTTTAGTAGAGACAGGGTTTCACCATCTTGGCCAGGCTGGTCTTGAACTCCTGACCTCTCGATCCACCTGTCTCGGCTTCCCAGTGTTGGGATTACAGGTGTGAGCCAGCACACCTGGCCAACATTCCCCTCTTAACAACTGATAGAGAAACTGCACACAAAATCAGTGAAGTCATAGATGATCTAACAACATTATCAACCACCTGGACCTAATTGATATTTATAGAATACTATACCCTACTCCGCAAAATAAAAATTTTCAAGTGCACATGGTATGTTCACCAGTATAGACCATATATTATTCTGTGAAGCAAGCCTCAATGCATTTAAAGGGATTGAAATCATTCACTGTTCTCTAACCACAATCTGGGGATGAGGCATCTGAGCACACTGGAGGGCAGTTGAAGGAGAAAAGCCAGTTCAGAGAGGAGGCACAAGCAGTTCTGGGTAGGATGAACACGAGGAGGATTACAGAGGGGGTGGTGAGGGCACCAATTATCCACCTGGACTCCAGCCTCAGAGCTGCCAGGAGGAAGGAGTGCTGCTATCAGACTGGCCTGGGCAGTAATGACAAACAGGGCCCCAGGGCTTCCCGCTTGGCTCCTTTATCTGCCTGAGGGATGGACAGCTTGTCCTTCCTTCTCTTGCCACAGAATAACATCTAGCAAGGTGTGAGTGTGGCCACTTCAAGGTGAGCTGCTTGGTTTGGGTGTTCAGATTCAAGTGGGATTGCTCTGTGCCAAGAAGGAAGGGGTGACCAAAGGCTCTGTATGGAAAGGAAGGGCTGAAGCAAGGTGTGCCGGAGAACTGCCTACTCTACGCCAGCAGGGATCCCTGAGCCTTGTTCCCACTGAAGGTGGCTGGCTAGGAGCAGTGATCCCAAAGCTCTGTCATCCACAGAGGCACACTTTGTCAGAGTTTCAACTGAAGGGTGAGGGTAGGAGCTGACAATTTAGAACCAGATGACAGTCACAGCCAAGGGCTGCCACACTGGCCCTGCAAGGCTTGTGCTCAGGGACAGGACCCCCACTGGTCAGGGTCCTGCAGGGGCCCGGTTCTGGGGAAAGGCGGAAGCCCTGGGCTTCGAAAAGACTGCCTGTCACCCTCACACCCAGTTACAGGACCACCCTCATTATTTTGCTCTCTTGAAAGCCTCAGTCAGGGTGAGAGGAGGAAGAGCTCAGGCTGCCGGCAAGAAGTCCCCAGGGGGTGGGCAGTGTGGTCAGGCCAGGTGCCCCAGGAGTGGGGGGCTCTGTTCCCTGGGCTCTTATGGCTCCCAGGCTTTGCCCCCTTTTCTTTTTTCTTTTTCCTTTTTTTAAATTTCCTTTCAATTCAGGTATAGCCTTTTTTTCTTTCTTACAAAGAAAAGGGTGACTTGCCTCAGCGAAAATTAAGAAGGGTAGCTGTTTCTCCAGGTCAGGAAAGATACGGGAGTTAGCACTTCCTGGCAGTTAGGTCTGGGGTAGCAGGGGCCTCACATGCCAGCAGCATGAGAAAGACGATACTGTACGGTGGTGAAGGAAACTGGTACTGGAGCCAGACCACTTGGCCTGAATACTGGTTGTGCCACTTACTAGCCTGTAACTTTGGCAGCCTCTCCAAGCCTCAGTTTCCCCATCTGTAAAATGGGAAGTACAACAGTATCTACTTCAAGTCATTATTGTTAGGGTTAAATGGGGCTTTAGCACAGCTTCTGGCAATGAATCATTATGGATGGAGCACCACGTGTGGACCTATAGCCCCTATTTGAAAGAGCATGCCCTCATCAGACCTTGACTCAAAGTCTAGCACCCAGCTGCTGGTGGCTGAAGTGCCTCCCCAAACAGCACTAGGGAACTTTCAGAGGGAGAGTTGGGTGGGGCTCTGCTCCCCAGGGCCTTTCCATCTGGGTGATTCCCTGAGAGGTCTGTGGCAGGGGTCACAGGGAGGCCACCAGCCTCTGAAGGCCCATTGTTCTTCTCCTGTGAGCTGGGAAAGATGTATTCTCCCCACCCTTCCTCTCCACACCCAAATCTGCAGGCGTAGGGGCAGACCTTAGATAAACAAAGCTTGCCGTCTCGCCTGACCCAGCTCACAGAGAGCTCTCACAGGCTCACAATGGGCCTGTGATGTCCAGCCCTTCGAGCTTATTGTCCCTAGTTCACAGATAAGGAAGTTGAGACCCGGAGAGTGGAAGTGGCTAGTTTGATGTCCCATACAGAGAGGTGGCACAGCCAGGGCTGGGTATCCCAGTACCGTGTCCAGCATTTTAGGGCAGACAGGTGCACACCAAATGCACAGCCATGCACTGACAGACAAATAGCTCCACAGGTGGAGTGCACGGTCGGAGCAGGAGGAGAGAGGCAGGATGGGCTCTGTCCTCACCTCCTCAGTGACCATGTGGTGATGGCTGGGTTTTTGTTTTTTTTTTCCCTAGATGAGCTTCACATCTCAGGTAACTGAAGAAGCCTTCAGCTCATCTTGTCTTCTCTTCACCGCAGGTGGGGCGCCCACTGCCTCAACAGGGGCCAGAACAGTCTGCCCTCTTCCATAGCTGTAAACCTCTGTTTGGCCCAGAAGGAGTGAGGGTAGAGGGGAGTAGTGCCCAAGGTGCCCTCATTACCTGGTGCATGGTATGGTAGGAGAGCATGACCAAAAGCCAAAGGGCTATTCACATGACTGGGTTCTCCCTGTGGACTTCTGAGATTGCAGGAGATGGAAAGGGGTAGACCTGATCCTAGGGGAACCCAATATTCAGGTTTTCCTGAGTTCCTGGGATGCAAGGTTTCCAATTTTAACACATGGGAAGTTGTAAGCAAACTGGGATGAGTTGGTCACCAGAGTCTTCCGAGCTCCCAGTCTGAGAAAATGAGACTCACCCAGTAATAAGCAGAAGATATTATGGACTGGGGCCAGGAGAAAAGTGAAAGGTGAGGGATGGGAGAGACACGATGAGCCATACAGAGCTGGCATTCTGCATGGTAGGCCTGGTCAGCCAAGCTCTTCATTTGCATACAGGTCCTTCCCACGCAAGTAAAATCTGCTGGAGCCAACTCCATTCCCTTCCAACAAAGATGCCCAGATACTTGGTGGTAGTGTCACTTCCTGCTCCCAGCTCCTCTAACAGCCCTGGAGAGTTCCATGCCCACAGGTCTTAACTTCACCCCCTTCCCAGGCTCTGAGATGAAACCTCAGGCACAGTGCAGGCAATGGGGCCATCCTCCCAAGTCCCAAAAGCCTGTTCCCAATAGAGATAGGGGAAGCCTGAACCAAGCGGGTTTCTCACTTCCTTATAGAGGAAGAAGAGGTAAGAGAGGTGACTGATTTTAGTACAAAGGCCACAGGGCGCAGAGTTATGCAGGAATACATTAGCTGCATGCACTCCAGTGATGTATATAGCCTCTGTAAACCTGTTTCTCTATCCTGAAAATGGGGACATTGTTCCTATTTGAATTAAGGATCAAATGAGCCTCAACAGTTGTTGTTGGAGAGGTCCTTCTCCACCCAGACTTGGGAGGAGATGCTTGTCCTGGGTCCAAATCTCATCTAGGTTTCCTGATTTTTTCAGGTTTTTGGCTCAACTCAGGTACCAGCTGACACCCACCCAGTTCCTGGTGTTGCTTTCAGGAGGAGTGACAAGATGGGAGCTGGTTGGAGAAGGGGATTGTAGAGTAGGGGAAGGAGGAGAGAATGGAATGGCTGGACTTTGAGATGAGAAGACAATTGGATGGGGAGGAGGTACCAATTGCTGTAACTGAAGGGTTCTCAGTGAAGGCTCCAGGCAGGATGTATCTGTGATATCTGGACCTCTGGAGTCCCTTAAGCACCGGGAGGCAAGTGTGTGGCAGTGAAGACATTCTGCCTTGGGCCCAGGCCCCAGATAGGTCTCCCTGAGCCCTGGGCAGACCATCCGACCTACAATCAGTGGAAGGACCTAGCTCCTCCCTATCCCAGGCCTGTGTAAATGCCAAGAGGTCAGGTCTCTTTCTCTATGCAGTCCCTGACTGGGGCAGTCAGCACCATTAAGTTCTTCCTCTCTGAGGCTTTTCTGGGTCAACACTTCGAGGCTGTCGAGTTGGAGGGCGGTGAGCCTGAGCTGGGAGATCTCTTCCTGTTCAGGCTGATGTCCCCCACAGGACACTGTTGCGGGGCCCATATGGGCGTATACTGTGGCCATGGAGAGATCATCCACTCTGAGGGTGAATGCCTCCAGCAGAAACGCAGGCCCAAGGCCTCTCTGCAGAGAGGCTGTCCAGGCAAGCCACGCCCCACCAGTGAGTTGGCTACTCAGGAACAAATACTAAAGTCCCAGACTGGGGGTGTGTGTCTCTGAAAATGGGGTTTGGGCACTCAGGGTCCCTGAGGTCTCGAGAAATGGGGGTGTGGGTTCACCGGGCATAGGACCTAAGCCTGGTTCTGATCCGCACCACTCTGGCGATCCCCACAGGCAAGAACCCAGGAGGCTGTGGGCCTTTTCTGGGCTCCTGGGAAGGCATCGTATCCAAACAGGGGCAGCGCCTGCTGCGCTCCTGCTCCCTCTGGCGCGTGCTGTGCTGCGTAGATGCCACGTCGTTGACCCTGCGTCGTCGCTGGAGCGCAGAGTGCGTCAAGCCATGGAGGCGGACCCACCACCCTATTACCCCATGCGCAGCAACTGTGTGCACTTTGCACTGCGACTGCTCGCCCCAGATCCCAGCCTGGACCCCTTGCAAATAGACCGGAGCTCCAGCAGCTCAGTGAGCACTGCGCGGTTACCCACACAGGACCCCATCCCACCTCCTGAGCAGACTAGCCGACGGGCCTAACCAATACGCAACTGCAAAATTCAGGCCCTTCCCTCCCCACCCAGGCCAGGCTTCTCCAAACTCAAGATCCACTTTTCTCTGGCAAGCACAAAGCCACCAGAACCAAGCAGACCCACCCAGTTGTACCCACTTGTCTAACCTTTCCATTACCCTAATAGAACCTTACCCCAATAGAATTACCCCCAGTGGAACTTTCCTACTGAGCCAAGTTCCTTTTTTCTGGGTCACACTCCTTCCCAGGCATGCCCACCAATTCTGGCCATGGAGACTTCGGGATGCTAATCTACAGACCAAGACTCAGGCTTATGAACTCCTCCAATTCCCATGCCCAGCCAAGAGACTCCAGCCATCTAAACTGATGCCCCAAACTTGGGAACAACTGGATCCTACCTCTTTCCCCAGCCTGGTTCACTACTTTCCATCTGATCCAAGCCTTTGTTCTTTGGGCCTAGGGGTACCTCGGGCCTAGAGAGCTGAACTGGAGGCCTCACAAGACTCGGGAATCCTGGTGCTCACACCAGACCCTTTCTCTTCCTTTTCAGTTATGAGTGGTCATGGACGTGACCTGGGATTAGGCATGACCTTGGGCCCTCCTAGGTGGACCTGGAGGCTTCAGAAAGATTCATTAAACTACTTTCCAAAGCTTAATTAGATGTTCACCGTCCTCTGTATCTGTGGATGGGAGACGCAGTGGGAGACCCCGCAAGTGCAGAGGCAAGGGTCTGAAGCCTCAGCCTTTTCCCATATGAATACAGAAGTAGAATTAGAGATGTAGTTACATAGTGATTCCTATATATAATCATGAATAATCACATTGTTATTCATTTGTAATCACAGAAATATATATACTCACTGTAGTCTTTTAATCTTACTAATGATTATCGGGTTATGAAGCATGGAACTGAGGTGACATTGTGAACAAAGTGATCCTAAGGCAAGATGCTCTAAGCCCTCTGTCACTCGAAATAGGGCTGCTGGCGAGCACTTGGGCTGTGCGGCAGCTCCAGCGCTGGGAAAGTGCCCGCTGTTTAGCCAGATAGGGAAGAAGACATCCAAAATGTGTGAGGTCTCCTTCCTCTGGGGAGTTAGGAGAAAACTCCACTTCTCCAAGCTTGTGGTAGGCCTGATGGCCCTCAGGTAGGTCCACAGACATCCAGGGGTTATTTGTCTCTATGTTACACTGTGCTTCAGTGGTCACGTTCCATGTCTACTTTCATGTTCTGCTACTGCACCTGGTCCCTCCCTTTCTTAAAAGACAAAATCAGTAATAGTAACATAAATCTTAATGTCTTTGTTCTTTCTGGACAAGTAGAAAAAAGTGCTGACGCATTAGGTTTTGTCCTCATCTCCACTACTTGAAAGACCTGGGTCCCTATCTCCAAGAAATGTGATTTACCTGCCTCTATCACTGACCACCATTACCTCACCCTACCTACCCTGCCCCCTGCTTTGTACTCAATAAAACTCAGAACGTCCAGGCGCTCAGGGCCACTGCGGGACTCCGAGGTTTGGTTGGCAGTGGACCCCCTGGGCCCAAACTCTGTTTTCTCTTTCTTGGTGTCTTGTGTCTTTTATTTCCACAGTTTCTTGTCTCCACACCTGTAGAGAGGAGCTCACAGGACCCTGTAGGGCTGGACACTAAATGTATCCTGTTCCCCATGTCTCTAAGCTTTCAAGAGCTCCTCAGACCTCCATGACCAGCGCGTCCTTAAATTCCGCCACCTCTAGGAAGCTCCTCCAGGAAGCTCCTCGGCTTCCTGCTGCTAAGCCAGATTTTGTAGGAAAGGTGAGGCGGGAAAGGGAGCGTCCTTAGGCCTCTGAGGCCAGTCCTCTGGTGCGGTGACCCCTTCCCGCTCTAGAACCCCCAGCCTGTGGGCACAGCCTTCTTTCCAGATCCCCGCTTTCCCTCCACGGCATGGGAAAGCATCCGCGCGCGCGTCTGGGGAGAGCGGAGCCCCTGGAGCCCGTCCCGCCGAGGGCAGGTGGTCGGGGCTGGGGGCAGGTGTTCCGCATCCCCTGGAAGACGGTTACAGCGTCCGTCCAGCAGCATCGCCCACCTCCATACCTGGAGATGGGCCAAGTCGCTTTAAAGGACGGGAGACGTCCTGGAAGGGAGGGCATTTCCGAGGGGTGGGCGGGGCCAGGCGCTGCCGCCCCGCCCCTGTCGCCCCCTTGCGGACACGCCCTCCACTCGGCTGGCGCCGGTGCCTTTAAGACCTCAGCGCGTGGCCCTGATTGAGAAATCCGCGCGCAGCCTCCGCCGTAGCACACTGAGGTCTCTTCTGAGCCCCGGCCGCCCCAGCTCCCTCGCCCGCCGGCCGGGTCCGCTCTCCCTTCCTCTGTCCCAGCCGGCCTGCGGCCCCGCAGCCTCCTCCCCAGCGAAGTCCTCTCCCTGGCCGCCCTATGTCGGCCGCCCCCGCCTACAGCGAAGACAAGGGCGGCTCCGCTGGCCCCGGGGAGCCCGAGTACGGCCACGACCCCGCGAGCGGTGGCATCTTCTCCTCTGACTACAAGCGGTGAGGAAGCCCGCCCGAAGGCTCGCGGGAGGGCCGGGCCGGGGCGAGACGCACGGGCACCATGGACAGCGCCCGGGCCCAGCGCCGGCCCCGCCCCGGTCGCGCCAACCGGAAGCCCGCCCGGCCTCCTCCTGCGGCCTCGCGCCCCGGCGCAACGCGGGCACCCCAGCCTCAGGGGCAGGCCTAGGACGCGGCGGTGGGCGGGGGGGGGGGGGTGCTTGCGGAAAGCCTCCGGTTTGCAGCGTTGCGTTACGGATTCCCTTTTTCGTGCTAGGCGGGTTGGCTTACCAAAAGAGTGGGGGAGGGGTCTGAGTCAGCGAACTTGAATTTGAGCCTGGGGCCTCTCCAGGAAGGCGGGCCCTGGATGTGCTAGCACAGCCTCCCAGCCTGACGGCTCCTGCAAATTCATTTCCCGTCTCTCTGGTCCCCATCTCCTTTGGCTCTCACATTCCTGCTCCCGCATTGTTTCTCTGGTTCAACGCCACCTTCCCACCCTCCCCCACCTTTGACTCATTCGTTTGTGTCTTCATTTGTTTTCTTCGTAAATTCTGCAACAAGCATGTGTTAAAGGCCAACGGTGTTGAGCCCTGAACTAGTCACAGAATACAACTGTGAACAGGAGACCCTTCTTGTCCTCAAGTTGCTCTAGAGGGGAGCACAGATGAAGAAACAGTCAGGGACTGTTGAGGGTAATGGGGGCAGTGGGAGCAGGGAGAGGACCTGGTCTCTGCTCCGGAGAGACGGGAGAGTGAAGTACGTTCCAGGCAGAGAAAAGGGTTTTCAGGAAGGTTGAGAGCCAGGCCACAATCACTGTGTGAGCCACTGCACTGGCCAGAAAAGGGGGTGGGGAGGACTCCTGGAGGGTTCTAAGCGAACGTCGTAATCAGATTGATATTTTAGAAGGATCTCAGGCTGCTGCATTGTGGAGGAGATTGGAGGTGGGCCAGATTGAGCAAGAGACGCGTGAGGTGGGTCTTGAAGTTCACGGGCTGGGCATGATGGTGGCCTAGACCAGGTGAGAGGCAGAAGATTTGAGACTGTGGAAGAGGTGGAAGCCTCAGACCGGATGATTAATTGGATATTGGGTGAGAGGTTAGAGGGACCGCTGGGAGATGAGGATGTTCCTGAGGTTACTAGTTTCTGCAACTGCATGGCTGGTGGTGTTATTCAGTGTAATTGGAAATAAAGATGTTACAAACAAATTTGTGGAAAATTAATGTTGAGCCTAGCTTTGGACATACTGAGATTATAAACTCTGAAGGACATATTACCCTATTAGGAAGCTGGATATTAGGATTTGGGTTCCAGGAAAGAGATTAGGGAATTATTAACATATGTATGTTAATTCAAGCCACAGAAGGAAGTGAAGATATCTCAGGGAGGGGGTATAAAATGAGTACAGACACTGCACAAGTCTGAACCATGAAGACACCAACTTTAGAGGTGACCAGAGAGCAGCAGAAAGTGTTTCAAGGTACCCAAGAAGTGAACTAAAGGCTGAAAGAAAATGTAACTTCAAGAAGGAGGGAGTGGTCAGTAGTTTCAATGCCCATTAAGGTCAATTCAAACAAGGAAAAAAAATTCATGACCATTGGTTGACAAAGAGAAGCTCAATTCCTTCCCACTCTTTTCCCCTCCTCCTGCCCTGGGAGACAAATTCTGGCAAAGTGAGATCAGGAACTAGATTTCCCCCCCCAATATTCTATTGTGGATGATTTAAACCATATAGAAAATGGAATAAATAATACAATGAATACATGTATATCATCCATCTAGATTCAACCGTCATTGACCTTGTGCCATGTTTGCTTTATCTAACCATCTATTCATATACTTTTTTTGTTTGAACCATGTTAAGTTGCAAAGATCATGAATGACCCTTCAGCCCCAAATTCTTAATCGGCATCTAAAGCCAGATTAAAATGAATAAAGAAACACATAGAAAGTGAATATATAGGGCCCGGCGCGGTGGCTCATGCCTGTAATCCCAGCACTTTGGGAGGCTGAGGTGGGTGTATCACAAGGTCAAGAGATCGAGACAATCCTGGTCAACATGGTGACCAGAAGAAACCCCGTCTCTACTAAAAATACAAAAAATTAGGGCATGGTGGCGCGTGCCTGTAATCCCAGCTACTCAGGAGGCTGAGGCAGGAGAATTGCCTGAACCCAGGAGGCGGAGGCTGCGGTGAGCCGAGATCGTGCCATTGCACTCCAGCCTGGGTAACAAGAGGGAAACTCCATCTCAAAAAAAAAAAAAAGTGAATAGATAAAACACAGTGTTAAAGTTGCTGGAGGAGAACCCCAGTTCAGGGAAGTTTGTCTATTTCGTTATTTTGGGTTTTTTTTGTTGTTGTTGTTTGTTTGTTTCATAAAATGTATGGCTCAACATTTTTGTTTATTATTAATATTAGGCTAGGAGAGCCTAGAGCAAGTGTAACTGCTGATGGGAAGCAGCCAGTGGTGGGAGAGAGGCTGAAGGGAAGAAGGGAGGTACAGACTGTTGAGTGATGGGAGGGGAGGCTTACAGAGCTGGGTGACAGAACTAGCCTGGGAGCAGGGAGGACCAGCTCTGCCCAGAGGGAAGAGAGCAGGAGGAGAGGAGAGTATAAATGCAGATGGAAGCTGAGCACAGTGGCTTATGCCTGTAATCCCAGCACTTTGGGAGGCTGAGGCGGACAGATCGCTTGAGGTCAAGAGTTAAAGACTAACCTGGCCAACATGTCGAAACCCTGACTTTACTAAAAATACAAAAATTAGCCGGTTGTGGTAATGCATGCCTATAATCCCAGCTATTCAGGAGGCTGAGGCAGGAGAATCACTTGAACCTGGGAGGTGGAGATTACAGTGAGCCAGGATGGCACCCTGCCCTCCAGCCTGGGCAACAGAGTGGGACTCTATCTCTAAATAAATAAATAAACGCAGATGGATGGGAGTCTGGGGCAGGGAGCTACAAGGGATTTTATCTAAAGCTTTTCCCTTTTTTGGGAAGCAAGTAGTGAAGCCACAAGGGCAAAGCTGGGAATGGGGACTTGAGGGTCAAAGGCATTTCAAATCAGTGATTAAAGCAAACCAGGCTGGGCGTGGTGGCTCATGCCTGTAATCCCAGCACTTTGGGAGGCCTAGGTGGGCAGATCACCTGAGGTTGGTGTCATGCCTGTTGCTCATGTAAAGAGACCACTAGACAGGCTTTGTGTGGGCAACAAGGCCGTTTATTTTGCACTTGGGTGCAAGCGGACGAAGTCCAAGAAAGGAGTAAGGCAAAGGGAGTAGGAAAGGGGATTGTTTATATAGGTTGGGGCAAATGGTCAGCTAAAGGTAGTATTCTGTCTTGGGGAGGAGGAAGTCACAGGATGCATGATCACAAGGTAGGGGTCATTTATTACAAACAGACATTATCATAAGGGTGGAGAGTATCGGTTGCGGTCAAAGGGGAGGGTGTTGCAGTCATAGTTACAGGGGTGGGAGTCTTGAGAAACACAGTGTCTGGGGGAATTTTTTGCAATGCTGAACAGAAATAATGGATGCGGGCTGCAGCAATTAGTTAAGGTAGGAACAAGTTGTTTTACTTCTTTCTGCGGCCACCTGGTTACTTGTGGTTGCTTCAGACTTTCTGGTTCCTGGACCACCCAGAGGTGTACGTGTGGGTCACCAAGGCTAAAATGGCCAGGCCTGGACTTGGAGGCCTAACAGTCGGGAGTTCGAGACCAGCCTGACCAACATGGAGAAACCCTGTATCTACTGAAAATACAAAAAACAGCCGGGTGTGGTGGCGTGTGCCTGTAATCCCAGCTACTCAGGAAGCTGCGGCAGGAGAATTGCTTGAACCCAGGAGGTGGAGGTTGCGATGGGTGGAGATCATGCCATTGCACTCCAGCCTGGGCAACAAGAGCACAACTTCATCTCAAAAAAAAAAAAAAGCCAACCACTACTGGTAGGGCAGTGGCATTGGAGCCCAGTGGGACAAGAGGGCCAAGGACGTGAGAGCAGTTGGAGGGATGGACACAGGGGTTGCAGGGGGAGGGTGCTAGGCCTGGAGGAACTAGAGATAAGAGAAGGTTGATGGGAAGGAATAAATCAAGGACCGGCTCTGGAAAGGCAGGTAAGGATTAAGATGCCTAGGGTCAGAGTGAGAAGAGGGTATATGAGATTTCTTAGGAGGCTGCAGTCTAATTGTGGCCATGGGACTGGAAGTGAAGAGGGCATCTCTCACCTCTCTGTCAACTCCACTGACCCTCTAGTCCCTTGTCCAGAGACTGGGGGTAGGCTTGGCCCCCTGTCTCTGCCCTTCTGTCTTTTGAGTCCTTTGTCTCTGAGCAGTGAAGAGGAAACCGGAGCCTCTCTCCCTGCCCGTGTCTGGTTACCAAGTTTTGAGGGCAGGCCGTCTGGTGACTGTGACAGGAGCCCCAGCACCCTGGCCAGCTTAGTTCTATCCTGGAGAAGGACCTGATGCAGCGATTCCTGCAGCTCCCGGGGGCCGTAGTGAGGCCCGGGGTCAGAGGGGCCTGCAAAGCTGATCAAGAAGCTGCTAGCCCTGTGCTGGTACCCGAAGGTGGGCCCCCACCCTGGTACCAGGCCTTGCAGCCTGAGGAGCTTCGGTGGCTGCAGGCCCAGGAGGAAGGCACCACCCCAGAAACATCCCTGGAAGGACCTTGCCCAGAGGCTGGCCAGAGCCAGAGCCAGCCACTACGGTATAGAGGGACCCCTGGGAACTCCCCACCCACACAGCTAGGAAGGCCAGGGATGGGCAGCTGCACTCTCAGCCCAGACCCCTTCAGGTCCCATCTCCTCAGATAGAGGCTTGGGCTCGCATTTAGGGTCCAGGCTGGGTGGAGAAGGTGGCCAGGGGCACAGTATGGGGGCTGAGAGTTTGAGTGAGGAGGGATGAGGGGCTTAACTCCCTGGAGGCTCTGAGGGGAGGAGGATAGTAACATATTTGAGGGTTGAGGTCCCACCTTGACCTTTTTCTACCCACAGTCTTCCCGCTGGAGTGGGCTCTGGGTGAGGTTTGGGGACAGGATGAAGCACAGACAGGGTTTGGCCAGCCACTCCCTGCCGGTGGACTGGAATTTAGGTGGGAAGGGGTGGCAGGGAGATGTATATCAGGAGAGGTGAGCATGACACTCCCAGTGCCATGCCGGACCCCCTGGCTGGCTCTGGCCACCCCCAGAAGAGTCCCTCAGGCCAGATCAGACTAGGGGTCAGGTCAGAGTGAGCACAGTGTAAGGGGATCGGACTATGGGAGATTGATGTTTCATGGCTTTAGGGTATTGTGGCTCTGTCCCAGCCTGTGCCTCTTGGGAATGGAAGCTGGTGGGAGTGAGGATGAGAGGCCCAGGGTAGTCTCACCCCAGGAAGTTACTGAGGTCTGTGACAGTGCACCTTCAACAGTCAATCCTGCCTGTGCTGTCTGCTTTAGGCTCTGTGGTCCTGCCCTCTCTCATTCCCCTTCTCTTTCAGGGGCCTGGAATGTACTTCCTAGGTTGGGTGGGGAGGATGCCCTAGGGCGTGTACATTTGACAGGCGCCTGTGGCATTTGTGGGTGCGGTGAGGAAGGGAACACCTAGAGTTAAAGGAGATTGGGCAAACGTGGCCCTCCTTCCACTGAAGTGCAGGGAAAAATCTGTCCCAGGGTGAACCCTGGGGCTGGATGTATTTGATCTTAGAAACCTGCATTTATCATCAAAAATCTCAACTAGGAGTCCACTGGCCGTTTCGGTGAATGAGATTGGAGAGGCTAAGTTATCTGTGTATTAGATGTGACTGTGGTGTGTATGTCTGTATGGGGTATGTGTGCGGTGGGTGTGTGTTTCTATGAGGGTTTGGGGGAGCAGGGGGAGGTCTTGTGTTGGCATATGTTTGTGGGGGACATGTGTGGGGTGTGTATGTTTCTATGAGGGTGTGAGGGAGCAGGGAGGGGGTCTCATGGTGGTATGTGTCTGTAGGGGGCATGTGTGCGGTGTATATGTCTCTGAGGGTGTGGTGGGGTGGGGAGATGTCTTGTGATAAATGTCTGTGGGGGACATGTGTGGGATATGTGTGTCTATATGAGAGTACGGGAGAGTAGGGAGAGGTCTCATGGTGGTATATGTCTGTGGGGGTTTGTGGGTGTGTAGGTGAGTTGTGTGGGAGTTTGTGTGTGTAGAGTTTTTCTATGGGAGGTGTCTGTGGGGG
Organism: Callithrix jacchus; assembly: GCF_049354715.1. NCBI lineage: Eukaryota > Metazoa > Chordata > Mammalia > Primates > Cebidae > Callithrix > Callithrix jacchus. The sequence goes on along the minus strand of NC_133507.1, from coordinate 23,982,313 downwards.
AGTGTGTTTCTCTGGGCATTGTGTAGGCAGGGTTTTGTGTGTGTGCGTGAGTTTATGTATGGATTCTACAAGTGTCTGTGGGGTCTGTAGGTAGGTTTGTGTGAGTGTGGGTCTGTCTGTGAGGTGAGGGTATGTCTGCGGTATATGTGGGTGGTATCAATGTGCAGTTGTCTGTGGGGTGTGCATACAGAGGATCCTGGGGTACAGTGTTGTGCATTCATATCTCAGGGAAGTTTGTGCCCAGCTCTGTCTTTGTTCCTAGGCCCTGGGTGCTGCCCAGGCCCAGCCAGCTCAATGGTCTGTACCTATATAGGCCCATGCCCCAGGTGTCCTGAGCTCAGCCTTCTACACACTAAGAAACTCACAGCCTGGTCTGCATTTGGGAGGGTAACAGGGTGATTTTCTTCTGGCCCTGGCCTGACCCTGGGAGAATAGAAGGTGTCCTCTCGTTTGGGGGTCATCCCCCCAGGTGGGGGAGTTTCAGATGACATGATGGGGCTGGATATTTTCTTCTCACATAATAGCTAGCAAGGGCTTCAGATAATGCTGAAAGGCATCATCTCTCTATTTTGCTTTCCCTCAAAAATCTTTTTAGGAAAGACAGTTTCTAAAATTCTTTGGATAGTGACTTCTTAGCACCCCTCTTCTCATTTTATGTTAGGTACTCACGTATTTCTGCAGCCCCGTGACTCAGGCACATGTTGTGGCGGGTTCTTCTCTTCCTCTCAGCACTGTCACTCATTTCTTAGCATCAGCAGCAGTCATTTCCCTCTTTATGGCTGTTAATCGTGTTCTTTCCTCTCCTAACACTGCTATCCCCAATTTCTGATTTTCTGTCATTTCTAAATGTTGCATGTCTGTGACTAACTTTGCACATGCTGATTTTTAATTTTTCTCAGTGGTGATATTTCTCAAGCTGGATTCTTGTTCCTAGGTCAAAGCTGTGGGTTACCAGAGTGTCATCTTGGAAATTAGTGTGTGTGAGTCCACACATACAGCTGCTCACTACATTTTGGAATTGTCTTGGCAACATATGAGTGTATCAGTTTCACACACTTTATCAATTGCATATAGACACATTTTTTCATGGGTTTATTCATAATTCTCTGATCACTTCTCGACCACCAGTTCAAGAAGTCCTCTGAGTATGGTTAGGCCCATGGTTCACTGCACAAGGGCATCTGGCCAAGGAATACCAGCCCATGCTTCACTTACAGAATGGGGAGCAACAGCTCAGGGCTGTGTCCACCTGGTGGGGCATGCAGATGGCACATAGGCTTGCAGCAGCCCTGACAGTGAATGCTGGAGAGAGACCTTCACATATATCAGTTCCTTATCTTTTATTTTTTCTTTTTTTTTGAGACGGGGTCTCCCTCTTTCCCAGGCTGGGGTGCAGTGGTGTGTCTCAGCTCACTGCAACCTCTGCCTCCTAGGTTCAAGCAATTCTCATGCCTCTCAGCCTCCTGAGTAGCTGGGATTACAGGTGTGCATCACCATGCCTGGCTAATTTTTGTATTTTTAGTAGAGATGGGGTTTCATCATGTTGGCCAGGCTGGTCTCAAATTCCTGACCTCAAATGATCTGCCCAACTTAGCCTTCCAAAGTGCTGGAATTATAATAAGGGTGAGCCACTGCACCCGGCCTCTATTTTGAATATTGAACTTTGATTTACCGTATCTAAATATTTTCCCTTTTGTTGTTGTTATGGGCTGAATTATGTCCCTCCAAAGTGCATATGTTGAAGACCTAACCCTCAGTACCTCAGAGTGTTACCTTTGAGGCGATTAAGTTAAAATGAGGTTAATAAGGGGGGGCCCTAATCCACTATCACTGACTTGTCTATAAGAAGAGGAAATTTGAATATAGGCACACAGAGGGAAGACCATGTGAAGACACAGAGAAGATGGTTGTAAGAGACAGAAAAACCCAAGTTTCTTCTACTCTTATACTCACTACTCACCAGAGAATGCTTCATCTCTGGCCACAGAAATGGGTGGGGATTTCTCCCCACCAACAACCTATTCTCCAGTGGACATCAAGTGGGTATCTTCTTGTTCAAGACAATCTACCTGGAGCAGTGTTAGATTTTTTAGGTTAAGGGTTCAGTCCCACAAGACTGCCCTCCGCTTCAGATGCCAGTTGTATATGGTAAGTTGTCACCTATACCTCTGACCAACCTGGCTATAAATCAGGGGTTCCCAGGTCCACCTCCTTGGGTTCAGCTCTGTGAGTGGCTCACAGAACTCAGGAAAACTTTACTTACATTCACCCATTTATTATAAAGGATACAGACAAACACCAGATGAAGAGCTGCATAGGGAGAGGTATGGAAGGAGGGGTACAGAGCTCCCATGCCCTCTCCAGGCACCTCACCCTCCAGGCACCTTCACATGTTCCGCAGTCTAGAAGCTCTCCAAACCCTGTCCTTTCCATTTTTTATGAAGTCTTCATGATTCATCGTATCTTTGGCCATGTGATCAACTCAGCTGTCAGACCCACTCCCCATTCTCCAGAGGTCAAATGGTGGAATTGAAAGGTTCAACCCTTGGCTGGGCACAGTGACTGATGCCTGTAATCCCAGCACTTTGAGAGGCCAAGGCAGATGGATCACTTGAGGTTGGGAGTTCGAGACCAACCTGGCCAACATGATGATACCTCATCTCTACTAAAAATACAAAAATTAGTCAGGTTTGGTGGCAGGTGCCTGTAGACCCAGCTACTTGGGAGGCTAGGGCAGGAGAATCACTTCAACCCAAAAGGTGGAGGTTGCAGTGAGCCGAGATCGCACCACTGTACCACTCCAACCTGGGTGACAGAGCGAGACTCAGTGTCATCAAAAAAAATTCCAACCATCCCATAACAAAAGAGGCTCCTATCACCCAGGAAATTCCAAGGGATTTAGGCATTCCATGTGAGATGTTCCTATCACTCAGGACGTTACAAAAGTCTTAGGATCTCTGCGTGAGTAACTGGGTGGAAGACCAAATATTAGAACAAAGGTTCTCCTGGCATCCCTGTCATCAAGAGTTTTAGGAGCTCTGTCTCAGGAGTGGGATATAGAGACTGAATATATATTTCTTTACAATATCACAAGAGCCATCTACAAGCCAAAGAAAGAGGTCCCAGAAGAAACCAATCCTCCTGAAACCTTAATCTTAGACTTTCAGCCGCCAGAACTGTGAGAAAATAAATTTATGTTGTTTAAGCCATCATCTGTACTACTTTTTTTTTTGAGATAAGATCTTGCTTTGTTGCCAAGGCTGAAGCGTAGTAGCACAATCATAGCTCCCTGTAGCCTCCAACATCTCAATGTAAGCTATCCTCCCACCTCAGCCTCCTGAGTGGCTGGCACTACAGGCATATGCCACCAGGCCTGGCTAATTTTTTAATTTTTGTAGAAACAGGATCTGACTATGTTGACCAGGCTGGTTGCAACTCCCAAGCTCAAGCAATCTTCCTGCCTTAGTCTTCCAAAGTGCTGGGATTACAAGTGTGAGCCACCATGCCTAGCCTATGGTTCTTTGTTATGGTGGTTCTAGGAAGCTAGTATAGTTGCCTTATTTTTCTCATAAATTTAGTTTTTTATATACCAAAGTTTTTTTTTGAGACGGAGTTTCGTTCTTGTTACCCAGGCTGGAGTGCCATGGCGTGATCTCGGCTCACCGCAACCTCCACCTCCTGGGTTCAGGCAATTCTCCTGCCTCAGCCTCCTGAGTAGCTGGGATTACAGGCACATGCCACCATGCCCAGCTAATTTTTTGTATTTTTAGTAGAGACAGGGTTTCACCATGTTGACCAGGATGGTCTCGATCCCTTGACCTCATGATGCATCCGCCTCGGCCTCCCAAAGTGCTGGCATCACAGGTGTGAGCCACCGCCGGCTCAATCTGCTTGTCCTTCTTATCCATCCAACCGGTCCTGTTCCCTGAGCCAGGTCCATACTTTCCCACCCCAAAGCCTTCCTGTTGCCTCCTGGCTCTCTGTTCCTGGCTGCATTCACTTCCTACACTGCTGTATCAAAGTACCACAGTTGGGTTGGGACAGCTTGGGACAATAGAAATGAATTGTCTGACAGCTCTGGAGGCCAAAAGTCTGAACTCAATGTGTTGGCAGGACCATGCTCCCTCTAAAAGCCATAGGGGAATCCTTCCTTGCCCCTTCTAGCTTCTGGTTGTTTGCTGGCAGTCTCTAGTGTTCCCTGGCTTATAGATGCATCTCTCTACTCCTCTGCCTTCACATGGTCTTCTCCCTGTATCTGTCTCTTTAAATGCCTTTTTTTGTTTTAATTTCAATGTAATCTATTTTTTGTAGACACATTGTTTCACCATGTTGCCCAGGCTGGCCTTGAACTCTAGGGCTTAAGTGATCCTCCTGCCTCGGCTTTCCAAAGTGCAGGGATTACAGGCATGAGCCACCTCACCCAGCCCACATGGCAGTCTTCTCATAGGAAATCAGAATATGGGACTAAGAGACCCACTCTACTAGAGTAGGATTGCATTTAACTAATTACATCTGCAACAACTCTGTTTCAAAATATGGTTACATTCTGAGGTACTAGGGGTTAAGATGTAAACATATGCTTTTAGGAGAGTCACAGCTCAACCCATAATAATAGCTGGCTGCATGTTTCCCCTGATCTGTGCTCTCTGGTCCCTCCTCAGGTTGGGTCCTGTCTGAGCCTCCCCTGGCCATGTCCCTTCTTTCTGCCTGGACCCTCCTTGATTAATACCCCATCCCCAGCCTTGTGCCCTCAGCTGACCCCTTGTGCCTCCCCCTAGGCATGATGATCTCAAGGAGATGCTGGACACCAACAAGGATTCCCTCAAGCTGGAGGCCATGAAGAGGATTGTGGCGGTGAGAGGGGAAGGAAGGGGCCTCCCTCGGGGCGGGGCCTGGGTGTCCAAGTGCAGCTCTCCTTAGCTCCTTGTGGACCTTCCCCTAATCAATGCTGTGCCTCCCTCCTCGTCCCACTTCCCCTACCTTGACCCCACCACCCAGATGATTGCCCGAGGAAAGAATGCTTCAGACCTGTTTCCTGCAGTGGTGAAGAACGTGGCCTGTAAGAACATAGAGGTGAGCACTATCCAGCAAGGGATCACTTGTCCTCACCTCTCCCAGGACCAAACTCTTCTGGGGTGAGGAAGGAAATGATTCAGCCCCTGGGGTTCCACCCTGCTCGGAAATATCCCTGAGCCAGGAGAAGACACTGTCTCCATGTCCCTGAACTGGATGTGGATCAGGGTAAAGGACCTGGATACACTCAGGGGTGCTCTCTCCCACTGGAAGAATTTGTCCTGTGAACCACAGCTGGCTGGGGTGATAATATCCCAGGGGTAGTGGGGCGGGCACAGGTCCCTGCTGAGAAGCCTTCTGCTGAGAAACCTTCTCTCCCCAGGTAAAGAAGCTTGTCTACGTGTACCTGGTACGCTACGCTGAGGAGCAGCAAGACCTGGCCCTGCTGTCTATCTCCACCTTCCAACGTGGCCTAAAGGTCAGGGGTCTCGGTTTGCCTCCCAGGGCCTGGGCCTCGTTGGTGCTGTACTGGAGGAGTAGGCCCAGGGAGAGGCCATGTGCATGGGAGTTGGCTCTGTAGACCCCTTCCTACCTGCCCAAAGTTGGGAGGGTCACAGTCAGGAGAGGCCATCCAGACACTTATAGAGTGGAAGCCAGGCTCAGAAGGTGCATAAGAGATGAAGTGGGTATCCAGGGCCCCTGTCTCTCCTCCTCCCAGGAGCCTATGAGATAATGGCTGCCTCTAGTATGAACCACTTGAGTCACTGGAGAGTGGAGAGTCTGACAATGGAGAGCCCCTTAGCCCTCACCCCGCTTTGGGTAAAGGTGTGAATAGTGGTCCACAGCCAGGTAGAATTCAATCTTTAGCATGGCCTGAATCTCCCACTCCATTCTCACCTTTTGTTTCATTTTCCCCAAGGCTTCTGGTTGGATTCACATATATTAGATGCATGCAGACATCTCCACTGAGGGCTTTTCTGGCTAGTGTAAGATATCTTGAGAGTAAATGTAGCCATATCAAGGCCATTCTCTCTCCCCGCATCAGCTTTTTCAGCTCTGATTACAACCGTTAACTCCCCTGTTTTTGCATACATTTATTTATCTATTTATGAGAGAGGGTCTCACTCTGTTGCCCAGGCTGGAGTGCAGTGGTGTAATCACGGCTCACTGCATCCTCGACCTCCTTGAGTTCAGGTGATTCTCCCACCTCTGTCTCCTGAGTAGCTGTGACTACAGGTGTGCACCACCATGCCTGGCTAATTTTTTTGTAGTTTTTGTAGAGTCGGGATTTCACCATGTTGCCCAGGCTGGTCTCAGACTCCTAGGCTCAAGTGGCCTCAGCCTCCCAAAGTGCTGGAATTACAAGCATGAGCCCCCACTTTTAGTTCAAATTTCTGTGAGAGATTCTGAAAGGTTTAGCTCATCTTTTCATATCCAGAAGTTCTGTAGGTTGTTGGGCAGACAGAATTGACTGCTCAAGTCCAGGGTCCACCCCTTGTCCAATTTGCTATGGCCAGCAAGTGGGGTTGACAGTTGGCTTCTTTGGGGCAAGGGTAGAAAGCATGGTCATTTGCATATACAGTTCATCCATTTAGCAAATACTTGGGTGTCTCCATGCCACACATTGTGCTAGGTATCTGTTTACAAGTCAAAACCATGGAATCCATCTTATATTGGCAAGTAATCTTTTGGTTTGAATAAGGGTTAAGTCATTTTATAAAAAATATGAAATTGTTGCAGATTTTCACCTACAGTCTCTACCAACTGCCCCTTTCCTCCTTTTAGAAAACCAGAGCTCATTTAGTCTAACTTGATGTGATAATTTCTTTCTGCAAAGAGCCAAATAGTATTTTAGATTTTGTAGGACATGTAGTCTCAACTATGCAATTATTCAGTTTTGCCGTTATGGTGTAAAAGTAGCTATAAACAAGTGGGCGTGGCCATGTTCCAATAAATCTATATAAAAAACAGGCAATAGACAGATTTTATCTGAGGGCTGTAGCATGCCGGCCTTTGCTCTAGAACATCTCTGAAAAGTCATCTTTTCTGATAGTGACCTTACTCCTTCATAAGGCAACTTGCTCCATCTCAAGACAACTACCACTATTTGGGGTGTTTTTTAAACCATTATATTTTGTTGAAAGCTCCACAACTATAATTTTTAAAAATTGATTTCAGGCTGGGTGTGGTGGCTCATGCCTGTAATCCCAGCACTTTGGGAGGCTGAGGTGGGCAAATCACGAGGTTAGGAGTTTGAGACCAGCCTGGCCAACATGGTGAAACCCCATCTCTACTAAAAATACAAAAATTAGCTAGGCATGTTGGCAGGTGCCTGTAATCCCAGCTATTTGTGAGGCTGAGGCAGGAGAATCGCTTGAACCCGGGAGGCGGAGGTTGCAGTGAGCCGAGATCACACCACTGCACGAGATCGCGCCACTGCACTTCATCCAGCCCAGGCGACAGTGCAAGACTCTGTCTCAAAAAAAAAAAATTGATTTCAGGCTGTATTGCATAATGATTATGTCTGTGAATAGCCACTGTACTCCAGCCTGGGCAACATAGGGAGACCCTGTATCTAAAAAATAAAAAATAAAATAAAATAAACTACAGGTTCACAAAAGGCATAAAGAATAATATAATGAATATCCATACATCCAGTATAAGAAATGAAACATTTCTCAAACAGCCAAAGCCTCCTATGTGTCTTCTCTTGTTTGTCATTCATATGTATGTATTTATTCCTGTACTACTAATTTACATATTCCTAAGCAATATAAAATATTTTGTAAATGGTGTCATCATACTATATATGTATTCCTTTAAAACTTGTTTTCTTTTTTTTTTGTCACTGACTTTTGGTCTCTCCTGTACATTGGAACCAATCATTTTAACCCAGCCTTCTCCCTTCTTTTTATCAGCCCAGGCTAGGGCTGTGTTCACTTTCTTAGGAGACCTGTCATGTAATCAAACCTCTGACTGGCAAGCAGATAATCCAGGTCACCCTACATCTTGTCTTTGTACAGTTGGTTCCTTGAACCCCGTATGAAACCCTGCTCCATTTGATTTTATCAGTTTAGCACAGGGTCCAAGCCAGGGTGATTCTGACTCTTAATTATGTCCCTCCTGATTTTGTGTCTTCTTTCAAGATATTGATAAGCTATTTGGACCAGGGCAAAAGACTGAGGCATAGCATGTTTCCAGGTTGACACTGATCTGTTAATAAACCTTCCCCAAGTACATTTCACCAAGTTGTAGACCCACCTGACTGTACAGACAGCTGGCATTTTTCTATCTTGTTAAGAAGGATCTTATTTAATAGCAAAAACTAAATAAATAAATAAATGACACTTTTCATGAGCAAAGGGTTGTGGGTGACACAGAGATAAAACAGATTGAATTCTGCTCTTAAAAATGTTTGGCTCTTAGGTGAAACAAAAGGCCTACCTAAAAAATGGCAATGCAGGAGATGCTATGAGATTTCCACAAACATTGCTGAAATCAAGATACACAGTACTAATATCTACCAGCCTAGTTACCCCATCAAAAAGGAAAACAGATTTTTTTGATAACTTTCTGTGAATCTGTAATCATTTCCCAGATAAAACGTTCATACACACAAAAAAAGGAAAACAGGCTTTAGCAGTTGATATGATTGTTTCTAAAAAACACAGACTCCTTCCTTTTTAATAAATGCTTCTAACCCATCAGTTCCAGAATTTTGTCAGGAATTAGCATCAATTTTACCTGCAAATGTGAGGATCTTGTCTTTCTCCATTTCAGAAAGTCAGGGTAACATCTGTCCTTCTTTAGTGTCCCTATTCCCATCATTCTCTAAGCTTAATAGTACAGGTACACCTCATTTTATTGTACTTTGCTTTATTGCACTTTGCAGATACTGCACTTTTTACAAATTGAAGGTTTGTGGCAACCCTACATCAATCAAGTCTATCGGTGTCATTTTTCCAACAGTATGTGCTCACATTTTGCCTCTGTCACATTCTGGTAATTCTCAAAATATTCTGAACTTCTTAATGATTATTATATCTGTTATGGTGATCAGTGATCTTTGATGTTACTCTAGTAATTGTTTTGTGGTGCCACAAACCATGCCCAGAGATGACAGTGCAATTAATTGATAAATGTTGTGTGTGTTCTGACAGTTCCCCCATCTCCTTTACCTTGGGCCTCTTTCTTCCCTGAGACACAACAATATTGAAATTAGACCAGCTAATTACCCTCCAATGGCCCGTAAGTGTTCAGGTGAAAGGAACAACCACACATCTCTCACTTTAAATCAAAAGCTAGAAATGGTTAGGCTTAGTGAAGAAGGTATATTGAAAGCCGTGACAGACTGAAAGCTAGGTCTCTTGCTCCAAACATTTAGCCAAGTTGTGAATGCAAAGCAAAAGGTCTTGAAGGCAGTGAAAGGTGCTACTCCAGGCTGGGCATGGTGGCTCACACCTGTAATCCCAGCACTTTGGGAGGCGAGGCAGGAGGATCACTTGAGACTAGGGGTTCAAGACCATCCTGGGCAACATAGCAAGACCATCTCTACAAAAAATTTAAAACAATTAGCCTGGTGTGGTGGTACGCACCTGTGGTCCTAGCTACTTGGGAGCTGAGTTGGGAGGATCACTTCCCAGAAGTTTGAGGTGCTACTCCAGTAAAGATATGAATGATAAAGAAAGCAAGACGGCCTTATTGCTGATATGGGAAAATTTGAGTGGTCTGGATAGAAGATCAAACCAGCTACCACATTCCCTTAAGCCAAAGCCTAATCCATAGACAGGTCCTAAATCTCTCCAATTCTATGATGGCTAAGAAAGGTGAGGAAGCTACAGAAGAAAACACAGAAGCTAGTGGAGGTTGGCTCATGAAATTCAAATACAGAAGCCATCTCCATAACATAAAAATGCAAAGTGAAGCAAAAGTACTGATGGAAAAGCTATAGCAAGTTGTCCAGAAGATCTAGCTAAGGTCATTGATGAAAGTGACTATGTTCAGTAAGAGATGCTCAATGTAAATGAAACAGCCTCTTACTGGAAGAAGATGCCATCTAGGATTTTCCTAGCTAGAGAGAAGTCAATGCCTGGCTTTGAAAAAACAGGCTGGAGCCTGGGCATGGCGGCTCACGCCTGTGATCCCAGCACTTTGGGAGCCAAGGCAGCCAGATCATGAGATCAGGAGATCGAGACCATCTTGGCCAACATAGTAAAACCCCGTCTCTACCAAAAATACACACACACACACACACACACACACACACTTAGCTGTGTGTGGTAGCACATGCCTGTAGTCCTAGCTACTCAGGAGGCTGAGGCAGAAGAATTACTTAAACCTGGGAGGCAGAGGTTGCAGTGAGCTGAGATCATACCACTGCACTCCAGCCTGGTGACAGAGGGAAACTTTGTCTCCAAAAAATTTTTTTTAAATAAAATAAAAAAAACAGGCTGGTTCTTGTTAGGGGCTAATGCAGCTAGTGACTTTAAGTTGAGGCCAGTGCTCATTGACCATTCTCAAAATTCTGGGGTCCTTAAGAATTATGGCAAATTGACTCTGCCTGTGCTCTATCAATAGAACAACAAAGCCATGACAGCACATCTGTTTGCAGTTATGGTTTATTGAATTTTTTAAGCCCATTATTGATGCTTAGAGAAAAAGATTCCTTTCATAATATTACTGCTCACTGACAATGCACTTGGTCACTCAAGAGCTTTGATGGAGATGTACGAGGACATTAATGATTTCATGCCTGCTAACACAGGATCAGTTCTGCAGCCTATGGATCAAGGAGTAATTTTGACTTTAAAGTTTTTTTTTAAAATCTCAAAGGCTGCTAGCTTTGACTTTAAAGTCTTATTTAAGAAATACATCTCGTGGCCCGTGCAGTGGCTCATGCCTGTAATCTCAGCACTTTGTGAGGGTGAGGCAGGCAGATCACAAGGTTAAGAGATCGAGACCATCCTGGCCAACATGGTGAAACCCTGTCTCTACTAGAAATACAAAAATTAGCTGGAAGAAGTTGATTGCAAGCTCCATGGATGACTTTGAGGGGTTCAAGACTTCTGTGGAGAAAGTAACTACATATGTGGTGGAAATAGCAACAGAAGCAGAATGAAAAGTGAACTCTGAAAATGTGACTGAATTGCTGCAATCTCATGATAAAACTTGAACGCATGAGGACTTGCTTCTTAGGGATGAACAAAGAAAGGGCTTTCTTAAAATGGAACCTACTCCTGGTGCAGATGCTATGAACATTGTTGAAATGACAACAAAGGATTTAGAATATTACATAAACGTAGTTGGTAAAACAGAGGGAGAGTTAAAGAGGATTGGCTTCAAAAAAAATTTTTTTGGGGGGAGAGACTGGGGTCTCCCTTTGTTACTCAGGCCAGTCTTGAACTCCTAGGCTCAAGCAATCTTCCTACCTCAGCCTCCCAGAGTGTTGGGATTACAGGCATGAGCCATCACGCCTAGTGTACGTTGTTTTTTTAAGACATAATGCTATTGCTTGCTTAGTAGACTACAGTATAAACTTATTTTTCTTTCTTGGAGATAGGATCTCACTCTGTTGCTCAGTCTGGAGTACATTGGCATGAACATACATAGCTCATTTTGGCCTCAAACTCCCTGGGCTCAAGTTATTCTCTCACTTCAGGTTCCCAAGTAGTTGTAACTATAAACATAACTTGTATGCACCAGGAAACCAAAAACTTTATGTGACTCATTTTAGTGTGACATTTGCTTTATTGCTGAAGTCTAGAATCAAACCCACAATATTTCCGAGGTATGCCTGTTTTTACACCTGTTGATTATGATAGTGGGAAGACAGTCCTAAGCCGCATGATCACAATACAGTGTAACTAATGCTTTTGTAAGTTCTGTATAGGATGCAATAGAAATAAAGAGGAAGGGCTTGAGGTTGGGTGCCGTGGCTCATGTCTGTAATCCCAGCACTTTGAGAGGCTGAGGTGGGCAGATCACTTGAAGCCAGGAGTTCAAGACCGGCCTGGCCAACATGGTGAAACCCCATATCTACTAAAAATACAAAAAATTAGCTGAGCATTGGTGGCATGTGCCTGTGGTCCCAGCTTCCCAGGAGGCTGAGGCAGGAGAATCGCTTGAACCCAGGAGGCGGAGGTTTCAGTGAGCTGAGACTGTGCCACTGCACTCTAGCCTGGGTGACAGAGCAAGACTGCATCTCAAAGAAGGAAAAAAAAAAAAAAAAGAAGGAAGGGCCTACACACCTATCCTGTTTTAAACATGGTGGAAGAACAGCAGCTTTTGCAAGGATTGCTGGGAGAAGGGAGCGTAAGGCTGAGCTCCAGAAGGAAGACCAGCTTGCATCTGCTGGGCAGTCACCTCAGGCATTAAAACAGACACCCTCCAAAAAACCTTTACAAGGAACAGGAACTGTTTTAGGTGTTTCAGCAACTTTAGGTGTTCTAAAAGTTTTTCAGTTTTTCTGGAAGTGAAGCTGCCTATTGCAACACCTGTTCATGTGTCAGATTTCTGCAACCAGAGTCAAAATTAGGTGTCTCCCATGTACCCAGCACTGGCACACCATCCAGGCTCCGTTCAGGGGGCAGGGAAGCAAGAGCTGGTGGTCGCCGGGGACAGTGACTTCCAAAGGTGTGGCCTCCCCCATCAGGGCACCTGGTGACCTTTCATAGCTCTGCCTCCACCTCTGCCTCTAGGACCCCAACCAGCTGATTCGTGCCAGTGCCCTCCGTGTCCTCTCTAGCATCCGTGTGCCCATCATAGTGCCCATCATGATGCTAGCTATTAAGGAAGCTGCCTCGGACATGTCACCCTATGTGCGGAAAACAGCTGCTCACGCCATCCCTAAACTCTACAGGTATGCCCAGCCTTGTCCCATGCTCCCCAGGGGGCTGGCTCCTATTTCCCAACCCACCCCTGTCCTTTCCTAAGTCTTGCCCACTGCTTCTCAGAGGGTTTGGGGAAGGCAGTTTGGGGAACTGACAGAGATGGAGAACAACAGGGTTGCAGTGCAGGAGGTGAGCATGACTTGGGCAGATACTGGGAAAGCTGGGGCCGAGAGAGGCAACTTCCCCTCACCGATTTCTCCCTCAGTTTGGACTCTGACCAGAAGGATCAGCTGATAGAAGTCATTGAGAAGCTTCTGGCCGACAAGACCACGGTGCGTGTATAGAGGCACTCTGGGAGGGGTAGTGACCGACAGCCGGCCTTCCATCCTTCGCCTCTCGCCTTTGTTCTTTCCCCAGCTGGTGGCTGGCAGCGTGGTGATGGCCTTCGAAGAGGTCTGCCCGGAGCGCATCGACCTGATTCACAAAAACTACCGGAAACTCTGTAACCTACTGATCGACGTGGAGGAGTGGGGCCAGGTGGTCATCATCAGCATGCTCACCCGCTACGCCCGCACACAGTTCCTGAGCCCCACCCAGAACGTGAGTGGACCCCGCCCCGGCAGAGCAGGCGGGCAGGCATCCCCGGGAGGCGCCCACAGGCCCATCGGTCTCCCCATCCAGGAATCCCTGCTAGAGGAGAACGCGGAGAAAGCCTTTTATGGCTCGGAGGAGGACGAGGCTAAGGGCGCGGGATCGGAGGATGCGGCCGCTGCGGCACTCCCCGCCCGAAAGCCCTACGTCATGGACCCAGACCACCGGCTGCTGCTGCGCAACACCAAGCCCCTGCTGCAGAGCCGCAGCGCCGCGGTAGTCATGGCGGTGGCGCAGCTCTACTTCCACCTGGCCCCCAAGGCGGAGGTGGGCGTCATCGCCAAGGCGCTAGTGCGCCTGCTGCGCAGTCACAGGTACGCCCCAGCCCTCGCCCCCTGCCTCCTGCCCTAGTCCCGCGCTGCCCGGCCCCGCCCCCCTCACGCCTACCAGCCGCCTCCTCATCGGCCCTCCGCCCGGGTCCTCTACCCCCAACGACTTGCCCCATCCTTTCCCTCATTTGCTGCCCCTTGCCGCAACCGAGGGTCCCTCTGACCCGTCCTCTCTGCAGTGAGGTGCAGTACGTCGTGCTCCAGAACGTGGCCACCATGTCCATCAAGCGCCGGGTGAGCCTGAGACCGCGGGCCTGTCGTCGTGGTCCCAGGGCCGCTTCTGCAGGATCTGGAGGCGCTGTCGGGCTGGGACTGGGGCCGTGGAAAGCGAAGATAGAGGAACACCCTGGCTGTGCAGAGGATGGGGCAGGGGAGACCACAAACACAGATAGGGAGCAGGGCCTGGATCCTGAGGGGCTGCTGAGGTGGGATGCCCAGTGGAAAAAGAGCTGGTCAGATCTGAGATAGACGAGGGAAGACTTGAGGAGTGGAGGGCAGTGATGAGGAGTCAAGGATCCTGGGCGCTCGGTCAGGATAGGAGGGGTATCTCTGGGCAGTGAGGCAGGCGTGGGCCTGCGGTGGAGCTGCCTGACTGACTGCCTCTCTTGTGCCAGGGTATGTTTGAGCCCTACCTGAAGAGCTTCTATATCAGGTCCACCGACCCCACCCAGATCAAGATCCTGAAGGTGAGTGAGGCACAGAAGTGCATGTGCCTCCCAGCCCTCTCCATTCGACGGACCCACTCAGATAACTCACAGTGGCCCCCTTGGTGCCTGCCTACTTCTGGGGCTGAGCCCAGGAGCCCATGACTTCCCCAGCTGGAGCTGTTTGTTCAGGGAACTGGGCTAAGGAGGGTCAGGGGGAGAAGGGAACTGCTCTTTGCCTAGTACGTGGTATATAGCTGCTATTCTTCATATACGAAATAACCTGATAGCACTTCATAATAATCTCAGGATATGTACATTATATTCCTTTTATAAAAATGTAGACTCTGGCCGAGCACGGTGGTTCACACCTGTAATCCCAGCACTTTAAGAGGCCGAGGCCGGCAGATCACCTGAGGTCAGGAGTTCCAGACCAACCTGGCCAACATGGTGAAACCCCATCTCTACTAAAAATACAAAAATTAGCCAGGTGTGGTGGTGGGCACCTGTAATCCCAGCTACTTGGGAGACTGAGGCAGGAGAATCACTTGAACCTGGGAGGCAGAGGTTGCAGTGAGCTGAGATCACACCACTGCACTCCAACCTGGGTGACAAGAGCAAAACTCCGTCTCAAAAGAAAAAAAAAAAAAAAGAGTGGACTTGGGGAGGTAATTGCCCCAGGTCACACAGTTCTGCTATTCTGCTGACTCCAAGGTTCATCCTTTTCACACTGCAGGTTTCTGTGTTCCACCCACAGTGTTATGGCCCCCACATGCCTGCCCCCTCAGGCTTTCCTGCAAACATTCAGAGACAAGGAAAGTGGTAGGAGCCCATACCTCCATTTGATTACTGCTCTGCTGCCTCATCATTGAGTGATTTCCTTTAGCAACAGTTAATCCTCCTAACCCTTGTGAACATCCACTGTGTTCTAGGGGTGCAAGATGGAGCAAACGAATCAGGGACCCTGCCTTTGTGGAGCTTACAGCTGGGGGAATGAGGGGACATTAAGTAGCTAACCACAGGCAAATGTAAAAGTACGTTTAAGAAATATGGAAGAAAGTATGGAGAGCCATAAGGGCATAAAATAGGGAGACTTCATGTAGTCTGGTTTCAGGGAAGTTTTCCTGGGGGATATGAGACTTGAGCTGAAGCCTGGGAGATGAACATGAATTATGCAGGGACAGAAATGGGAAGAACTGCTCCATGCAGAGGAAAACAGCATCTGCGAAGACCCTGGGTTACGAAGTGGAGTGGGACTGGGGCCTGGAAAGCAAGGGGGAGAGTGATGGGAGATGGGAGGTAGACAGCAGGCAGATCATTCAGGGACTTACAGACCATGGTGAAGACGATGATCTTCATCCTAAAAGTGATAGGAAGCTTTACGTTTTCAATGGAGTAGGGAGGTGACATGACCATACTATAAGCATACTCTGTAGGAAAACTGGTCCTCTTGATTTCTAGACAAGTTTCATAACCTGTCAGTTCCCTCATCAGTGTGAGGATGATGCAGGGCTGTCATGAGGACTGTTTTCTGGTCTGCGAAGTGTATTTGGAATGAAAACACAGAAAGCCCACTGGCCACCCCACCCATTTTCTGCCTTTCCACCCCTCCCCGCAGCTGGAAGTGCTGACAAACCTGGCCAATGAGACCAACATTCCTACTGTCCTACGGGAATTCCAGGTACAGGAAAGCTCCCAGTCAGAATGGCCTGGGAGAGATGCCCATTAGATCCTTGTGCTCAGTGAAAATTGCCCTGGTGGATCAGACCTCCTCTTATGACTCCAAAGCTGGAGAAATTATTATCTTATGTTCCCCTTCCAATGTCTGTGGCTGGCTTTGGGCCAAGGAATCACTTGATTGGGGGTGGAGGTATCACTCTCTTTCTCAAGTCTTAGTCTCTGGCATGATGAGTCATAAAATGAGGGGCTACCACCTTCTTGAAGTTCACCCTCAAGCCTGCAGGGTCACTGAGGGACTTCTTTGTCATATTCCACAGACCTATATTCGCAGCATGGACAAGGACTTTGTGGCAGCTACGATCCAGGCCATTGGACGCTGTGCAACTAACATTGGCCGAGTCCGTGACACCTGCCTCAATGGCCTGGTGCAGCTGCTGTCCAACCGTGATGGTCAGTGTTTGCTTGAGTGTCTAACCATGATGATCAGTGAGTGTCCGTCTGCAGGTCTGACTTTGCTGGTCGGCAGATATCTAACAGTCTGCCTAGGCACAATGTGTGTCCATTGGTCTGTCTGTCTTGATCTGGCCCCAAGTGTTCCTACACCTCTGAGGGCTGCTAGAGAAGTGCAGGGGTTAAGAAAAAGAGCCAAGGGCCTGGGGGATTGCAGGTGTGTCTGTCCACCTGAGTGTGGCCATCTGACTGTCCCAGGGTCCACACACTCATTTTTGTTCCATAGAGCTTGTGGTTGCAGAGTCAGTGGTCGTCATTAAGAAATTGCTGCAGATGCAGCCAGCACAACATGGAGAGATCATCAAACACTTGGCAAAGCTTACAGACAACATCCAGGTGAGGGAGTAACCATTTTCAGTCCCCACCCCACTGTCCTCCCCATGATTTCAAGACCGTATAATTAAATACAGTAGCCTTATCAAAAGCAACTTCCAAGCCTTAGGTCTTCAGGTGGGAGGAGGAGAGACACTGGACCATGTGACCCTGACCTTGTTACCCAAGATTTGCCTTCCCTTTGGAGATCCTCACTGAGCACCATGGATTTTACCACTACTCTTGCTTTCTCTCTAAGGCTCTAGCCAACCATGATTGAGTGACAAATACTGTGTTTTTTCTATGGTACTACTAAGCTGAAATACCTAAACAAGCATTCCCAAAGATTCAGGAGAGTAACATGGAAATAAAGCACTAAGGGTACAATGAAGCCAGAAAGTCAGGCTTACATCATGACAGACTTAGGGTCTTAAAAGCTCTATGCTAATGAAGCCCTAGAGAAGAGGGAAAATGCTGCCCAGGAAATGCCTACCTTTTAACCTCTCTGTCTCCCACCACTCCCAACTCCCATTTCCAGAGAACCTATAATACAATAGGCCAGCACAGATGAGGAGTGCTGTTCCCCTGGAAGTCCAATTCCCACCCACCCACTTTCCCATATTTATCCATCTGCAACTCCTCTCCTGCAACCACAGGTGCCCATGGCGCGAGCCAGCATCCTGTGGCTCATTGGAGAGTACTGTGAACATGTCCCCAGGATTGCACCTGATGTCTTAAGAAAAATGGCCAAGTCATTCACAGCAGAGGAGGATATTGTCAAGCTGCAGGTCATCAACCTGGCAGCCAAGCTCTACCTGACCAACTCTAAACAGGTAAAGATGGAGAGATGACCCCCCCTCAAATACTCTGGTCCCCAGAATTTCCCTAGACAATATTCTTTCGGCCCTCCCTAGGCAGGGCTGAACTCTAGCTCCTATTTTGGAAAAGAATCAGGGAAGGTGGCTGGTCTGCCCAGGTAACCAATGCTACTCGAATGTCCATAGCTATTCTGGGGACTCAAAGCCCCTGTAGTGCTGGTTGTCACTATTGAAGAGGCTCTCCTATGAAGCTATAACCTCTAGTCTGCTACTTTTGCTACCTTGGAACTCTAGGGCTGTGAAGAACCACAGTTGATTGTGATAAGGGAAGGGCCCAACAGTGGCAAATACTGATGGGAGCACATGCATCCCAGGAGATGTGGTCTGTGATCCTTTCCAAAGCTTGACAATGCTTGGCCAGTCTGTGCCAAAGATAGGGGGTGAATCTCTGCTTGGGCTTGGGTGCTGCTAGTGGCCACTATCATTCCCAAGGTGAAAGGTTATAAGAGACATATAGCCAAGGATGAGGCTCAACTAAGTTGTGGTATCAGGACATTCAGAGCCTCCTAGGGTCTGGCATCTCCTGAGATGGTTCCAGGAGATTCTGCTAAAATAAAGCAATGTGCTGAGCTTTTCAAGGTGTGAGGGACATCAAACACCATGACAGTTTCCACACTCTCCCAACTCAGTTCAGCAGGACAGGGATTGGCAAACTACTGCCCATAGCCTGAATCGCCTATGCCTGCTTTTGTAAATAAACTTTTCTTGGTCCCTTGAACTTGGGTCTAAGGAAAAAAAAAAGAATGAAGTTTTGTTGGAACACGGCCCTGCTCATTCATTTACAAACTATCCATGGCCACTTTTGTGCTACAACAGTAGAGTTGACTAGTTGCAAAAGACTGTATGGCCTGCAAAGCCTCAAATAGTTATATGATGGCCCTTTATAAAAAGACTCTGCCAATTCTTGAATGAAAATATCTGGGTAGGTGGCTGGGGTCTACAAATTTATAGCAGGGATACCCTGGAGACTGTAGCATCCCTGCCATGCGCACTGTGCATGGGAGTCTTTGGATGGTGGCACTTGTCTTTCTCAGTGTCTTCTTTGGCCAGAGTGAGCCCCAGAGACTCAAGCTGAGGAAAGCAAGGCCACCAAGTGCTGGGACTCATCAGGAGTCAGAAAGGGCAGCAGTTATATGTGGAGGCAACTGAGTCTGTGGGTATCGGTGTTGTGGGCAAAGCAGATTGGAGAGAGAGAAGTTAGAGAGACAGGGAGCACCATGGAGAAGCATTCAATCATTGAACAAATATTTGTGTACTTCCTTTGTTTAGGTGGGAGGAAGGAGCAGGTGGGAGGAATGTCGAAAAGATGAAGCAGCAGGGGTGGGGAGCCACCCAGGTGGGCAGGAATCTGACATGCTCAGCACTTAACCCCAGAATGGTGAGATTGGCATGTTTTCCTAAGCCTGGGCCTGTCCACATGGCATTTCCCCAAGTTGTCACTGTGAGCTACATGTGCATTTGTTCATTTATTTAACATACAGGCCTACTATTTGCCTGGTACTGTGCTACGTCCTGGGGATATGACAATGAGTGAGACACATTTACAGGCCTCCAGATGCTCATAGCCAAGCAGGAGAAACAGAACAAAAATAAACATTTTAAACACTGCGGTGAGAGCTGTCATCAGGGTTAGCACAGAGAGCTGTGGGTATATACAGCTGAACCCTCTCCTAGGCAGGACACAGGAGGTCCAAACCTGTTAGGGCACCCAGAGTAGGCTGTTCAGGCAACTGAAAGTGAGTCTTTGCAGGCCCATTAGAATGGTTATTTGATTGAATAAAGATTTTTGTCCTCCTTTTCTTTCTCCTTTCTTCCCAGCCTCTTCTGGGAGTGGTGAAGAAGGAGGAATCTTTGGTGTACTAGAAGGGAGGTGGTTTTGATGTGCATGTGACCATGCTTCCAAAACAGCAGTGATGCTTCCCATCCTGGTATCATGGGTGGCAATCTGCCCTGCTAAAAGGCCACACAGTAATCTGTCTTTCTCTCCAATTTGGACATGACCCCACTGCATTCCAGATCCTGGCCCAGGCTGGGGCCAAGGAAATGACCAAGATGAGGTCCCTGCCCTGCTATTGATCGGCAGATAATCAGATTCTAGATCAGAGGCCACAAAGGCATAATATGCAGTGACAGAGGGCTTAAGGGGGAATGGTAGTGAACACGGTTATTACAGCTACCTGGGTACAGAACCTGGGGAAACTGTGTAGCAGGTGAGTTTGCTTTTATATGCCAGGTGAGATGTGTGGCAGGAGGGTCTGCCAGAGGCACAGTGTGATCTACAACCATCCCATTTGACTGCCTCTACAGTGAATGGAAGATACTGATAAATTTTGCAGAACTGAGTTTAAAAACTTTTTAAATTAAACTTTCTTAATATTCTAAAGGCAATACATGCTCATCATAGAATATTTGGAAAACTCAGAAAATTAAAAGTTCAAACTATTCATAAGTCCACCACTTAGAAAAGACCATCATTAACTTTATATTTCCTTATTTTTTATTCCTATATATAGTCATTCAGAAGTTGTATATCTATTGTCCAATATTTTAAACTTTTCTGCTTTTTTCCAATGCTTTCAAATTTAGTAAGATTTTTTTTTCCCATTCACATTCACGTTAAAATTTTTACTTAGAATTTCCTCCAGGCTGGGTTCGGTGGCTCATACCTGTAATTCACTTTGGGAGGTCGAGGTAGGCGGATCATTTGAGGTCATGAATTCAAGACCAACCTGACCAACATGGCAAAACCCTGTCTCTACTAAAACTACAAAAAAATTAGCTGGGCATGGTGGTGCACTGAAATCTCAGCTACTTGGGAGGCTGAGACAGGAGAATTCCTTGAACCCAGGAGGCAGAGGTTGCAGCGAGCTTGGATGGCACCACTGCACTCCAGCCTGGGCCACAGAGTGAGACTCCGTCTCAAAAATAAATAAACACATATATAAATACATACATAAAAATGCAAAATAATTTTCTCCAAATTTTTTTCTACTTTCACATTTTTAATCAATTGTATTAGTTTTCTGCTACATAATAAATTACTTTAAATTTAGTGGCTTCAAACAACACACATTTATTTTCACACTGTCTATGGGTAGAGACTTCCAGTATGGCTTAGTTGGATCTTATGCAAGGCTACAACTGAGGTGTTGGCCAAAGCTGAGTTTTTATCTGGAGGCTGTACTGGGGAAAGGTTCACTTCCAAGTTACATGGTACCAGGATCTACTTCTTTATGGTTGTAGAATTGTGACCCTGGCTTCTTGCTGGCTGTCAGCTGGGGCCTTCTAGAGGCCATCCTTAGCTCGCCACGTGGGCTTCCCAACATAGATGCTTATTTCTCTGAAGTCACAAGGGAGAAAGTCTTTAGAACCAGTCTGCTAGCAAGACAGTCTTTATTTTTTTTATTTTTTAAATTTATGGGTATATAATAAGTGTATATGTTTACGGGGTACATGAGATATTTTGATACAGGCATACAATACATAACAATCACATCAGGGAATGGAGTATAGTAAGTGTATATGTTTACGGGGTGCATGAGATATTTTGATACAGGCATACAATACATAACAGTCACATCAGGGAATGGAGTATAGTAAGTGTATATGTTTACGGGGTACATGAGATATTTTGATACAGGCATACAATACGTAACAGTCACATCAGGGAATGCAGTATAGTAAGTGTATATGTTTACGGGGTACATGAGATATTTTGATACAGGCATACAATACGTAACAGTCACATCAGGTAATGGAGTATAGTAAGTGTATATGTTTACGGGGTACATGAGATATTTTGATACAGGCATACAATACATAACGATCACATCAGGGAATGGAGTATCCATTCCCTCAAGCATTTATCTTTGTGTTACAAACAATCCAATTCTTTTAGTTTTTTTTTTTTTTTTTTGAGACGGAGACTTGCTCCTGTCACCAGGCTGGAGTGCTGTGGCGTGATCTCGGCTCACTGCAACCTTTGCCTCCTAGGTTCAAGCGATTCTCCTGCCTCAGCCACCCGAGTAGCTGAAACTATAGGCACACTCCTCCATGCCCACCTAATTTTTGTATTTTTTGTAGAAACGGGGTTTCACCACGTTGGCCAGGATGGTCTTGATCTCTTGATCTCATGATCCACCCGACTTGGCCTCCCCAAGTGCTGAGATTACAGGCATGAGCCACAGTGCCTGGCCTCTTTTGTTACTTTTAAATGTATAATAAATTATTGTTGACTGTGGTTACCCTGTTGGGCTATCAAATACTAGATCTTGATAGAACTATACTTTTGTATCCATTAACCATCCCACTTCCCCTCACCCAGTACCCTTCTCTGACTCTGGTAACCATTGTTCTATTCTCTATCTCCATAAGTTCAATTTTTTTAATTTTTAGCCCTCACAAATAAGTGAGAACATGTGAAGTTTGTTTTTCTGTGCTTGGCTTATTTCACTTAACATAATGACCTCTAATTGTATCCATGTTGTTGCAAATGACAGGCTTTCATTCTGCATTCTGTATATGTACCATATTTTCTTTATCCATTTGTCTGTTGATGGACTCGTAAGTTGCTTTCAAATCTTGGCTATTGTGAACAGTGCTACAATGAACACTCAGTGTCTATGGGTAGAGACTTTCTATGGGAGTACAGATATCACTTCAATATATTGATTGCCTTACTTTGGGGTATATACCTAGCATTGGGATTGGGGTGGATCATATGGTAGCACTATGTTTAGTTGTTTTTTTTTTTGAGACGGAGTTTCGCTCGTTACCCAGGCTGGAGTGCAATGGTGCGATCTCGGCTCACCGCAACCTCCGCCTCATGGGTTCAGCCAATTCTCCTGCCTCAGCCTCCTGAGTAGCTGGGATTACAGGCACGCGCCACCATGCCCAGCTAATTTTTTGTATTTTTAGTAGAGACGGGGTTTCACCATGTTGACCAGGATGGTCTCGATCTCTTGACCTCGTAATCCACCCGCCTCGGCCTCCCAAAGTGCTGGGATTACAGGCTTGAGCCACCGTGCCCGGCCTATGTTTAGTTTTTTAAGGAACCTCCAAACTGTTCTTCATAGACATTGCCTCTAACAGTGTACAAGGATTGCCTTTTCTCCATGGCCTTGCTAGCATTTGTTACTGGCTATCTTTTGGATGTAAGCCATTTTGCTTGGGGTGAGACGATATA
Source organism: Callithrix jacchus (assembly GCF_049354715.1). Classification (NCBI taxonomy): domain Eukaryota; kingdom Metazoa; phylum Chordata; class Mammalia; order Primates; family Cebidae; genus Callithrix; species Callithrix jacchus. The sequence continues at coordinate 23,959,282 of NC_133507.1, read as the reverse complement.
TCATTGTGTTTTTGTTTGTTTGTTTTGTTTTTTGAAACAGAGTGTTGCTCTGTCACCCAGGCTGGAGTGTGCAGTGGTGCAATCTTGGCTCACTGCAACCTCTGTCTCTGGGATTCAGGTGATTCTTTTGCCTCAGCCTCCTGAGTAGCTGGGACTACAGGCATGCGCAACCACGCCTGGCTAAGTTTCGTATTTTTAGTAGAGATGGGGTTTGGCCATGTTGGTCAGGCTGGTCTCAAACTCCTGACCTCAGGTGATCTGCCTGCCTCAGCCTCCCAAAGTGCTGGGATTACAAGCATGAACCACCATACCTGTCCTTTGATTGTAGTTTTGATTTGCATTTCTCTGATGCTCAATAATGTTGATCACCTTTTCATATACCTGTTTGCTACTTGTATGTCTTCTTTTCAGAAATGTCTACTCAGATCTTTTGCCCATTTTTAAATCAGATTATTGGATTTTTTTTTTCCTCTTGAGTTGTTTGAGCTCCTTACATATTCTGGTTATTAATCTCTTGTCAGATGGGTAGTTTGCAATTTTTTTCTCCTTTTCTATGGCTTGTCTTTGTTGATTCCTTTGCTGTGCAGAAGCTTTGGAATTTGATGTGACCCCATGTCTATTTTGCTTTGGTTGCCTGTGCTTGTGGGGTATTACTCAAGAAATCTTTGTCCAGTGCAATGTCCTTGAGAATTTCTCTAAAGTTTTCTTTTAGTAGTATCATAGTTTCAGGTGTTAGATTTAAGTTTTTAATCCATTACGATTTGATATTTGCATATGGCAAGAAATAGGGGTCTAGTTTTATTCTTCTCCATATGTATCACCAGTTTTGCCAGCACAATTTATTGAAGAAACTCTCCTTTTTCTATTGTATGTTTTTGACAACTCTGTCCTAAATGAATTCACATCTGGGTGTGGTGGCTCATGCCTGTAATCCCAGCACTTTGGGAGGCCGAGGTGGGTGGATCACCCGAGGTCAGGAGTTCAAGACTAGCCTGGCCAACATGGCAAAACGCTGTCTCTACTGAAAATACAAAAATTAGCTGGGCACGGTGGCGGGTGCTTGTAATCCCGGCTACTCAGGAGTCTGAGGTGGGATAATCACTTGAATCTGTGAGGCGGAGGTTGCAGGGAGCCGAGATTGCACCACTGCACTCCAGCCTGGGTGACAAGAGCAAAACTCCTCTTCAGAAAAAAAAAAATTCACTGTAGATGTATGGATTTATTTTTGGGTTCTCTATTCTGTTTCATTTGTCTCTATGTCTGTTTCTATGACAGTACCATGCTGCCTTGGTTACTATAGCTCTGTAGTATAATTTGAAGTCTGATAATGTCATTCTTCCAGTTTTGTTCTTGCTCAGGATAGCTTTGGCTACTCTGGGTCTTTTGCAGTTCTAAATAAATTTTAGGATTGTTTTTCTATTTCTGTGAAAAATATCAATGGTATGTTGATAGGGATTGCATGGACATCTGCTTGATTCTCCTGCCAGATTAGCTGGGTTAACCATGTCCAAGGCTTCATGTGACAGTAAGTTACCATAAACCTCAGGAAGATCAGTCAGTTCCAGGCTCCCTCCTGTTGACCCCTGATGCCCCTGGGCACTCTGGTTGTTGACTACTTGGTGGTTTTGATCTTGGTCACAAGAGATGGAAACATGGAGACCTGGGCCAGGGCAGGCTCCTTATGTCATCCAGGTAGGCGGTGAAGGGAAGCAGACAGGGTACAGCTCCAAGCCTTGATGGAGTACTGATGGGGTCCTCAGCCTGGGAAAAGCCCCTTAATGATTCTGCTTCTTTTCTGTAAAATGGGGGCAAAATACCTACCTTTCAGAAGGTTTGGGGAGATTAAATGAGATAGTGTGAAGCACCTAGCACAGTGCTTGGTGCCAGAAGGCACTCCATAAGTGACGGCTGCTACCACGTTGCCATGTTAAGGCAGATTAGGCCAAGATCATGGCAGAAATGAAGAGATTTTAGGTCTGCTGTTGTAGCTTCCCTGACTGCAGACTGTGAACCCTAATGACCTCGGCAAACCCACGGGCAGCTGCAGTTTGCCTTGATGTCATTATAACCTTCCAGGGAAGGAACAAGGCCTCTAAGATCCCTGGGCTGCTCAGAATCTACTAAGTGGGTGGACAGGGAATGAGGGTGGGCCCTGCCAAAGGGACCCTATTTATCTCCACTCTCTTTTTGTTGTCTAATTACCCCCTGGGTGATGGAGCCTGGAAACTGTGAAGTCCAGCAGAGTGTTCCAGACTTCCACATACCCTGCTACCCTAGAGTACAGAGGCTGGACAGGCCTGGAGTGGTAGGAACCACAAACCTGGGGAAGAATGGAGCCCAGAGCCAGGAATGGGAAAAGTCCAAAAGGAAAACCTCTTTTGCTGGCCCAAGGCAGTTGTCCAAGTTGGGGTTGTCAGAGGCAGGGCCAGAGAAATGAGAGAAAGTGCTGAGCCCAGAACAAGGGCAGGAGGGAGAGAGTGCTGGGTGAGGCAGCCAGTCCTAAGCAGGGAGAGGAGACATACTGCCTCCAGGTATTAGATTAAAGAATCCTGTGTCCCCACCCTCTCTGTCAGCTGACCCACCTCTTCCTGTTCCTCCAGACCAAGTTGCTGACCCAGTATGTACTGAGTCTGGCCAAGTATGACCAGAACTATGATATTCGTGACCGGGCACGCTTCACCCGGCAGCTCATCGTCCCTTCTGAGCAGGGTGGGGCCCTTAGCCGACATGCCAAGAAGCTCTTCCTGGCACCCAAACCAGCTCCAGTCTTGGAGTCATCCTTCAAAGGTGGGAACTGAAATCAAGGGTAACCTTCCTAGGGGAATGGGAAGAAACTGGCCAGAGTCTCTGTCCCAGACCTTCCTGAGGCCCCTAGCCAGGCACCAGGCTTCTGTGGTCAGGTCTTCTGGGGAAATACAGTCCTACCCCTGGCTCACTCCTTTTGCCCCTCCTGTGGCACCAGGAATTACTCTTTTACCTGCCTACAACCCCTGCTAGCATCATCTCAGCTGAGGATCTGCCTTCCCAGCCAGGATGGGCTCCTGCTTCCTCTCCTCTCAGGCTCCCCTTTCCATCTCTCTCCCTGAGCAGACACTAGGCTTTGGAATACATACCAAGATCTTAAATATCAAGGACCCAGGAAGTCAGAAGGCAAAACAACACACAAAAGAGAGGTGTATATATATATATATATATATATATATTTTTTTTTTTTTGCCAATCAGTTTGAGCTTATGAGGTTAGCCTTGAACTGATGACCTCGCCTTTGCGAGCGCCATGACCTCTGGCGGGAGCCACTTTGGACCCCTAGAGGTGTATATTTTTGTAAAGGTCCTGAGAAAGCAGTTGCCTGCACTCTGTGAGCTTAGTCACTACAGGTCAGTCCGAATCCCAGGCCCCAGGCCTTCAGCCTTGCCTCTGTTCCTGGGCTTGGCCCTTAAGGCCTCTTCTCATGACAAGAGCCCTGAGAAGGGCCTGGGAGGGAAGGGTCCTCCCAATGGCTCTCTGGACCCCAGAAGCAGAAGCCAGGAACCTACACAGGAGAGGAGCCTCCTTCACAAAGCTCAGTTCTCCTTGGTATCTTTTCGTTGCTTTTCTCTTGCCTGGACCTAAGGATTGGAGATTCTGAAGGTAGGGATAGCTTTGAAAATCTCCCAGGAAGAAGGCAACAGTCCTTTTCTCCCTGACACCGTCCTCACAGGCCTGTGCTGTTCTCCTCTAGCAGTGCCTGACCTCTGACCCGGACTCCACGCACTCGTGCTCTGACTGCTCACCCCTCCCCGCTGAGTCCAGACCCTGACTAGACGTGCTTCCTGAGCAGTCAGGCTTGCAGCATCTTTGGGCCCAGAGTCTCCTCCTACCCACCTCTGCAGGCTCTCTCTCCCTGGCCCTCAGTCCCTGCTCTGGCCTGGCCAGACAGCCTCTTCTTCTAGCATGTGGGCCTAAAGGTGCAGTCAGGGTGGAAGAGCCATTAGGGGACACATCCATCTCCTTCCCCTACCCACCTGGGAAGTCCCGATCAGAATCATGACCCAGCCCCACCTGGGAAACAGCTACAGAGCATTCCCTCATTGCTGCTACCCGCCTGACCTCTAAACCTATCCCCAGACCGGGACCACTTCCAGCTGGGCTCACTGTCCCATCTGCTCAATGCCAAGGCCACAGGCTACCAGGAACTCCCAGACTGGCCAGAGGAAGCCCCAGACCCATCTGTGCGCAATGTGGAGGTCAGTGGGGTGAAGGTTTGATGTGTGTGTGTGTTGGTGAGGGCAGAGAGTAGGGAGCCGTGGCAGTGCTGGCCCAGCCCTCCTGACACCCTCCCCACACACAGGAAGAAGATCTCTCCCTTATTGAGACCCACGTGGGCCTGTTGGGCGAATACACTGAGGTCCCACCTCTGTGTGCTGTGTGCTCTCCCCACTGTCCTGTCTGTGTCCCTCTGCTTCCCCTGTGTGTTGTGTTCCTGTGCCTTCCCATGCTCTGTTTCCACCTTGGTTTGGCAGTGCCCCCTGTGAATAGCATCCCTTCTTTTCCATGGACAGTGCCCTTTTCTTCCTCCTCTGTTATTCTCTTTGTGGGACAAGACCAGGTAGGGCCTCGTGAAGAAGTGGAATAAAGGGTAAGAAGGGCCTGTGCCTGCCTGCCTTCTCCTCGACCATGATGAAATGACACTGCACCCTACCCCCATCTCCAGGTACCTGAATGGACCAAATGCTCAAATCGGGAGAAGAGGAAGGAGAAGGAAAAACCCTTCTACTCAGACTCTGAGGGGGAGTCAGGCCCCACGGAGTCTGCAGACAGTGGTGAGCAGATGGCAGAACTGGGGTCCTCTGTGCTCCTGTCCATGCATCTGTGTGACTGCCTATATGAGGGGTGTATGTCAATGGTCATATGGTCATGTGTCCAGGGGTGTGCACCTGCTGTGAGTTCTGTTTGTGCCCCTGAGGGATTCATATCCCAGGTGTGTGTGCTTGAGCAAGTTTCTATCCATGGAGTCCATCTGTGTTTCTGTAAGTTTCAGCTGGCATGTAGGGCTGGGGGCAGGTCGGAGAGGTTTGAGGCTTCAGTACTGAGTCTGAAGCTAGAACCCAGGTGCCTGCTTCAGATCCAAGGAGGCCTGCATATGAGGGAGGAGACCTCATATCGTTCCTCAACAGACCCTGAGTCTGAGAGTGAATCAGACAGTAAGAGCAGCAGCGAGAGTGGCTCTGGGGAGTCCAGCAGTGAGTCTGACAATGAAGACCAAGATGAGGATGAGGAGAAAGTGAGAGGCAGCGAGAGGTGAGAGGGGTACTAACCAGATGGCTGGTGGGTTCAGGGGGCTCCCCTGGAAAGAAGGGCTGGCTAGCACTGAGCTTTAACCAGTCTTCTAAGAGCCCCAGGGACCCTCATTAGCTGGCTGGGGCTGTCAGCTCACATGACGACTGCTTTGGCTGGCTACAGATCTCTGAGGCCTCATGGGGTGGTATGGAAAAGTAACCAGGGGCCTGGAGCCTGAGCTGGCACAAGCTGGCTTCAAGCTCTCACTGGGGCTCTGCTATAGGAACTCAGGTATGAACCCTCCTGGCCCAGGTTCCCCACTCCACTCCAGCTTTTCAGCATTTCTCCTGCTTCTGTGAAGCAAGGAAGGGGTGTCCAGGCCAGGCCCGAGACCACCTTTTCCACTCTCATTCAGTGAACAGAGTGAGGAAGATGGTGAGAAGAGAAAGACAAAGAAGAAGAAGGTGCCAGAGGGAAAAGGAGAAGCGTCATCCTCGGATGAGGGCAGCGAATCCAGCAGTAGCTCATCGGAGTCTGAGATGACGTCGGAGTCTGAGGAGGAGCAGCTGGAACCTGCCTCCTGGAGGAGGAAAACAGTGAGAGCCTTGAGGCAGAGCGGGGGTGTGCTCATGGGCCAGGGCCTCCCCACCCTCTGGGGCAGGCCCAGACATCTCCCTATCATCCAGAACAGACCATGGTATCTGCTACCCAACCCAGAACATGCCAAAGTGCTCCCCTTTCCCACACCCACATCCCATTTTTTTCTTTCAGCCTCCCAGCAGCAAAAGTGCCCCTGCAGCCAAGGAGATCTCCCTCCTTGATCTGGAGGACTGTGAGTTTGGTGGTCACAGGGGAAAGGAGGCCTGGGGAGTATGACTTAGAATGGCCCATGGGGACTCTGGATCAGGTTCCTCAGGTCTTGTGGGAGCAGGGGAGCAGACAGAACACATCTTCAGGCCTGAGAGGGCAGCAGAGCTGACCTCCCCATGTTTGGGGTTGAGGTCTAGAGATGGGTATTTTGGCGAGAGCCTCCAGGCAGCCAGGTGCCCCTGCTATCCATGGTGCTGAAATGTTTGCTCCTTGATCCCTAGACTCCATGCTAACCCAAGCCACCTCTACTTTGCCTCATCATAGTCTTTCTACTCCCACAGTCACCCCTCCCAGTGTTCAGCCTGTGTCTCCCCCAGCAATTGTGTCTACCAGTCTGGCTGCTGACCTGGAGGGCCTGACACTCACAGACTCTACTCTGGTACCATCGGTGAGTGGGATGGAGAAGGGACTGGGCTGGACAGGGATACATTCCTGTTCTGCATCCTATGGTGTGGATGTGTCGGAAGACGTGATAGAAGATGTGATAGCTTTGAGTCCCAGTTGCTGGATGGCCCTAGGGGACAATACTGGGACAGACTCCCTCCATCTTGCTCAGTTCTGTCCTTCCTTTCCCCTCCACTCTAGCTTCTGAGTCCAGTGTCGGGTGTTGGGCGGCAGGAGCTGCTGCACCGGGTAGCTGGTGAGGGGCTGGCTGTGGACTACACCTTCAGCCGCCAGCCTTTCTCCGGGGATCCCCACATGGTGTCTGTGCACATCCACTTCTCCAACAGCTCTGATACCCCCATCAAAGGCCTGCATTTGGGCACCTCCAAACTGCCTGCTGGCATCAGCATCCAAGAATTTCCTGAAATTGGTGCGAAGGGCTTTGGATGGGGTGGAGGAGGCTCCTGGGCAGAGTCAGTCTTTCTGTGGTTGTTGATATCCTACTTGTGCCAGGCCAGGGGCCAAGCTGTGGGGGCACAGAGATGGCATCTAACATGATCCACACTCTGGTGGACAAGGCAGATTATGAAACAAGCAAGTTCATATCAGGGCGGGAGGTGCTTGCAGAAACAGATTTGGGCCTTGGTTTTTTTCAGGACTAACTTGAATGTGGTGAGGGTGAGTAGGGAAAGGTGCTAGAGTTCAGGAGGAACCCAGGAACAGTCTCCAGGGGCCAAAAGAGCCAAGATTCTATAGATGACTGGTCAGCTGTGATAGCGGAGTGGAGGGCCAGGCTGGGTTCTAGACCTATTAGGTGATGGTGGCCCTCCCTCTCCCCTTCACTGCCTTATACTACTTCAGAGTCCCTGGCACCTGGAGAATCTGCCACTGCTGTAATGGGCATTAATTTCTGTGACTCAACCCAGGCAGCCAACTTCCAGCTGTGGTATGTGTCCAACTCGAGGTGTGGGTGAGGGTGGGCTGGAGAGAGACAGGGTAACAATGAACTGGAGATGGAGGCGGTGGTTAGTTGAGATACATCATATCATGACTAGGTGGGTCTGGAAGCCATCTCAGGCCCTCATTCCTGACTCTCTCTCTCTATCCAAGCCATGCCTCTACACAGGGTGGGAGGTGAGGGGAGAGATGCCGGCCTTACCTCTTCTCCCTCTCTTTCCTCCCACTCTTCCCAGCACCCAGACCCGACAGTTCTACGTCTCCATTCAGCCACCTGTTGGGGAGCTGATGGCTCCTGTGTTCATGAGTGAAAATGAGTTTAAGAAAGAACAGGGTGAGTGCTCCCTGGGAATGGGCAGAGAAGGAGGTATAGAAGCTTGTCCAGCTTGGATGGTAGGGAGAATGGTGGTGTCCTTCGTCTAGACTAGGGGTCAGCAAACTTTTTCTATAATGGGCCAAAGATAAATGATTTAGGCTTTGAGAATCATGTGGTCTCTGTTGCAGTTACAACATGACTGTGGCTCATGAAACATAAAAACAGCCATAGACAGTATGTAAATGAATGAGTATGGCTGTGTTTCAAGAAATTTCCATTTATATTTATAGACACAAGTTTAAATTTCGTAATTTTCATGTGTCATGAAATATTAATCTTCTTTGATTTCTTCCCCAACATTTAAAAAAATATTTAAAACATTGTGGGTCATACAGGTGGTGGGCTGGATTTGGCTTGCAGGCTGTAATCTGCAAAACCTCTGGCCTAGAACAAAGAAGAGTGGCTTGGGCAAGGGAGGAGGGAAGATATGGATAGTTTTGGATAAGCTGATTTGGAAAATTCAGGAGAACATATTTAGTATGCAGTTGAAATTATGGGTCTTTGCCCAGGAAACACTTTGAAGCTGGAGTCATGAGCATAGAGGTGGTAATGGAAGCTGTGAATATGAATGAGATCACTCTGGGAGGCGGGAGAAAAAAGGAAGGCCAAAGACAGAACCTTGGGGAAAAACCTAAATTCTGCAGAAGAAAGAGGAAAAGTAGCAAAGGGAGAGGTGAGAGGAGAACCAGGAGAGACAAGGCAGAAGGTGTCTGCAAGCCAGTTACTGAAGACCTTCAGATTGAGCATATAGAAGGCTACTGTCAATGTTAGGGAGAGAGGGTCATTGCTGAAGGAGGGAAGAGGCCAATTGGAGTGGGCTGAGGGAGACCAGGGCTCAAGTAAATGGAGTCCTCTTGGACTTCAGTCATGAATGAGGAAGGAGATAGGGCATTAGCACAATGAAGGACGGATCTCACTTCTAAAAAGGATATTTTAGAAACAGGGACACTTGAACGGATTGAAGGAACAAAGACAAGAAAATGTTATTAGGGATGAAGGGGATGAAAGAAACAGGAGAGGGATGTTTCTAAAAGGAGGTGAAGATCGGGGGAAGCAGCAGAGGAAGGAAAGAGAGGCTGAAGAGAAGCACTCCTGTTGGTGTACAGGAGGGCAGACGGAGGGGCTCCCATGGGGGGCCTAGAGCATGTGAGTGGAGAGAAGTCAGACCTGCAGAATGAGTTCTGGGGGTGCTGTGAGTGTTTGGGGACTTCAGGAGCCCTGGCTAGGTCTGGAGCTGCTGCTGCAGAGGTACAATTAGGAATGTACCTGTGAATGCTACATGTGACCACTGGACTCTAGCCAGGAGATCAAAACAGCCACCTGTCATCTCTTTGTGAGAGCTCAGCATCCAGGAGCTAGGTGGGAGTTGAATGCTGGTTGGAGGGCCCACCAAGAAAGATGAAAGGGTGTGAGGTCCAGGATGGGGGAACCTCTTAAGAACTGACTGGCCACTCTCAAGGGGCTGGTAGCGCAGATGTCTGATGGAGAAAGTGCCAAATCAGTCTTTGGTCACAACGTGGATAAAGCCCTGAGTGGGAGGGAGAGAGGCTGACAAAGGCTTCCTGAAAGAGGGCCCCCTCTGAGAGGGAAGGCCCCCCTCACCAACACTGATGACGGAGATTCTGACCAGCCCTTTGCATGATACCTTCCCAGCCTGGGAGAACTTGATGCTCACTAAGCAGACCCAGGTGCTGGCCTGTCCCCCCGGCTTCTGTCCTCATCACAACCTCTGCCCCCAGGAAAGCTGATGGGCATGAATGAGATCACAGAGAAGCTCATGCTGCCAGACACCTGTAGGAGTGATCACATTGTGGTGCAGAAAGTGACCACCACTGCCAACCTGGGTCGTGTTCCTTGTGGGACATCTGATGAGTACAGGTACTAAGGGAAATAATGAGCATGGGGGTCCTGGTTTGAAGGAGGAGCCCCAGCACTGAGCCCCTTCCAAACACAGTCACCCTCAGCAGCTCTTCCCCATCCCTTCTTCTATTCCGACTTCAGGTTTGCAGGGAGGACACTAACCAGTGGGAGCCTCGTTCTGCTGACCCTGGATGCCCGGCCAGCTGGAGCTGCCCAGCTGACTGTCAACAGCGAAAAAATGGTGATTGGCACCATGCTGGTGAAGGATGTGATACAGGCTCTGACCCAATGACTTCAAAATGCTGTGACCTCTTTGGCTCCCATCTATACCTCCCCCATGACATCTGGGCTTTCAGTCCCTCTCACCTTTCTCATTCTCTCATCAACCTCCTCATGCCAGATAGCATTCAGGGTGTTCTCTCTCCCTCTGGAGGACCAGGACCTCCCCTAATCCCCTCCCCATGGGTTTCTTAGTGATCTGTGCAGAAGGAGATGGCAGCCACTCCCTTTGGTCTTCCCAGCTTTCTGTAGCTATTTATATAGCAGTCTCAATAAAATGTCTTCTCCCTAGATGCTGGCTCGACTTTCCTTCTAGGGGTTTCGGGGACAGCTGCTTAGAGTGACAGTATCTGGCTCTTGTGACCTTGTAGGGAAGGCTGTGACTGCTTCTCAGGAACAGGTCTGGTTGAATCCCCAAGGTGACCATCTCTGGGTCAGGACGCCTAGGAGTCTGGAACCATCTCTATAGAAGCGACATCTGGGCCAGGATGGGAAGGCAGAGCTGGAAGAGCACCTTGGTCCTTTTAATAGCCTCTGCAAAAACAAGTCCTCTTCAATGGCTGGCAGACCCCCTTAGTTCTCCTTATGGGCTCTTGGGAAGGAAGGACTCATAGCATGGGGAGTTCCCCAAACACAGGTGTTCAGTTCAACATATGTCAACTACCTCCCGTTAGGGGACCTGGAGGCCCCACCTGGCTGGGGTACTGACCCACTGGTCATCTTAGTGGAAGAACAGAAGATGTATAACTAACTGTACTTCTCAAACCGCTTTGTGTCAAGTCACCTAGGGATCCAATTACATGCAGATTCTAGCAGTAGGTCTAGGGTGGGGCCTGAAATTATGCATTCCTTTTTTATTTTATTTTTTAAGTGAAAGCAGCCAGGTGGGCACGGTGGCTCACACCTGTAATCCCAGCACTTTAGGAGGCTAAGGCAGATGGATCACGAGGTCAGGAGTTCAAGACCAGCCTGGCCAACATGGTAAAACCCCATCTCTACTAAAGATTTGAAAAATTAGCTGAGCGTGGTGGCACGTGCCTATAATTCCAGCTACTTGGGAGGCTGAGGCAGGAGAATTGCTTGAACCTGGGAGGTGGAGGTTGCAGTGAGTCAAGATCATGCCACTGCACTCCAGCCTGGGCAATAGTGAGACTCCATCTCAAATAATCATAGTAAGAAAGTGAAAGCAAGTTTACCGGGGAAGTAAAGAAACAGAAGTATGGCGACTTCCTAAGCAGAGCAGCAGATTATGCATTTCTAACAAGATACCAGCATCTGTTCACACCTGGAACAAACCTGGTGGGGGTAGTGGGGGTCAGGGTGCTCCCTGACACCTTTTCTCCTGAGGAAAGAGACTGAGTCAGCAGTGATTCCAAAAGGTATAAAAGATGTTCCATTAGGATGTGTTCTGTCCCCACTACTCCCTGCAAAATCTATGATCAAATAAGTTTAGAAATCTTGTATTTAGGTGATGTAAGTTCATTTCCCACAGGTCTTCTCAGAGCCTTTACTATGCTAATGTACACTGTGACCACCTCTCAGCCTGCAGTGTTACTCAAACTTGGTTTTGATCTTGGAACACTTTCCCCACCACATCTGGACTGATTGGGTTATAAGGAACACACTCCCGTGATAGTTTGAGGTACTGTGCCTCAGCCTCTGATCCTCTGTGACCAAGACTTTAGGCCATACCTTGGCCATACCATCCCACAGCACGCATTCTCGAGCAAGTCTGTTCATGAGTAAGATGGGGTTAAGCAGGTGTGGCTGTCCTCTCAGGGAAGGAGAACAAAGGCAGTGCCAGGGGACAGCCCTGCCTCTGGCTCCAAGGACTTGCTGGGCATTGTGGCACCAGAGAGCAGCTGGAGCTGCTGCTCCCCTGAAAGCCTGGGGGGCCCCAAAGTCTCCCTGGGATCATTGTTTTTGTCACTGTAGGTTCTGAGATGATTATCCAGTTAAAGGCCACTTGTAGTAGATTCAGTCTCACTTTTGCCTCTGAATCAGCACTACCCACAGAACTGAGAAAGGGTGGTGCTGATTTTCTAAGAAATTTGAACAAGGACCATCAAGGAATCTCTTATCTACCTTTGTTCTACATCAAAAGCCCCAGAGTAGAGCTGAGCATATCCCTGTAGTCCCAGCTACTTAGAAGGCTGAGGCTGGAGGTTAGCTTGAGGCTAGGAGTTCAAGTCTATATTGCACTATTATTACAGCTATGACTAGGACTCCATCCTGGACAACCTAGCAAGACCCTACCTCTAAAAAAAGTACTGTCTTTAAAAAAAAGCAGGGATAAGATGGGAACCTGCCCAGCACACACAGGTAGAAGCAGGTCAGACCTGCAGGGGCTGGGGGCACCCCACATCCCTCTGGAGCATTTTCCCCAACCCATATAATATCCTGTATTTTATTACTGGTCCAAGTCTTTGCCATTGTGGTGACACTTTGTCCCCAGAATGTTAGGGGCCTGGTCACAGCTTGCCTGGATCTCAGTTGGCAGGGAAAATGCTTCTCATGAACAGTTTTTTTTTTTTGAGGGGGAGGGTGGAGACAGTCTTTTTTTGGGGGGATGGAGTCTGGCTCTGTTGCCCGGGCTGGAGTGCAGTGGCACAATTTCGGCTCACTGCGACCTCCGCCTCCTGGGTTCAAGTGATTCTCGTGCCTCAGCCTCCTGAGTAGCTGGGATTACAGGCACTTGCTGCCATGCCCAGGTAATTTTTTTTTTGAGATGGAGGCTCACTCTGTTGCCCAGGCTGGAATGCAATGGCACGACCTTGGCACACTGCAGCCTCCCCCTCCTGAGTTCAAGCGATTCTCCTGCCTCAGCCTCCCAAGTAGGTGGGATTACAGGCACCTGCCACCACACCCGGCTAATTTTTTGTATTTTTAGTAGAGATGGGGTTTCATCATCTTGGCCAGGCTGGTCTGGAACTCCTGACATCAGGTGATCCACCCACCTCAGCCTCCCAAAGTTCTGGGATTACAGGTATGAGCCACCACACCCAGCTAATTTTTGTATTTGTAGTAGAGACAGGGTTTTGCTATGTTGGCCAGGCTGTTCTCAAACTCCTGAGCTCAGGCAAACACCTGCCTTGGCCTCCCATAGTGCTAGGATTATAGGCATGAACCACCGCGGCTGGTCAGCCATGAATAGTTTTGAAGGGGCAGCCAGGGAACTGGCCCAGGGCTGTGGGATTCAGGTGGGGTTCAGGACCACAGGACGGACTGGGAAGCACTCTAAGGACTCTGCTGGTGCAAAGGAAGGGCTGCAAAAAGGGGCCTGGAAGTGGAGAGAAGCACAGGGACTGGGACAGAGGCAGAAGATGCCCTGACAAGGATGGGGTAGTGCTTCAGTGGGGATCTAGGAGGTCTGAGCTTGACCAGAGGCCTTGGGTCAGAGGACAATGAGCTCAGTGAGGGCATTTGTCATTCCCTCCCACATATTATCAGAGTTGGTGTATGTGAATAATACAAGTAATGGTATGTCATTTCTGAAATTAGATTATGAAATTATTTGCACCTCCATCTTGGTTAGTCTCTCCCTCCCTCTCAAGCCAGCTGCCATGTCTTGAGCAGCGCTATGGAGAGGTCCACGTGACAAGGAACTGAGGCTTTTGTCAGCACCCACTTGAGTGAGCTTGGAAGCTGATCTTCCAGCCCAAGGCAAAGCTTCAAGTCACTGCAGTTGTGGCTGACATCAGGACTGCAACCTCATGAGAGATTCTGAGCCAGAACCAGCCAACTAAGTCATTCTCCAATTCCTGACTCACAGAAATTGAACAAGATAACAAATAGTTGTTGTTTTAAGCTGCTTAGCTGTAGGGGTAACTTAATAGCAATAAACAAATAATACAATCCAGCCTTCCATCCTTCTCCTAGGTTGTTGGGAAAGCCTCAGGGAGCCTGGGTCCCCGGCTCTGGCCTTCAGAGCACTCTGCTGCCACATTCAGTCTGAGTGGTGTGCCTGAGTTGGCTTCTATTGGCTCAAAAGGGCTGACTGTTACTACGTGTTCAGGAATTTTGTGAGCCAGATGTCACATTGACAATCTGAAATCAGCCATGGTGGGAGTTTTTATGCTACATAAGAGGCAAATCCTACAAGTCACTTCCCTCCCCCAGCCAATTGCTACAAATCACTTTCTTCCCCCAGCCATTTACCAGCACATCACTGCCCTTAATTACTCCCATCTCCGTCTCTTTAAAATATTATGCATTTCAAGTTTAAAGACTAACATAACACCACCTGTATACTAATCATCCAACTTAAGAACTGAGGCACTCATCAATTCAGTGCTCATCAATTCAATGTCCCCCATACCCCTCATTTCATGACTGCTTCCTTTCCCACCTGAAACAAATCATTCCGAATGTTCTGTTTATCAATGCCATGCACTTTTTGTACTTTCACTATATACAGATATGTTCCTAAACAATATGTAGCACTATACTTTGTGATAGTGGTGGATACTACACATTTTCTAATTTTATACAAATGGCATCTTAGCGTATGTTTTCTCCTACATCCTGCTTTTTCTCTCAATATTGTGAATCATGTTGATATGATTCGCTATATTTCATTGACTTTTACTTATATATAGTATTCCATTGTATGACTATACCATAAATTTATTGATCCATTCTCCTGTTGGTGGGCATTTAAAGTTATTTCATTTTGTTTTTGCAACTATTAATTAACAAAACAGCTACAGGCATTTTTACTTGTGCCACTTAACACATGTGAAAGTTTCTGTAACACATTTTCCTAGGAATTAAATTGCTGGGTCATAGAGTATACACTTTTTTTTTTGAGATGGAGTCTCGCTCTGTCGCCTAGGATTGCAGATGGAGTACAGTGGTGCCATCTTGGCTCACTGCAATCTTCTCCCAGATTCAAGTGATTCTTCTGCCTCAGCCTCCTGAGTAGCTAGGATTACAGGCATGTTCCACTACGCCCCGGCTAATTTTTGTATTTTGAGTTGGTCAGGCTGCTGTTGAACTCGTGACCTTGTGATTCCTCTGCCTCCACCTCCCAAAGTGCTGTGATTACAGGTGTGAGCCACTGCATCTGGCGAGTACACACTTTCAAGTTAACTGGAGAATCCAAATTGCTTACCAGAGTTGCTAAACTTCACATCAAGGATATTTCTAGTATCTTTATTCATAACAGACCCCAAACTGGAAAGAATTCAAATTTCAATCGATAAGAGAATGCAGAAATAAATTATGTTATATCTATACAATGGAATGCTACTTAGCAACACAAAGGAACAAACTACTCCTACATGCAACAACATGGATGGCCGGATCTCACAGGTATGTTGAATGAAAAAAACCAAAACTTCTATGAAGTTTAGAACAGATTGAGTTGGTCATGAAAAGCAGTAATAACAGTACCTTGAGGAAGGAGGTATAAAGTGGGAAGGGGTATGGTGGAACCCAAGAGGGGTTCAAGAGAGATTCTATGTCTTGACGCAGGTGGTGGTCACCTTATGGTATACACTTAAGATCTGTGCACTCTATATACTGTCATCTCTCCATTAAAAGATGTAAAACATAAAAGCACACACCAAAGTAGCTGAACCAGTTTACGCCCTTACTGGCAGTGATCCTGCTATTGGGACAGTGAGACTTGATCATTTTTTCCATTTGAAAAGTGAAGCATGGCATCTGATTGTGGCTTCATTTGCATTTCTCTGGTTACTGATGAGGGTGGGTATCTACTGGTATGTTTTTGGCCATTTGGATTTTCACTCATGTCAACTGCCTATTCCCATCTTTTGTTGCCCATTTTTCTATGGAGTTGTGTTTTTTTCCCTCATTGATTACAGAAGTTCTTTTTTTTTGGAGACAGTCTCACTTTATCACCCAGGCTGGAGTGCAGTGGCACGATCTAGGCTCGCTGCAACCTCTCCTTCCTGGGTTCAAGCGATTCTCCTGCCTCAGCCTCCCAAGTAGCTGGGATTACAGGCACCTGCAACCGCACTTAATTTTCGTATTTTTAGTAGAGATGAGGACCATCTTGGCCAGGCTGGTCTTGATCTCCTGACCTCGTGATCCACCTTCCTTGGCCTCCCAAAATGCTGGGATTACAGGCATGAGCCACTGTGCCAGGCCAGAAGTTCTTATATAGTCTGGAAACTAGTCCTTTGAAGATACATGGATTGCAAATAGCTTCTTCCAGTCTATGGCTTGTCTTTTCAAGCTTTCAGCAATATCTTTTAGTAAACCAAATTTTTTTTTTTTTTTGAGAGGGAGTTTCCTTCTTGTTACCCAGGCTGGAGTGCAATGGCACGATCTTGGCTCACCGCAACCTCCGCCTCCTGGGTTCAGGCAATTCTCCTGCCTCAGCCTCCTGAGTAGCTGGGATTACAGGCCCGCGCCACCATGCCCAGCTAATTTTTTGTATTTTTAGTAGAGATGGGGTTTCACCATGTTGACCAAGATGGTCTCAATCTCTTGACCTTGTGACCACCCGCCTCAGCCTCCCAAAGGGCTGGGATTACAGGTGTGAGCCACTGCGTCCGGCCCTAACCCAAAATTTTTTAATTCCAGTGTGGTTAAATGTATTATCTTCCTTCTTTTTTGAGATGGAGTTTCGCTCGTTACCTAGGCTGAAGTGCAATGGCACAATCTCGGCTCACCGCAACCTCCGCCTCCTGGGTTCAGGCAATTCTCTTGCCTCAGCCTCCCGAGTAGCTGGGACTACAGGCGCGCGCCACCATGCCCAGCTAATTTTTGTATTTTTAGTGGAGACAGGGTTTCACCATGTTGACCAGGATGGTCTTGATCTCTTGACCTCGTGATCCACCCGCCTTGGCCTCCCAAAGTGCTGGGATTATAGGCATGAGCCACTGCGCCTGGCCTTATCTTCCTTTATATCCTGTGCTTACTGTTCCTAATTAACAGAATTCATCCACAGGCTGAGGTAAATAAAATTCTCCTGTATTTTCTTCTTAAAAAATTCTAAGTAAAGCTTTTCAGAATTTTATTTATTTATTTATTATTTTGAGATGGAATCTTGCTCTGTCACCTAGGCTGGGGGGCAATGGTGCAATCTTGGCTCACCACAACCTCTGCTTCCTGGATTCAAGGGATTCTCCTGCTTTAGCCTCCCGAGTAGCTGGGATTACAGGCATGTGCCACCATACCCAGCTAATATTTTAACCTGATCATGTTGGTCAGGCTGGTCTTGAACTCCTGACACATGATCTGCCCGCCTCAGCCTCCCAGAGTGCTGAGATTACAGGTATGAGCCACTGCCCCTGGACTAGAATTGTATTTTTAACTTACTTTTGTGTAAGATAAAAGGTGGGGCCAATCCACTCTTTCATCCCACTTAAAAGGAACTTGAAAAAAACAAAGAACATGGTTTCTTCTGTACAGAGCTTGGCAAAACTTGAGCAGAGACTGTGTGTCTACCTTGTGGTCTTGAGCTCCTAAGTGAATTCCTTTTCTAATCTTTTGCAATCAGGAAATTACTTTCTACCCGGCAAACTCCTCTCTTCTTTTAGCTCTCTGCCTGCTGTGGAAGCACTGAACACCTGAGCACATACAAGACTACAAGGTCCCTCCTGTCTCCCTAGTACATATATTTAAAATGTAGTCCGGCTAATTATAGTTAGATTTAAAACCTGCATTGTAAGTCTGGGGCTTGACTGCAGAGACAGTGCCAGGCATAGCTGGGCTCAAAGGCTGTTTGTTGACTGGGAGAATAGATAATGCTGCCTATTTGTTCCTGCTACTTCTGCCAGTGATCAGTGTGGGGACCTGACTAAGTCATTTAATATATTCACCTCTGTCACTTTCCATACCCTGCCCAGGGGATTATGGACACCTTCAGAGGGACTATTCTTCCTGTATGACCTGCAGGCCTAGCCAAGTGCAGGCAGGGAGCAAGGACTCGCCCACACCTCAGGTCATGACTGTATTTTGTCAAAGTTACCTCTTCCCTCAACATCTGCAGTCAGCTCTGGGATCATTCACAGAGAAGCACACACCTAAGAAACGTGTTGGAAATTTTATTCTCACCTGGTTAGGACTTGAAAGGCTCTGAAACCAGAAGTCTGCCTTGGTTTGAGTCCTTGCTTTGCCACTTTTAGCTGGGAGTCTTTGGCAATCTACTGAACTTCACTGAGCTTCAGTCTCATCTGCAAAATGAGATAACATAGGTAAAGCACTTAAAACTTTGCCACACACATAGTGAGTGGTCACTGAAGATGAGCTATTATTATTACCTGCAGCAGAAAGTTTAGGAAGAGAGATTTTGGGCAGCAGAAATCTCTGTTCCAAGTCTCTTGAAAGATGCCTTTCTTTTCTTATGGTTGAGAGTTTTGAAATATGAAAAGGGTTTCCAGACACCCATTCCCTTGGCCACTATTCTGAGTTTCAGATTCTTATCTTGCTTAGCTTTTGGGTCAGAGAGGAGGAAAGGATGTCAGGGATCACAAACTGGCAGCCAGTGAGCTGCATGGGCCCCTGGACATGCTGGGTTTTTGGTTCTTTTCATTTGGATTAGTAACCAACCAACTTTAAAATTCACATTAAAGGTTTCACTTAAAAAAAATGTACTTCCAGCTTTTCTTGAAAGATCTGGCTGGGCTGGAACCTCATTTCTACATGGTGCTCCCCAGCTAACGGCTCTTTTGGGTGTGCGTTGGGCCTTCAGTATTGTCACCCACCCTCACTTGGTTCCTGTGCTGTAGGCATCTGTCCTCTCAGAGGACAAGCAGCTGTCTTACCCTGCTTGTGGGCCAGGACAAGATTCAGGGGTAGTCTGCTCCTGGAGAAAACATGGCTCAAGGGGGAGAGGTCCCAGCAAAGTTGCTCCTGCCTTGCCCCTGTGGTCATCACACTTTCTGCCCATGAACTCAGCAACCCAAAAAAGCTCCTGCAAGTAGATAGACCCACAGGTGAGTGGAGACTGGCCAAATCCCACTGTCACTCACTCCCTCATAGAATTCTTTTTTCTTTTTTTTTGAGATGGAGCCTTGCTCTGTTGCCCAGACTGGAGTACAGTGGCATGATCTCGGCTCACTGCAACCTCCGCTTCCCAGGTTCAAGCGATTCTCCTGCTTCAGCCTCCCAAGCAGCTGGGACTACAGGCGCACACCACCATGCCCGGTTAATTTTTTGTATTTTTAGGAGAGACAGGGTTTCACTGTGTTAGTCGGGATGGTCTAGATTTCCTGATCTCGTGATCTGCCTGGCTCAGCCTCCGAAAGTGCTAGGATTACAGGTGTGACCCATCACCCTGGCTGTGGATTTCTGTTCTTAGGCTCACCATCCTTCCCCCATTAATCCTCTTGAAACACTAGACTACACCATCAGTTTCCTCTTTCTCCATCACCTGAGGCAGAAACGTGACAGTTACCTGCCCATCTCCCTTTAGTCATTAGAGCCAGGCCAGGAAGGCGGCAGCACCATCTTCCCTAAGTGCCAGGAGGAGCCCCGCGTATAGTAAGTGCTTATTAAATAGTATCATGATAACCTGACACATATAAGACATTTAACAATGCTCAATAAACTCTGATCCCTTGTTTTCCCCCTTTTATATACAACCTCTTCTTCTCTGAGACGGAGTTTCACTCTTGTTGCCTAGGATGGAGTGCAATGGTGCAACCTCGGCTCACCGCAACCTCCACCTCCCGGGTTCAAGTGATTCTCCTGCCTCAGCCTCCTGAGAAGCTGGGATTACAGAAAAGCGCCACCAAGCCTGGCTAATTTTGTATTTTTTTTTTTCTTTTCAGTAGAGAGGAGGTTTCCCCATGTTGGTCAGGTTGGTCTCGAACTCCCGACCTCAGCTGATCCGCCCAACTCGGCCTCCCAAAATGCTGGGATTACAGGAGTGAGCCACAGCACCTGGCCTGTCCAACCTCTTCTAAGTCTCCAGTAATACCTTAAAACAGACCTGACAATTGCCAACCCCTTTTACAATTTTTAAGTTTCCTGTTGTCTACAGAATAAAGGCCTTTTACAAACCCTGCCCAGGCTTCCCTCCGGCGGTATCAGCCCGCATCATCCTCAGTCCCCGTCAGAGTGAGCCGTCTGTGCAGTCCTCTCCCTCTGCCTTTGCTTGGTCTCCCGCCTGGAATGCCATCTCCGCCTCTGCGCTTGCCTAGGGCTTCCGGTCCGCCCCTGCTCCAGTTGCCCCAGGACGCCTGCCCTGGAGCCCTCGCCCTGTCCCTTGTCCTATTTTTGTGAAACTTTCTATTTCGGTCCGTCGGGAGTGTTTACCCGGGGAACTCCTGTCCAAAGAGGGCCAGTGATGTCTTTGGAACTTTCTGGAATGTCCTGACTCCCACGGCCCCCTCTGCAGCGCACGGAGCAGTGAGTCTAAAGTAAGTGCGCCTCCTGGAGCCCGGGTGCTATGGTTTGGACAGGGGCTGCAGGGCTGGCTCTCGCCCTGGAGAGATCACTGGAAGAGGAGGAGCGCGGATACGCGGCGGTACTGACAAAGAGATCCCGCCGCTCGCAGGGGCTTGTAAATCGTGCCCTCTTTCGTAAGGGGGTAATCTGAGGTTCAGGGCAAACGACTCGGCCAGGGTCACTTAGGTGAGTGGCGCGCTCAGGGTCCCTCAGGGGGCGGCTGTGGCCAGCAGCAGCGGCAGTTTCCGCCGGCGTGCGGGTGGTCTGCGGAGCACTCCTCGGCCCGGCCTGCAGGGAGAGGCGGGGCGCGCGGGGGCGGAGGCGAGGGCCCGGGCGGGGCCGACACAGGTGCTCCGCATCTGGCCGGGGGGCGGCTCCGAGGAGCGGCTCGGTGGAGCTTCATAAGCTGCTCGGGTGCGGGGCTGCGTGCGGCTCGCTGCAAAAACAGTGCCCACGTGCGTGCGCGTGTCTCGCCCGCCGGCCGGCCGGCCAGCCAGCTCCTCAGCCCCGCAAGGCCACACCGGCCCCATGGCGTTCCCGCTGGTAAGAGCCGCCCGCCGCTCGCCTGGGCGGGGCCGCGTCCCGGCCGCAGTAGCTAACGGTCCGTGCGCAGCCGGGTCCGGCGCAACGGTACCCCATCCCCCGCCCCGTGCGCGAGTTCCGGGCGGGGCGAGGTCACGTGCCCGCGGGCGTGGGGCCTCGTGGAGGGGTGGAGGGTGAGGGGGGCAGGGAGCCTCCTCGTGACTCAGGGCCTTTGGGCTTAAAGGCGCCGCAGCCTTGCGGGGGTGGCCGGTGGGGCCTCGGAGCCGCACTGCAGCCTCCGGGTGGCCTCGAGCGTCTGTCCAGACGGGAGCTGACCGGACAGAAAGGAGCCCTGGGGCCCAGAACACTTCTTTCTCACCCTGCCGTCGCACCCGAAGCCGCTAGCGCTGGAAGCTCACGTCCCGCTGTGGGTCTCTTTCGCACCCGCCGTGGGGCGAGGGGGAAGCC
This sequence comes from Callithrix jacchus, assembly GCF_049354715.1. Lineage (NCBI taxonomy): Eukaryota > Metazoa > Chordata > Mammalia > Primates > Cebidae > Callithrix > Callithrix jacchus. Next base: position 23,937,942 of record NC_133507.1, on the reverse strand, counting down.
GGGTGGGGTGGGGCGGGACGGGGCGGGGCTGCTGACGCCATAGACCTCGCGCTGTGTGGAGCGCCCCACGACGGCGGCGGCCTCGGCCCCTTTAAGGCGGAGGGATCAAGCCCCTCGTGCGGCTTCCCAAGCCCGGGAAGGTCACGTGGCTTCACACCTTCGCTTGGCGCGGGAGTCCTGAGGCGAGGCTGGCGGAGTAGTGGGGCGCGAGGGCGGAAAACTGGCGGGGCTTCGCGTCCGCGAGACCCAAGGGGCTGTCGGCTTTGAGGTGGGCTCTGGGGTCGTGGGTGGGAGAGGGGTAGGCGTGCAGGCCGTGGAGGTGGCGCACACGGGGAGAGGTCGGAGCCCGAGTCGGGCTGTGCTGTGCAGACCCTGCGGCCTGGCGAGCGGGTGCATGTGGTCTCGGCGTTCTGGTCATTCTTCTCAGTGCCGGAGGAGGCCAGGTCTCCAGACTCAGGTCCGGCCTCAGGTTTGGTGGAGCAGCGGCTGGGGCGCTGGACGGGCCGCTTCCCTTGACGAACTGGTTGGGCGGGCCTGTGCCCGCCTGGAGTCACCCGGGAGTTGTGGGGACTCACCCACAAAGGGGCTCTCACCTTGGGGTGTCCCAGCCGGCGTCATTCCCCGGGGCTGCTGCTTCTCTCGTGGGTTCCTGTGCGGTCGAGTCGACCGAGGCTTTGCTGCCTCATTCCTAGGGGGCCCCGGGAGGCCAGAGGCCCCGTGAGCGGCCCCGCTGGCCCCGGGACCCGACCGAGAAAAGCCAGGCGGGCTCCTGGGCTTTCGGGCGCCTTCGTGGGCGCGCGCTTGATTTCTCGGTGGCACTTTGCTCCCTGCAGGCTTGGCCCCTTGCACCGTGCTGTCAGCTAGGGTTCCTCCCGTGGGGAAGAGTCGGGAGCGGAATCCGCCCTTAGAAGCCGGATTGCCTCGGGCCAGGTTGGCCCGGGAGGAGGCGGCGTCCCTCCTCCCCCGCCCCGCGCCTGCTGCCCGGCCCTGACTGACGCCCTATTTCTCTGGCAACTGCTTCCCTTGGTCTCCCTGGCTACCGCCCTGCCTCCCTGCACTGTCTCCTGGCACCTGAGTCAACCACTGGGCTGCGTGGTTGATGGGGACGAGGGGCAAGTGGGTGGGGTTCCTATTGTGGAAGGCACAGGTGCACCGCCCGCCTCTTGGCTGCCCTTCAGGTGACGGGGCTGTCCCTTGCCAGCGCCAAGAGTATCTGCTGAGGACAGTTTGCACCCTGAGGCTCGTGTTCCCTTTCAGTCTAGGTACCCACGTGGGTTAAAAAATAAAAAATTCAAACAGAACCTAATCTTGGAAACCTCAAGTTGGTGATTGTTTTCCTGATTGGTTTTTTGCACAGTTAGAAAAGCTTGCAGAGCTCGGGAATGTTGGAAAACCCTGGGGACTCTGTTTTTGGGACTCATCACTGGTCTTTTACTTGTCCCCATTGAACTGGCTTGGAGCTGAGCTATATTCCCAGAGCACGTTGCTGTAGAGTTTGGCTTTTTAAATTTTTTTGTCACGGCGTTTAGAACTTTGGGTGGCCTAGTAGCCCCTGCTCGGTTTATAGAAATAGGAAGTTGACTACCCTGTGTGTAAGTCAACCTTTGTAATATAAAAATACTTGGCTTCCCCGCTCCGAACGGCTTGTCTTATAAACAACTCCCTGGCCTAGGCTCCCGCGAGCGGGAGGGAGGTTGTGCCAGCCTGTGCAGCTCTTTGGGGGGTTGGAGAGCTGAAGCCTGTGGTGAATGATGGTGGGAACACTGGCAGTTTGGGTTAGGCCATAGGCGTTCCATGGGCTTTTCTTTCACTGTAGTGCACAAACCAGTGCCCGTGAAGGGAAAAGTGGAGGAGCATGATAAAGTAGTAGGACTCCAGGCTCAGCACCAAACTTATCATTGGCTCACTAGTTAATAGCTGCCTTAATAAGCATTTTCTCTGAGCACAACCGTTAATTGTGTTCTTAATCTTTAAAATGGGTTGCAAACTCAAACCCTGCAGGGGCCTGAGGTAACATAAATGAGCAGAGGAGGAGGAAGGAAAGGTAATGGCTACTGAGCTATAGAGTTTGTTTCTCTGAAAGGAGCAGCCACTAGCTGATTGTTGGCTATCTCTATTTTGATGAATCTCCTGACTTTTAAATGTAGCATTTAAAAAATTTTAAACACTATGGACCAAATGTAACATGTCTTTAATGTTGGATTCAACCCGAAGGCTTGTTTGGAGTCTGTCTTAAACTATCCCTGTCGGATTTTCCTGCTATTTTGCAGGAAAGGAAACAGGCTTAGAAATCAAGTCACAAGGCTGTTAAGTGATGGAATTGGGTGTCAACCTAGGTCTTTCTGGTGCCATAGCCCAGCCTATTTTGTGTGTTCTGTTATGTCAGAGGAACAAGGGGTTATTGGTGACCTACACAGTAGAAAAAAAGGTAGTGGTCTGGGAGCTGGTCACATTTATAGGCAAAGTGAATGTAAACTGCATTGGCAGGAATCCCAGTTGCTGTAGAAGTCAGTGTAGGTCTTCTGAGTGTTAGTACAGCAGTGCTGATGTCGGGAGGAATGTGCTGCGTCTATCATTCCACAATGTATGTCAGGGCAGTTAGCTGATCCTGAGAGCTGGAGGTCTGGAGAAGGCAGGCTCCTCCCACTGTGGGGGTGATCCAACCCTCTTCACAAAAGACTCCTTTTCATGACAGTTAAAATTTCAGTAACTTTTTCTGTCTGAGGCAAGGCAAATTTGAAGTTACATACTTGTTTTAGGAACTGTAAGAGTCAAATGGTGCTTACTAAATCTCACTTTGTCTGTCTTAGCTAAAATTTCCATAATGCTGTCTCTTAGATTTCCGGGAAGAATTAATAAAGGGTTAAAAAGAACTTTTTTAAAGCAGCATGTGGTAAAACCTGAGATAAGCTCCCAGGGCATAAAATGACCCTGCCCCAGAATTGAGGGGCTGGAGTTTGAATTCTGGATAAAACTTAGAATCCCATCATTGTACACAGCCACAGTTGCTTATGTAAAGGGGTATGTACATTTTTTTTTTTTCTATATTGTATTCCCAAGGATTTTTTTATTTTTTTAATACAGTCTCGCTCTGTCACCCAGGCTGGAGTGCAATAGTGCAATCTTGGCTCACTGCAACCTCTGCCTTGCAGGTTCAAGTGATTGTTCTGCCTCAGCCACGGAAGTAGCTGGGACTACAGGCATGCGCCAACATGCCCAGCTGATTTTTGTATTTTTAGTAGAGACAGGGTTTCACCATATTGGCTAGGCTGGTCTTGAACTCCTGACCTTGTTATCCACTGGCTTCGGCTACCCAGAGTGCTGGGATTACAGGCGTGAGCCACAGTGCCGGGCTGCATTTCCAAGGATTTAAAGGAGTGGAAAGCATATTCAGAGCTTTTGCCAAAGAATTTTTTTTCTGTGAGAATGCAAACTCAAACACAAGCTAGATAGCTTTCTTACCTGTGTCCTAGAAAGTTTTTGGAAAGATGGAAACTTTAAAATGTTACCTGCCTCTAGCTGCTTCTTAGCAACTTTTGCCAGCCAAGCACTCAGCTATGAGTTCAGTGTTTGTGGATTTGTGGGGCGTGGAGTGTGCTGGGAAGGGTGAGGTGACTAAAGCATCTCTCTGCTGGTATTGATATTTACACATTTATAATGTTAGCTGTTGTTTGTGCAAGCATTCTCATTCATTGGTTTCAGGTGCTTTAGTTAAATAATCATTTTCTAAAGTTACATTTATTTTAAGGGAAAATTAATTAGTGTGCTTGTACTTCTGGCTTACAGTTTGAGATAGAAATGCACACCAAACCTAGGCATTAATGTTTAGACTGTTGTCTTTAGTAGCTAGTGGTGGGGGAAGTAAAAGAATCATGGGATCAAATAAATTATTTTCTCTGCTGTGGAGAAGTTGTGCTAATCTTACCCCGTTCTGCAAATCTGCTTGTCCGAGGCACTATATAAACTGTACTGACTTTGGGGAGAATTTGCCAGAAAGTCCCCGAGGCTTAAAGGGTAGGAAAGGGTTTGGACTTCAAGGTTGTGGTGGAGGTGGTTATATAAAGAATTTTGCTTCTTTTGTTCGAATTAAGACCAAGAAGCTCTGATTGCACCCTTTACTGTTTCTTAAGCCTTTTAAGATTGTAGTATTATCATTTTTTTGTGAGAAGGTCTCTATCACCCAAGCTGGTGGGGGCAGTGGCGCAATGACAGCTTACTGCAGCCCAAAGCTTCTTCGCTCAACGGATCCTTCAGCCTCAGCCTTCCAAGTAGCTGAGACTACAGCCATGCACCGACACGCCTGCCTAATTAAAAAAAAAATTTTTTTTTTTTTTTGAGATGGGTTTTGACTATGTTGCCCAGGCTGGTCCTGGGCTCAATCTATCCTCCTGCCTCAGCCTCCCAGAGTATTGGGATTACAGGTGTGAGCCCCCATGCAGGCTCTTTTGTTTGTTTTTTGAGATTGAGTCAAGCTCTGTCATCCAGGCTGGAGTGCTGTGGCGTGATCTTGGCTCACTGCAACCTCCGTCTCCCGGGCTCAAGCGATTCTCCTGCCTCAACTTCCTGAGTGGCTGGGATTACAGGCGCCTGCCACCATGCCCAGCTAATTTTTGTATTTCTAGTAGAGATGGGATTTCACTGTGTTGGCCAGGCTGGCCTCATACCCCTGACCTGTGATCTGCCCACTTCCCAAATTGCTGGGATTACAAGCCTGAGCCACGGTGCCTGGCCTCATTCAGGCTCTTAAAGCCTTTTAGCCACTGTGAACTCTACTTCCTTTGCCTCCCACATTGCAGTTTTGGAAATGCCTTTAGTTTTTTTCCTGCCATTGTTGCAGCCTGTTTTTTAGTTCCTGCTTATCACAGTGTCTCACTTTCTGAAAGTTTTTATGTTGGAGATAGGACCTGCCCTAATAGTGCATTTCTCAATTATAGTAAACTAGTTGAAAAAGATTGAACTAAAACATGCATGATGTATGTAATATATCATATTTCTGTTAGGAAAATTATCTGACTTGCAGTAAAAAGTTAGTATCCAAATTGCAGAGTACCAAATTCACATTATAGATGTAATTTCCTATGAATTTTGTTAGGTATCATTTTAAAGCTCAATGTTACGGATTATTTTGCCATGCTAATATAGCAGGAGTGTTTTTAATTATTGTGGACCTGGGAGGATTCCCAACTGAATGGGGTTGAGCTTTACTTTCAGTAGTTCAGAAGAATACTTAGGAATGGATAACCTTTGAATTCTTATATTTTGTATTCTTGAACGGTGTAACAGTTCTTTTAAATTATAGTGCATTAACACTCTTTGTTTTGATTTATTTAAGGCATTCTATGAGTTCCCTTGAGATAACAGAAGAATCCCCAGAGGGCAGGTCTGAAGGTTGATTTGTATGCTAAAAATGGGTCATAGTTGCAAGTAGCTATTGATTCTGGGAGTAACTTGACTAATAGTGTTACTGGTTTCTTTATTCTTGGCCAACATAATATGCTACCTTATGTGCCATGCAGACACATTTAGCATCACTACCTATAGTCTGAAGTGTGGGAATAGCTCTTCTCTGTTGGAAGAGAGCAGTTACTTTTAAGGGCAAGTTGGTTTTTTTGTGTCTTTTTACAGAACACTTAATCTCTTACTACTTAACATTTGTGTTCTCTGCATTCTGGCTTTGTGCTCCTGGGTTCTGGCTCTGACACCATCTGTTTCCCTGAGTCTGCCCTTTCTCCTGAGGCTTTTTGTTTTTGTTTTTTAAAACTGTGATCTTGGAATTGTTTTGAAGCTCAAAAGGTGTTAGAGACCTGTCTCCTACATATAACTCGGAGTTGACACCAAAGCCAGATTGTAATCTGACATTCTCTTTTTTTACAGACTGAGAGAATTAAGTTTATAATGAAAAGTGATTACCTTAATTTTATACAGTGAGCAGGAAATAGAGACAGAACTGGAGCCCAAGTTTTTTCGTTTCTAGACTAGTACTTGTCTTGGTACTTGCAGGCTTCCTTTTCTCCCTAAATGCCACATTCTCAACAGTTCAACCCTGTTGGATAGTTCCTGTCTCCTTATATATATAGGAGGCCCACGCGTTCCTGTAGGATCACCAATTACCTGTGTGACCAAGTTTTAGATTGAGCTCTTTAGCCTTGGTTGTTCTGAAGACCTATACTTCTGTTTGGAATACCGAATGCATGTATCTATCTGAGGTATGTTAAATGCAGCAGATATAAAAATAGAACCAATTTTTTCTTTTTTCTCATCAGAAATAACATCAATAGTAGGCAGGTAAAAGATTAAAAGGTTATGCCAAAGATATGGGCTGGGAAGGACATTCTAGGCAAAAGGTACAACATATACAAGGACAAGGAGGTATGAAACAGGGCTGTTGTTAGGCAACTAGGAGTACAATATTGCCAGAATTTTAAGTGCAAGGCATACTAGTCTATGACCTAGCAATCCACTTGTGTTCCTATATGCAAGAGACATGAGTACATGTGAGTATAAAAAGGCATGCACAAGAATATTCGCAGCAGTTTTATTCATAATATTCAAAATCTGAAGCAGCAGCAATCTGGGTGTGGCTCCTGTAGTATCAGCTACTGGGAAGGCAGAGGTGGGAGAATTCCTTGAGCCTATTGGTTGAAGTTCAGTCTGGGCAACATGTCCGGACCCTGTCCCTAAAAATAGGAGAAAGCAATAAACAGCTGTTGTGTCAGGGGTCCTGGAAGACAGTGCCAAAATTAGATGATTTACTAGGAAGATTCACAGGATTTCGGCATATAGTTGTACTTATAGCTAATCTTACAACTAAAGGATACAGAGAAAAATCATCAAAGGGAAAAAGCAGATGGGGCAAAGTCTGGCACAAGCTTCCAGTGTTCTTCTCCCAGGGGAGTTACATGGGATATAGTTTAATGCCCCCACAACTGACAACATATGTAAAATGTCACCAGCCAGAATGGTGTGTGTGTGTGTGTGTGTGTGTGTGTGTGTGCGAGAGAGAGAGAGAGAGAGAGAGAGAGAGAAAGGGAGAGATTGTGTATGTTTGTTTGAGGGCTGGTTAAATAGGTAGCCTCTGCCTGAAATGTACCAAAATTCCAGACCAGGAGGAAAGCTGATATTTAGCATAAACCCTATTGTTTGTTCATTTTGGGTATAGTAAGTCACTCAGTTTAGGGAATGGTGGGAACTCAAAATTTAGGTTCCCAGATGGCACCAGTTAGACATGTTACTTTAATCTTTTCTGTACACCCTTGAGCAGAAATATGGATAAATACATTGTGATCTTTCCACATCTATTATGATGTGGTACTGCACAGTAATAAAACTACTGTTCTATACATTAGTGTGTAGACATCTCAGATACTAAGTTAAATGGGGAAAAAAAAAGACCCAAAAGAATATCTACATAATTGCATTTGTAAGAGGTTCAAAAATAGGCAAAACTAATTGGTAACAAAAGGAGCCTGAATAGTAAGCTCTTTGGGGGACAGTAGGAAAGGGCACAGGGGAATCTTAGAGTGTTGGAAATGTTTTGTATTTTCCTTTGTGGTGGTTGCTCCTGTATATACAGATAAGTGAAACTTGATCAAGATACACATTTGTAACTAGTGTCCTTTAATTGAGAGAGAACACATAATAAAGTAGGATTAGACTAGGAGGGCTCTAACTTGGCCACTAAGATGAAGCCAGACCATAAAGGGTTTTATGTGCTATTGATAAGGAACTTGGCCTTTACTCTGTGACAGCACTTCTCCAAGCTAGGTGGTCTGCATGCCTAGTGGTCACAAAAGCCCTTTAAGAGGCCCACAAAGTCAGAAGTATTTCTGTAATTCTAGTACATGAGTTGATTTCTCCTCCCCCACCCCACTGTGTTGACATTTGCACTGATAGTGCAAAAGCATTGGAGGTCAGTAAAACTGGCTAGCACTTACTAGGAATCAGGGTAATGCCATTAAACTGTAGTGGCAGTCACTGTATTCTTCATGCTACACATTCCTAGAAAAGCCAGTGTCAAGGCCAGGCCCTGTAGCTCCCATCTGTAATCCCAGTACTTTGGGAGGCCGGGGCTGGCGGATCACCTGAGGTCATGAGTTCTAGACCAGCCTGCCCAACGTGGCGAAACCTTGTCTCTACTAAAAATAGAAAAAATAAGCCAGGTGTGGTGATGGGCACCTATAATCCCAGCTGCTTGGGAGGCTGAGGCAGGAGAATCTCTTGAACCCAGGAAGCGGAGGTTGCAGAGTCGAGATCATGCCACTGTACTCCAGCTTGGGTGACAAAATGAAACTCTGACTCAAAAAAAAAAAAAAGCCAGTGACACTTATAAATGTCCTTGAGGAAGCAGTAAAATTAATTTCCTTAAATTTTGGTCCTTGAATATATGCTTTAATATTCTGTGTGACAAATGAGAAGTCAGCATAAAGTACTTTTGCTTTATATCCAAGTACGATGATTATCTCAAGGAAAGTGTTTATATGACTGAGTTTCAAGAATAAGCCTCTTTTTCTTCCCCCTGGAAACACCTTTTCTTCTTTACTAGAGGAACAACTGACAAACTATGGTTATTCAGGTTTGCGTATTTGGCAGACATTTTATTGAAAATGAACAAAGTAAGCCAGTCACTTAATGAGAAATAACTCACTATATTTGCCAATGTTAAAATTTGGAAGACCTTTATCTGTCACCGTGTGAGCTTAACAGTTGCCCCAATACTTAAAAACTCCTGATGAGATTGCTGGTACTGTTAACTAGTGTGTCAACATTTGTTATATTTGCATAACTCAGTGAGACAGTATTTGTCAAATGACTAACATATGATAGAAAAACAGATATAAGTAAAAGATCCATCCAAACTATAAGCTTGACCTATGTGTTTTAATGTAACAGCATATGAAGAGTACATATGGTTCCAGATTTCATGTTGTAACTAATCTTTAAGAAGTTACCATTTGTTGAGAATTTTGGTGTAGTATTAAAGAATAACCAGAGTTGTCTGAAAATGATATTAAAATATTCCTTTTTCCAACTACATACCTGTGTGAGGCTGGATTTTCTTCATATACTTCAACCAAAACAACACATGGCAAGAAATTAAATACAGAAACAGACCAGAAAATCCCACCATCTTATATTGAATCAGATACTAAAGAGATTTGCAAAAATGTCATTGCCACTCCTTAAATTTTTTTTTGTCTTGGGAAATTGTTGTATTAATATGTAATAGGTTTTTAAAAATGATTAATCCATCTGCCCCTTTTTCTTTTATTTCTGATGGGCGAATATTGAAATGCTCTACTTACACAAAAAGCTCTTGAGTAATTCAAAGTGCTTAAAATTACCTCACTAATTTTAAGAGTATAAAGGAGTGCTGAGACCAAAATGTTTGTGGACCACTGCCCTCTGGAGTAGGTGATTAAATTTGTACTTTTCAAAGATCCTGTAGGAACATCCAAACAGGAATGAAGACCTCTTAAAAGGCTCAGGGTATGTCCATAGGATTTGATAAGGCACAGTGAACTTGTTTTGAAAAAGTGTTTCAGAATAGCATGTGCGGAAAGGGAGAGAAGCATTTGATGCTTGCCTTCAAGGATTAAAGAGATGAGTAGAGGCAGTAGAGATGGGGTACTGTATATGGAAGGCTGATGTGGACGCTAGGGAAAGACAGGCTGGCTACTAGAGGGAAGCGCAAGATTAAGGAAAATTCTAAATGTGGGAGAGAGCTGATCATGTTTACAAAGGTGTGAGAAGTGTGGCAGGGATAACTGACCAGGAGGCCCTGGGGGTATGAGAAAAGATGCACTCCAAAATTGCTCTTTAAATAGGAAGAAGGATACCCTGTCAGTAACTGCAGAAAAAGGATAGTAATGGAATCTATGTCAAATTGGTGAGGGCAAGAGTAGGATCATGTAGACCAACTGTCCAGAGCCTTTAGTTTCTTAAATTCCTCAGGAGAATTTATAGGACTCTGTTCTCAGATTACAAAGAAAAAGACCTGCTTAGAGAAACTGAAATTCTTTGTCAAAGTTCCCCAGTTAATAGAGCACTGGGGCTTAAATCAGAATCCCAGACTCCAAGCTCTCTCTTTTTTCTGCATCAAGGCAGCCTGAGAAGCATTATATGGAGAGATGATAGAGACCAGGTCAGGGAACAGCTCTGAGACAATTATGGAGCCTTTGTTTTTTTGTCAGTGTGGAATGGTCTCTGGTCCAAACTTAAAGCCCCAAATCCCCAGATGACTAGTGGCTGAGAATTTTGGCAGGGAGAAGAGGTAGAATTGAATGAATATTTCTCTTGATGTTCTAAAAGCTTAAGAAAGGAGTCACTTCAATTTATGGAGGTTATGATTGATAAGAATATAATAAAGTGGTAAAAATACCCGTGACAGGAGTATTGTAAGGGGCTGCCTTTCATGTGGTATCTGCATTGAGTGCCTGAAAATGCAGCAGATTCTGTGCTGGACATTGCTGAGATACAGGTTGTGAAGGACTTTCATAGTTTATTAATTTGGTGAGCTAACAGTCCATACAGTTAGCAGTGTGACTGGTAAGTGATGAGAGCTACAATTAAAGTGACTGTGTGCTTTCAGTATTCACGGTCACTTGGTTTGAAATATTCTCTAATGTTCTCATAAATCTGTCCTGGAAGTTGTTGTATATCCTCTTCCAGACTGAGTTAATAGAGCAAAAAGAATGTCGGACAGTAGATGTACCCTATGAAAACTGGAAAATAACCAGAGATGGAAAGGGAGAGCCAGGAGAAAAGGATTCCTGACTTGAGTAGAGAATAATTGAAGCGTCACATATCAGAAAGATGCAGAGTAAGATAGACTTGAAGTATTAGTTTGGTTTGGCAGCTAAAGTCATTAATTTGGGAGCCATTGTTTAGTGTCTTTTGGAGGAAAGGGAGAGATTATACTGGTAGCAGGATGTTGTGGATTGAGAGGATGAACAGGAGGTTAAGTAAAGATCACATATTTTCAAGAAGGTTGGTAGTATAGCAAAAGAAAGATGGCAGTGAATTGGGAGGATATTTTAAATCGAGGAAGATGTGGTGGTTTTTTTAAGGTGAAAGAATCTTGAACATACTGACAAACTGAAGGAGCCAGTGGAAAAGAGAGGAAAGTCAGGTGATACAGGAAGAATAGAGGAGATCTTGTATCTGTTGATGGATTTATGGTTCTGATAGAGGAAGGAGATTAGGACCTGTACCTTTATCTCATTGAATCCTGGTGAACTTTCCTTTCCAGCCCTGTTGGACTACTTCCTTTTCTTGGATTTACTGTGTTCTGTATCCTCTCTGTGCTTATTCTCTGGGTGTTTATGCTCTTTCTCATGCCTGCTTATTGAAATTTTACGTTTTCATTATTCTCTAGCCAAAATGTCTGAATTGTGAAACCATTTTAGATACCTCTATTTATTCTTGTCTTCTGTAGTATTTTGTGCTTGTCTCCACTTGACTAGATTTGTTTCTTTTTCTTACCTAATTCTCTTGAGGGCAAGGATTGTTTTATATATATCTGTAATCTCAACATCTAACCTAGTGGGTTGTCAGCATTTATGAAATAATATTAGGTTGAATTATGTGAAATTACCATTTTATTGGTTGAAAAAGGTAAAATATTGACAATTTCATATGGACCAATCTGATAAATTTTTATTCCTGACATTGTTGCATAGAAGGCTTGAGGTCGCACCAAGGAGAAAGTGAAACACAGAGAAGCATCTGTCAGCAAACTATAGAGTCATTACAGTAAAGCCAAAAACTTGGCTTTGAGTGAGCTGGTGACTAAAGTAAATAGAGAAATTTGACCAGAAGACAATACTCTTCTGTAAGGAAAACTTATTCTTCATGGGAAGCTGTAGCATTTCCTAATCTGTGGTCTGAGTGACACTTCTCTAAAGGGATGCTCATATAAGGCTCTTCAAAATTGTAATAAAGAGTATGCCCAAAATACTAAGTATCCATGCTATAGAAATTTTATTTAGCTTTATTAATGTAAAACTAAAGGCAGGCTGGGGGCGGTGGCTCATGCCAGTAATCCCAGCACTTTGGGAGGCCTAGGTGGGGCGGATCACCTGAGGTCAGGAGTTTGAGACCAGCCTGGCCAACATGACAAAACCCCATCTCTACTAAAAATGTAAAAAATTAGGTGGGTGTGGTGGTACGTGCCTGTAGTCCCAGCTACTCCAGAGGCTGAGGCATGAGAATTGCTTGAACTCGGGAGGCAGAGGTGTGGTGAGCCGAAATTACACCACTGCACTTCAGCCTGGGCAGCAGAGGCAGAGCAAGACTCTGTTTCAAAAATAAAAATAGAAAAAAAAAAAAAAAAAAAAGGCAAATTGCCCGAGTACATCTCAGCAGAACCAGTTCTTTGGAGCATCTAAGTATATTACTTTCTGCTCCTCTGGCTTAATTAAAAAACAAAGTCTAAATGTTCAAGACCAATGTGTTTAAAAAACATCTGATTAAATGAAGAAAAAATATTTTAGAAAAGTTTCAAGTGTGAACACATTTTTGTCAGGAGGATCACTACATTCCAATCCATGGGACCCCAGTTTTAGAACTCTCTCTGGAGTAGTGCATAAACCTTGGGCCCTTCAAACAGTCTTTTGTAAATTTCTCAACTGGCTTTTAAGCAATCAGTTGTACATAATTAATAGTAATAGTCTTGAAGGGGTCTTCAGGGTTGATATTATGTTGTTGATTAAAGGCAAAGTGAATAAAAATCAACCCAGAGATGGTAGTTGGCATTCATTTACGACAAGTGAGTATCCCCAAATCAGGATTTTAAGCTGCCAGAATGGCCATCCCATCACAATGCTGGGTCTTGGGAGTATGATATTTAAAGACAAGGCCAAGGTTTCCAAATTAGATAATCGTACATTTCTTCTATACAAATAAGTGTAAATTTGGGGGTTTTTATTTATCTAGCAAACATATCTACATAGCGTGGGTTCATATTTTTAAAGAAAAAGTTACGAGTGATAACTTCTGAACCACAGATGGGAAAAAAATAACACAGTTATGTGCTAAAATGAGTAAATAAGCTTCTTGTGGAACTTGGTTAGGATGAATAAGTTGAAAACATGCCTCTGAGTAACAGTGATATAATTTAATAACCTGTGTGTAATTGGACATCTGTCACTAATAAGTTATTTATTGAGCATATCCATGTACTTTAGGTATTTCTGACCACTACCAAGTCTGCCAAGTAGGTGCTGCCCCCCCACTTTTTTTTTTATACCTTTAACCAAGGCTCAGTGTGATACCTAAGTGCTAGACCTGGTGTTTTATTCCAAAGCCTATGTTCTTTCTGCTTTTCAAAACAATGATTCCCAGTTTTGAGGAGGAGGAGGGGAAGGATTTTCTTCAGACTATCTCTATCACCTTCGTTGTCCTAGTTGAGGATCATGGCTATAGGAAAACAGTTTCATGATAGGAGTATCAGCTCTGTGATCCCAGCTACTCCAAAGGCTGAGTCAGGAGAATTAAATGGGTCTGTGAGTATGGGGTGGATAGTTGGTGTCTGTTTTGAAAATGAGCAACTATGAATTCATTTAACCTAGACAGTTTAAAAGGATCAGTATTGGCTAGGCATGGTGGCTTATGCCTGTAATCCCAGCACTTTGAGAGGCTGAGGAGGAGTAATGATTGAGCCCAGCAATTCAAGACCAGCCTGGGCAACATTGCAAGACCTATTCTCTGAGGGGGGAAAAATACAGTTTAAAAAAAATTAGCTGGGCATGGGGATGGTGGCACATGTCTGTCATCTACTTGGGAGGCTGAGGCAGAAGGATTGCTTGAGCCCAGGAGTTCAAGGCTGCAGTGAGCTATGATTGTCCACTGTGCTGCGGGGGGGGGGGGGGGGGTCGAGCAAGACCCTATCTCTTAAAGAATGTATTCACACACCACACATGCACGCACGTGTACACACACACACACCGAGCAGCCCTAATCTGAAATGCCCCAAAATCTGAAATTTTTGGAGCAGCATCATGTTGTCACAAGTAGAAATTGCACACCTGAATTCTTGATGGGTGACAGTTAAACTTTTATTTCATGTACAGAATTACTAAAAATACTATATAAAATTGGCCAGGTGCAGTGGCTCATTCCTGTAATCCCAGCACTTTGGGAGGCCGAGGCAGGCGGATTGCCTGAGGTCAGGAGTTAGAGACCAGCCTGGCCAACATGGTGAAACCCTGTCTCTAAAAATACAAAAAAAAAAAAAAAAATTAGCTGGGCATGGTGGTGCAAGCTGGTAATCCCAGCTACTCAGGAGGCTGAGGCAGGGGAATCACTTGAACTAGGGAGGTGGAGGTTGCAGTGAGCCAAGATTGCGCCACTGCACTCCAGCCTGGGCGTTCCATCTCAGAAAAAAACAAAACAACTGTATAAAATTACCTTCAGGCTATATGTATAAAGTGTATATGAAAAATGAATTCTTTATTTAGACTTGGGCACTATCCCCAAGATAGCTTGTTACGTATATGCAAATTTTCCAGAATCCAAAAAATCAAAATCTGAAACACTTCTTGGACCCAAGCATTTCAGATGAGGAATACCGAACCTGTAGTGGATTCAGCCCTTAGGTAGGTCTATTTGGATCGTATGTTGTCTTTTAATTAAGCATTTTAAGTCCAAATGATTAGGAAGTTATGGGGTACCAGGAATAGAAGTTCTGGAATCTTCAGAGAAATAGTTGCCATAGGTCTTCGGTTCACTTAGTGAGCCAATAGATCCTTCCTCGGGGATCCCTGTGGTGGCTTCTGACCTGCTATAACAATAATGATACTTCTGATAGTATTCATTGGTTCAGCATATAATTATATGCCAGGACCTATGCTAAGTAACTTTATGTGCATTAATTCACAAAAAGCCTTATGAGATAGTATTACTTTTATTCCTATTGTACACAAATAAGAGTAGTAGATCGGTTCCCCATCTGACAGTCCTGGTTTTGATTTTTTTTTTTCCTTCTGAGTTTGTTAAAGCAAACATTTGTAGTTATAAGATCATACAGTTTGGAGTATACGTTGAATACCTCATTCACTTTTATTCTAATTATAAAGTCATCTTAAACTAGAGCTCTGGCTTGATGTACGTGAGAGAAGGGGAGAGAGGCATGTCAGATATCATTTGCCTTGATTTTGGAAGTTGTATATTTTCCTGACAAGATTAGGAGTGGATCAGGGTGGCCAGACATATTCCTAAATTAGATTTTTTTTCAGGCCCCTTGAAATGGTAAGATTTCCTTCTTCTCCTAAGGAATACCTTTCTCCAAGGCTCCCAAGTCTGCACCTGTCCCCTGGACTATAGTGGTACTTTCTCACTAATCTTTCTGCCATTTACCTTTCATGTAGTTGCTGACTGTCTTCTTATAAGACTCTCTCTTTTATTTACTTGCCTTTAGATGTGGCCAGGATCTGGAATCCATATATATGGAACTATTATTACAGTAAATAAAAATGAGGTTAATTTTTGTGTATTGAAAAGACAATGTTGACTCCTTAATTTGGCATATGAGGCTTTTCCAATCTTCTCTCCTCTCCTATACCTAATGCTGTACCACACTAGACCACTTTTGATAATGCCTCTCTACTCTCTGTGTTCTTCTGAATTTCCTCTTTACCCCCATTTCCAGGCATATTGTCCCTCTGAGCCACCTTGGCTAAGAGGACAATGTATGTTTACAGCACACTGTAGTCTGTGTTATGGTTGTTTACAGGATCAGGTTTTAGTTCTTTTTCTTTCTTTTTTTTTTTTTTTTTTTTTGAGACAGGGTCTTGCTCTCACCCAGGCTAGCATGTGGTGGCACAATCTCTGCTCACTGCAACCTCTGCCTCCTGGGTTCAAACATTCCTCCCACCTCAGCTTCATGAATAGCTGGGACTACAGGCATGTACAACCACAACTAGCTAATGTTTTGTATTTTTTGTAGAAACAGGGTTTTGTCATGTTGCCCAGGCTGGTCTTGAATTCCTGGCCTGAAGCAACCCACCCATCCTGGCCTCCCAAAAGTTCTTTTTCCAAACTTAGAAACTTAATTTTGGTTTAGTTCATGTATAATCTGCTGCTCCTTGGGGTGCTCACTATAGAGAGCAGTAAGTTGGCTAATGTTTATTAGGCAGTGAAGAATGAAGTATGTAGCCTTAAGATATGTAGATTATGCCAGGCAATGGCATGTGCCTGTAGTCTCGGTTACTTGGGAGGCTGAGGTGAGAGGAGCATTTGAGCCTAGGACTTTCAAGTCCAGCCTGGGCAACACAGTGAGACCTCCTCTCTGCAAATTGTAAATATTTGCATCTTAGCCTTTATGAAGTTGCTTTTGTGAGGTTAAGAATCATCTTAGAAATCTACAGTTGTGAAAAGGGCCTTGTGTGCCACTGGATTTAACAATTCTCAATGGCGCCGCTCTACAGAGCTTGGGAAAACAACCTTGTAGGATTGTGTATTTTGGTCATCTTAACAGTTTGCAAAGGATACCAGTCTTTTGAAGAACTTGAGGCTGATATGAGGCTCAAGTTTGTCCCTTTAAGGTCATCTTGCAGAGTTGGTAAAACTGTAAATGCTTCTGATCATTCTCATGCTTACTTGGATTTTAGTAGGCTAAACAAAGTGACACCAGGCTTGTTCTTGTTTTGTTGTGATGTGAACAGCTTGTGAGATATTAAGTGCCAATTTTTTTACTTGGTCTGTTTTTGTTTGTTTTCCCCAAGATAATTGAGGATGATAGAACTGATGAGGCAGGCTCCTCTTAAAAGACTTAACCTGTTGGCCAAGCACCAGTGGCTTACACCTGTATTCCCAGCATGTTGGGAGGCTGAGGCGGGTGGATGACGAGGTCAAGAGATCGAGACTATCCTGGCCAACATGATGAAACCTTGTCTCTACTAAAAATACAAAAATTAGCAGTCGGGGTGGCGGGTACCTGTAGTCCCAGCTACTTAGGAAGCTGAGGCAGGAGAATTGCTTGAACCTGGGAGGCAGAGGTTGCAGTGAGCCGAGATTGAATCACTGCACTTCAGCCTGGTGACAGAGCGAGACTCTGTCTTATGGAAAAACAAACAAAACTCTGTAAATCATTGTTTCATTGCTTAGTTGGACATTGGATGTGAAGAGTGAGGGAGACTAGAGTGAAGAATGATACTTGCATTTCTGCTTTGGGCATTGGGTGGATGGTAGTTTTATTTACCAAGATAGAGAACACCAAAAGAATAGTTTTTGTGTAAGGGTTCCTGATTTTTTATACGTATATACGTTTACGTGTGTGTGTGTGTGTGTGTATGAGAGAGAATTTTTTTTCATTCATTAATGGCTTATCCGTCTTATCATGCCAGTTAACAGTTGTATGTTCTTACAGTGACCACATGGAATTGTATAACTTAATCAGTTTGGGTGCTTTGCCACTCTTGGTACTTACCACTATTTAATAATTAATGTTTTCAGATACAAAAATAGCATGGAGGTTAAGTAACTATGACATCACACAGCCAGTAAACAGCAGAAAAAAAATTTTTAAATAGCTGTATTGACATAAATAAAATTTACATAACCTAAAGTTCACCTTTAATGTACAATTCATTGAGTATTAGTTCAGTTGACTCTTGGACAATGCGGGAGTTAGGAGCACCAATCCCCCCAGTCAAAAATCTGTGTATAACTTTTGACTCCCCTAAAACTTAATAGCTTACTGTTGGCCTTACCGATAACATAAACAGCTGATCACATATTTTGTATGTTTCATGTATTATATATCCTGTATTCTTACAATAAAGTAAGCTAGAGAAAAGAAAATGTTACTAGGAAAATCATAAAGAGAAAATATATTTACTGTTCATTAAGTGGAAGCGAATCATCATAAAGATCTTCACATTTGCCATCTTTACGTTGAGGAGGCTGAGGAAGAGGAGGGATTGATTGGTCTTGCTGTGTATCTAGTTATGTATAACTATTTGCTGTCTCAGGGGTGGCAGAGGTGGAAGGACGTGGAGGGGATGGAAGGAAAAGCAGGCACAGTCAGTGTAACTTTACAGAAATAATTCGCAATTTCTGTGTGACTTTTTGCTTTTTCATTTCTCTAAAAATGTTTCTATACTGTACCAATCCTTCTTCCACTGTTTGCGTTAGTTTCAGTGCCTGTATAATAGAAGGGTATATATTGTAAAAGAAGTCAAAAGCAGTCTTGAATAATTGGAACCCTTCTGCCAGATCATCAAATGTCAATTTGTTTTCTGACGTTGGTACTTCAACATCGTCTTCCTTGTCTGGCACTGGTTTGGAACACTCATCTCTATCAAATTGTCTCTGTTAATTCCTCTGGTATGGTGTCTGTTAACACTCGGATTTCTCCAAGGTCCATGTAAACCTTCACTCTCAATCTTTTTTGTCATATCTATAGTCTCTTTCATAGTTTCCTGTATTGGCTCTGTGGTAAATCCTGTGAAGTCATGTATAACATCTGGAAACCGTTTTCTCTAGCAGGATTTTATTGTTTTGGGCATGATGGCTTTCATGGATTTTTCTGTAACAATGATGGCATTGTCAATGGTGTAATCTTTCCAGACTTTCATGATGTTCTCTCTATTGGCATTCTCTTCCACAGCATTAATAGTCCTTTCCATAGAGTAGCATGTGTAATGAGCCTTAAAGGTCCTTATGACCTCTTGATCTGGAGGCTGACTTAGAGATGTTGTACTTTGGGGCATGTATACCTCTGTTAAATTGTTGTTAAAATCATAGCATTCTGAGTGGTTTGGGGCATTGTCCAATATTAAAAGAACTTCTGAATACCTTGCTCATAAACACTCATTAAGTGTTTTACTATATAAGCAAGTCCCTTTCTCGCAAGCTACTTCCTGACTTCAGGGACAGGACATCAATGGAACCAATCCAGAAAAAGGGTTCTTGTTGTCCAGATCTTCTTCTTGTATAGCTGAAAGGCTGGCAGCTGGTGTTTATCTTTTTCCTTAAGGCACAGATGCTAGCAGCTTTTTAGATAAAGGCAGTCCTAATCATAAACCTGACTATATTTGTAGAAAACTAATATAAGTTAGCCTACCTCTTCTTGCCCTAAATCCTGGTGCTTGATTTGCTTCCTTAATAGTATCCTTTATGGATTTCTTTCCAAGAATTGGCCAAAAATATTATGGTTATTTTTTTCTTACAGTTCTGAGTACTTAGCTCATAGTAAACACTTATTATTTTAATGTATAAACAAGATATTTAAGTCCTTCCTACTTCATCTAACTCAGTGTGTGGAGAGAAGGGGGTACAAAGTCTGTCATAAAGGGGTATAGAAAACCTAAATATCTTTTTTTCCCTATGTCTAGGAAGAAGAAGCAGGAAGGATAAAAGATTGCTGGGACAACCAGGAAGCACCTGCTCTCTCCACATGTAGCAATGCCAATATCTTTCGAAGGATAAATGCCATATTGGATAATTCTCTGGATTTCAGTAGAGTCTGCACTACACCTGTAAACCGAGGAATTCATGATCATTTGCCAGGTGATTTAGATTTGAAAACTTGAATGTGCTAGGGATCTGTACAGATCTGCTTCTAGGTAGTGATGTAAGAGGTCTTCCTTGGAAAGCTTGTGAAGAATGATGTTGAGTTGCTGGCAACACTTGGGTTTTTAGTTTATGGATTGAATACCTGTCTGGGTGAAGACTGCCTTTGGTTAGGATGTGTAAATCTACTTTATGATACATAGGAAGATTGGGGAGAAAAAGAACAGGCCACAGGTTACACAAGTATTTATATAAAGAGATATAATGTGAATCACATATGTCATAGATTTTCTGGTAGCCATATTAAAATTAAGATATAGATGAAATTAATATTTAGCCCAATATGTAATAGTATGGTAACATTTAATTAATAAAACTATTAATGAAATTTTTTTTAGTACTAAGACTTCAAAATCCAGTGTCGATTTTACAGGCATATCTCAATATGTACATTTCAGGTGTTTAGTGGCTACTGCATTGGACAGTGTAGCTCTGGAATGTTTTAACAGCTTTTAAACATGAGTCAGCACACATTTAGTTTTTGTGATCTATTAGATACTCCAAGGAATAGTGAAGTTAGAGGGCAGCATCTCCTGAAGTTGACTCTTTTCAAGGAGGTGCAGATGTCCTAGCGGTGTTTAATAATCTTTTGTGGGAGTTGCAATGCATTATGAGAATGTTGAAGTGTTTTTGTTAGAGTGATTTTATTTATTTTACATTTTGGTTTTTTTTTTGAGACAGTCTTGCTTTGTCGCCCAGGCTGGAGTACAGTGGGGCAATCTTGGCTCTCTGCAACCTCCACCTCCTGGGGTCAAGCAATTCTCCTGCCTCAGCCTCACAAGTAGCTGGGATTACAGGTGCCCGCCACCACGCCTGGCTAATTTTTTGTGTTTTTAGTAGAGACAGGGTTTCACCATGTTGGCCAGGCTAGTCTCAAACTCCTAACCTCAGGTGATCCACCTACCTTGGCCTCCCAAAGTGCTGGGATTACAGGTGTGATCTGCTCCTGGCCTTTTTGAGTTATTTTACATGAAAGAATATAATTTTTAATATTTAAAAATGGACCTTGAAAAAAATTAGCAACAATGGCAATTCTCAAAACAAAGACTGATAATCAGTCGACCCTTGAATGACATTATTTTGAACTGTGCAGGTTCACGTTTCTGCACGTTTTTCAAAGATGGAAAATATGGTATTCAAGGGATGTAAAACCCACATATATGGAGGGCTGACTTTTCTGGTGTAAGTGGGTTCCTCAGGACCAACTGCAAGACTTGAGTATGTGCAGATTTTGGTATATTCTAAGGGTCCTAGAACCAAATCCCTACATACACCAAAGGACAACTACTGTTTGTAGTTGTAAATTCTTTCATTTGTTTTTTAGCTTGGCCTTGAAAATAATTCCCACAACAATGCAGGAGTATGTGAGCATTAAATATCTTAATGTTTGAAGGAGAGGCATATTAAGGGAGAAACTAACTTGTGCCATTTGTTTCTGTTGTACAGGAAAGCAGATGAGAGAAGGGGTATACTTGGGGTTATGGGTAGTTTTTGTCTCCTCTGACTTCTACAATAGAAAAATGTAAGTCATGAGCTTAGTTCAGTTCTCTTTTAACTTACACTGAGTTAAAAATTCAGGGAGTTGCCAGGCGCAGTGGCTCACGATCCCAGCACTGTGGGAGGCCGAGGCGGGCAGATCATGAGTTCAAGAGAGGGAGCCCATATTGGCAAACATGGTGAAACCCCATCTCTATTAAAAAGACACACACACAAAAATTAGCTGGGCGTGGTGGTGTGCGCCTGTAATCTTTGCTACTTGGGAGGCTGAGGCAGGAGAATTGCTTGAACCCAGGAGGCGGAGGTTGCAGCGAGCCGAGATCGCGCCACTGCACTCCAGTCTGGCGCCTGGCGATGAAACAAGACTGTCTTAAAAAAAAAAAAAAATTTCAGGGAGTCATCTCAATTCTAATAAATGTTCTGTTTTTCTCCTTTGAGGAAATTGCATGTATTGTGTCCCAGTAAGAATGACAGGCCAGATGTGGTAACTTAACCCCTGTAATTAAGGCTGGAGCAGGTGGGCCACTTGAAGTTAGTAGTTTGAGACCAGCCTGGGCAACATGGTGAACCCCCATCTACAAAAAAATAGAAAAATTAGCCAGTTGTGGTGGTGTGCACCTAGTCAAAGCTACTTGGAGGGTGAGGTGGGAGAATCACTTGAGCCTGGGAGGTCAAGGCTGCGGTGAACGTGATCATGTCACTATACTACAGCCTGGGTGGCGGCCTCCAAGAAAAAAAGCCTAACAGTTAACAATTCAACAATGGCTTAAACCTCACTGAGTTGCTTCAGAGATGCTGGAAACTTTTCTAGTTTATAGGAAAATATTTTTAGCTAATACTAGGTGTTGGACTGTCTAAGGGAAATGACCCATGCTTGATGGGAGAGCAGCTTTCAGGAGCGTATGTTTGCAACTGTCCAGGGAGCCCAGTGACTTCTCTGGTAAAACAAAAGGGTCTTATGAGGGTGTTGTTACCATTATACTCTGCCCAGGGACAGTAGCCAAACTACAAGGTGTAGACTTCTAGGCTCTTCAGATCCTTCACAGCCTCTTAGAACCTACTAAGAGGAACAGGAGGAAGATCTTGAGGAAGCTGGGAAACCTGTGTTCTAAGTTTGACCCTGAGAGCGAGATAAAGAGGTCAGATTGTTCAGCTGTAGGACAGAATGGTACCTGCTCAACCTGCCTCACAGGTTTCTTATGGAGCTCAGATGTTAAGACAATACTGCAGATTTGAGGGAACTCATGGAATCGTAGGAAAGGTTCCTGTCAAAGGTAGCGGATGTTCTTGAACCCTTCACATATTCCTACCCCCTCTCTTGTGTGGTCAACTCTCTCTGCTTTCCACCTGCGATTCAGTTCAGGGTTGTGGGCCTGTATTCTTGAGTGGTGAAACAAGGATGCCTGGGCTACTGCAGAGAGCATTTTTCCTGTGTTTTCCAGCAAAAATACCAACCTTGTGATTAATGAGGAAGTAAACTAAAATATATATTTTTCTGTGAAGAACCTTAAAAAATAACCCAAACTTGTTGCTTCTGATCAAAAGTAATTTTGTTACTTGAAGAAAATAATCAGAATTATCAGAACCTGAGATTATTTATGGACAGCATAATAGCTAGGGACAATTTGGCAACAGAATGTTAAGTACATGGTAGGAAAGCCATATCATGGAATATCATTTGCCATTAAATATAATGTTTATAGAATACTACTTAATGGCAAACAAAGATAACTACATTATCTGAAATGAAAAAAGCAAAGTGTAAGACAGATGTAAAAAAGCAAAATGTAAAAAAGCAGTGTAAAAAGAATGGCCTTAAGTATACATGTACAGAAAAACACTAGAATGATACATGTGAGAGTGAAGGTGGGTAATACGGAAAAAAATTATGGGTATTTTTTTTTTTTTTTCTTTAGACCGAATCTCGCTTTGTTGTCCAGGCCAGAGTGCAGTGGTGTTATCTCGGCTCACTGCAACGTACGACTCCCGGGTTCAAGAGATTCTCCTGCCTCAGTCTCCTGAGTAGATGGGATTACAGGTGTGCGCCACCACACCCAGCTGATTTTGTGTTTTTAGTAGAGATGGCATTTCACCACATTGGCCAGGCTGGTCTTGAACTCCTGATCTCAAGTGATCCATCCACTTTGGCCTCTCAAAGTGCAGGGATTAAAGGCATGAGCCACTGCACCTGGCTGGGTAATTTTTTCTGTATACTTTTCCCCATTAGTTCTTCCGTAAAAAACATTTTATAATAAAATTTCAAATTTCAAAGTGTTTCACAGTGCTAGTTGCTTGCATAACCCAGGTGATAAAGCATCATTGGAAAAGTGCTGTGACGGGGTCAGGGAGAGGTTACGTTGGTTAGGAAACTAGGAAACCCTTCTGGTTAAGGGAGCATTTGAAATAGGCTTCGAAAAGAATTAAAATTACTTTATAGTCTTAACTGAATGTTGAGTAGATTTTTGTTTCTGTTACCCGAAAATTGGCCATTAGGGCCCAAAGCTGAGAATGAAGAACTCTTAAGTGACCTGTGGTATAATGAGAATCCCTAAGAGGTAGGACCAGATACCTCCTGCCAGGGCTTACCAAAAGGTCACAGAGCTGTCCCTGCTACCACAAACATTAGCTCAGCCCTTCCCTGGTCTATAAAGAGGATCACATAAGGAGGGTAGTATTTGAAGTGGTTACCTCCACGTTAGTGGAGGAGGGTGGGGTAGAATGTGGCTTTGTTGTTCAAGCCAGGCAAGAGGGTCTTCCAAGAGAAGTATTTGTATAGATGGAGAGTGATTCCAAAAAAAGAAGACAAGGTTGAGCATCTGATTAGACAGCAGACTTGCTGTCTTTCCCTGACTGAATGGAGATTAATGAGAAATTAAGAGATACGGGCTGGGTACAGTGGCTCACACATGTAATCCCAGTACTTTGGGAGGCTGAGGCAGGTGGATCACTTTAGGTCAGGAGTTCAAGACCAGCCTGACCAACATAATGAAACCTTGTCTCTATTAAAAATGCAAAAATTAACTGGGCATGGTGGTGTGTGCCTGTAGTCCCAGCTACTCGGGAAGCTGAGGCAGGAGAATTGCTTGAACCCAGGGATTGAAGGTCACAGTGAGCTGAGATCTCACCACCGCACTCCAGCCTCGGTGACAGAGTGAGACTCTGGAGAGAGAGATGGTAGGGCAGGGAAAAAGACAGTAGCTGGAGCATGTGAATTCCCTGTTTATGTACAAGGAAGTTGTGACTTGTTGTGGTCTTAAACCACAGCAAGTGGTTTAAGAAAGTTGTGATTTGCTCAGGTTTTGCAAAGTCCTGAGCTTTTGGGCTGGTACCCAACCAAGAAGGCCCTTGTTGCGTGATCAGTGGTGGGAGCTAGAGTAAGGCTGGAAGGTCAGGCCTGAGCTGGATTTCCTCCCCCAACAACTGTCTAGTGGAAATGAGGGGGTTGCCTGCCACCTAGAGGGCCCTTTCCACATTCCCTAGTCTTTAAGCCGTAGATATTTTTTTTTTTTTTTTTTTTGAGACGGAGTTTCGCTCCGGTTACCCAGGCCGGAGTGCAATGGCGTGATCTCGGCTCGCCACAACCTCTGCCTCCTGGGTTCAGGCAATTCTCCTGCCTCAGCTTCCTGAGTAGCTGGGATTACAGGCACACGCCACCATGCCCAGCTAATTTTTTGTATTTTTAGTAGAGACAGGGTTTCACCATGTTGACCAGGATGGTCTTGATCTCCTGACCTCATGATCTACCCGCCTCGGCCTCCCAAAGTGCTGGGATTACAGACTTGAGCCACTGCGCCCAGCCATGGAGTTTTTAGTAACAGTGTCTGTAAAGATCTGAAAAGTGGTGAAACATCATTAAGGGACATCTTACTGCTATGTGGGTAGGGAGACTTAATATTTAATATGCCTGGTGACGATGATTGAAGGAAAAATTTAATGTTAACTCACTGAGATGCCATTTCTCAACCAGTTAAAACAGCTTGGAGGCTTAGAAAGGAATTGATTAGCCAAAGCAGTTCAAAGTAAGGTAGAGAACTGATATGTTGATTTAACAGTTTTTAAAAACTGAAATATACACACATACAGTAAAGTACATGCTGTATCACATGTGAAGAGCTCCAATGTTCCCAAACTGAACACAATCATGTAACCAACTCCCAGACCTAATTAGACTGCTAACTTTTAATGTAGGACCAAAGAATTGTATAGTTGTAGCTTGATGGTGGATTTTTTTTTTTTTTTAAGGGACAAGGTCTCATTATGTTGCCCAGGCTGCTCTCAGACTCCTGTCCTCAAGCAATCCTCCTGCCTCAGCCTCCCAAATTGCTGGGATTACTGGCATGACTGATGTTGAATTTTTGACTAAGATGGTTTCACTTCTTATTGTACTGGATGATAAACTGTATCATCCCTAAATTGTCTGAAAAGCTATTCCAAAACCAAGTTTAATACATTCAGTCCCAGCTTGCAGAAGATGATTGAAGTTACTCTCATGAAGTCTTGTTTTCCACAAAATAAACTCTTGTGGAACCTTACTATATGGCTGTAACAGTTAAGTGATAACAATTTAACTTGTGTTACTGAAGTTAACTTGCAGAAAAGTATGAATGTATTCTCCACTGAATTTTTATATACTGAACATATCTTTTATAACTGCTCACATATAGAGGCAAAAATTAACAATACACCGGAAGTCACCTTGCAACCCTTTCAGTCTAATTCACAAAGGGGAATCGTTATGCTCACTTCTTTTTCTGAGATATGGAGTATTACTCTGTCACCCAGGCTGCAGCACAGTGACATGATCATAGCTCACTGCAGCCATGAACTCCTGGGCTAAGTAATCCTCCCACCTCAGCCTCCTGAGTAGCTGGCACTGCAAGCATGTGACACCATGCCCAACTAATTTTTTACGTTTTTGTAGAGACAGAATCTTGCTATGTTGACCAGGCTGGTCTCAAACTGTTGGGCTCAAGCATTTCCCTGCCTTGGCTTTTCATAGTGTTGGGATTAAAGGCATAAGCCATCACACCCAGTTCATGCTGACTTTTAATTGTATAGATAAATTTTGCCTGATTTTGAATTTACATAAATGGAATCACAGATATGTACTCTTTAAGTACCTTTTTGTTTTGTTTTGTTTTGAGATGGAGTCTCTGTTGTCCAGACTAGAGTGCAGTGATGCTATCTCAACACACTGCAACCTCTGCCTCCTGGGTTCAAGCAGTTCTCCTGCCTGAGCCTCCTGAGTAGCTGGGACTACAGGGGCATACCACCATGCCCGGCTAATTTTTGTATTTTTAGTAGAGATGGGGTTTCACCATATTGGCTAGGCTGGCTTGAATTCCTGACCTGGTGATCTGCCTGCCTTGGCCTCCCAAAGTGCTGAGATTACAGGTGTGAGCCACTGCGCCTGGCCCAGATATGTACTCTTTAGGTGTGAATTTTTGGGGTTTTTTTTTTTTTTTTTGGAGACAGAGTATTGCTCTTGTTGCCTAGGCTGGAGTGCAATGGCATGATCTCTGCTCACTGCAACCTCTACCTCCTGGGTTCAAGCAATTTTCCTGACTCAGCCTCCCAAGTTGCTGGGATTACAGGCATGTACCACCATGCCCAGCCAAGTTTTGTATTTTTAGTAGAGACAGAGTTTCTCCATGTTGGTCAGGTTGGTCTCAAACTCTGGACCTCAGGTGGTCTGCCCGCCTTGGCCTCCCAAAGTGCTGAGATTACAGGTGTGAGCCACTGTGCCTGACCTAGCTGTGAGTTTCATCCATGTTGCAACTGGTGGTTGTGGGTTATTCATTCCTATTGCTGTACAGTATTCCATTGTATGAATGTACCAATAGGTACATTACAATACTGTTAATAGGCATTTGAATTGTTTCCAGTTTGAGGAAATAGTGAATAGTGAATAGTGCTGCTATTATCTTTTGGTGAATTAATTTCTCTTGGGTTTCTTTCTAGGAGAGAGGTTGTTGGGTCATAGGGTATACATATGTTCATCTTTGAGATGCTGCCAGTTTTTTCTCAGTGGTTATACCAGTTTTCACTTGAAGTAGTGTGTGATGGTTTGGGTGGTTCCATATCCTCATCAATAATTGTATTGTCTTTCATTTTAGCCATTGGGGGAGTATATAGCAATATGTGTTGTGGTTTTAATTTTCATTTTCTTGGTGACTAATGAAGTTGAGCAGATTTTCATGTTTATTGGCCTTTGGATATCCTCTTTCTTGAAGTGTCTCTTCAGGCCTTGTACTCATTTTTCTTGGGGTTATCTACCTTTTTCTTGTTTGCATTATAGCAGTTCTTTATATAGGCCACTTAGGAGTTCTGTGTCTGAAATATGTATTACTTTCTTTGAGTCTGAGGTTTGCCTTTGTACTTTTTAAAATTTTTTCTTTACATATATATATATTTTATTGCATTTTAGGTTTTGGGGTGCATGTGAGGAACATGCAGGATTGTTGCATAGGTACATACATGGCAATGTGGTTTGCTGCCTCCATCCCAATCACCTATATCTGGCATTTCTCCCTATGTTATCCCTCCCCAACTCCTTACCCCCCACTGTCCCTCCCCTAGTCCCCCACCACAGACCTCAGTGTGTGATGCGCCCCTCCCTGTGTCCATGTGTTCTCATTGTTCAACCCCCACCTATGAATGAGAACATGAGGTGCTTAATTCTCTGTTCCTGTGTCAGTTTGCTGAGATTGATGGTTTCCAGGTTCATCCATGTCCCTACAAAGGACGCAAACCCATCATTTTTTATGGCTGCATAGTATTCCATGGTGTATGTGTGCCACATTTTCCCTCTCCAGTCTATCATTGATGGGCATTTGGGTTGGTTCCAAGTCTTTGCTATTGTAAACAGTGCTGCAGTGAACATTCATGTGCATGTGTCCTTATAATAGAATGATTTATAATCCTTTGGATATATACCCAGTAATGGGATTGCTGGGTCAAATGGGATTTCTATTTCTAGGTCCTTGAGAAATCACCACACTGTCTCCTACAATGGTTGAACTAATTTACACTCCCACCAACAGTGTAAAAGTGTTCCTATTTCTCCACATCCTTTCCAGCATCTGTAGTCTCCAGATTTTTTAATGATTGCCATTCTAACTGGCATGAGATGGTATCTCAATGTAGTTTTGATTTGCATTTCTCTAATGACCAGTGATTTTTTTTTGATGTTTGTTGGCCTCATATATGTTGTCTTTTGTAAAGTGTCTGTTGATGTCCTTTGCCCACTTTTATTTGGGCCTGTTTTTTTCTTGTAATTCTGTTTTAGTTCTTTGTAGAATTTGGATATAAGTCCTTTGTAAGATGGGTAGATTGCAAAGATTTTTTTCTCATTTTGTTGGTTGCTGGTTCACTCTAATGATTGTTTCTTTTGCTGTACAGAAGCTCTGGAGTTGAATTAGATCGAATTGGTCTAGTTTGGCTTTTGTTGCCAGTGCTTTTGGTGTTTTAGTCATGAAGTCCTTGCCTATGCCTATGTCATGGATGGTTTTGCCTAGGTTTTCTTCTAAGGTTTTTATGGTGTTAGGTCTTATGTTTAAGTCTTTAATCCATCTGCAGTTAATTTTAGTGTAATGTGTCAGGAAGGGGTCCACTTTCTGCTTTCTGCACGTGGCTAGCCAGTTTTCCCTACACCATTTATTAAACAGGGAATCCTTTCCCCATTGCTTGTTTTTGTGAGATTTGTTAAATATCAGATGGTTGTAGATGTGTGGCATTGCCTCTGAGGCCTCTGTTGTGTTCCATTGGCCTATATCTCTTTTTTGGTACCAGTACCATGCTGTTTTGATTACTGTAGGCTTGTAGTATAGTTTGAAGTCAGGTAGTGTAATGCCTCCAGTTTTGTTCTTTTTCCTTAGAATTGACTTGGCTATGCAGACTCTCTTTTGGTTCTGTATGAAGTTTAAGGTGGTTTTTTTTAGTTCTGTGAAGAAGGTCATTGGTAGCTTGATGGGGATAATGTTGCATCTATAAATTACTTTGGGCAGTATGGCCATTTTCATGATACTGATTCTTCCTAACCATGAGCATGGAATGTTTCTCCATCTATGTCCTCCTCTCTCATTTCGTTGAGCAGTGGTTTGTAGTTCTCTTTGAAGAGGTCCTTTACATCCTTTGCTAGTTGTATTCCTAGGTATTTTATTCTCTTTGTAGCAATTGTGAATGTTCCTTCTTGATTTGACTGTCTTTAAGTCTGTTATTGGTATATAGGAATGCTTGTGATTTTTTCACGTTGATTTTTGTATCCTGAGGCTGCTGAAGTTGCTTATCAGTTTCAGAAGATTTTGAGCTGAGACAATAGGGTCTTTTAAATATACAATCATGTCACCTGCAAATAGAGACAATTTGACTTTCTCCTTTCCTAATTGAATACCCTTTATTTCTTTTGCTTGCTTGATTGCTCTGGCTAGAACTTCCAATACTATATTGAATAGGAGTGGTGGGAGAGGGCATCGTTGTCTAGTGCCAGATTTCAAACGGAATGCTTTCAGTTTTTGCCCATTCAGTGTGATATTGGCTGTGGGTTTGTGGTAAATAGCTTTTATTATTTTGAGAGATGTTCTGTCAATACCTAGTTTATTGAGAGTTTTTAGCATAAAGGGCTGTTGAATTTTGTCAAAGGCCTTTTCTGCATCTATTGGGGTAATCATGTGGTTTTTGTCTTTGGTTCTGTTTACGTGGTGAATTACGTTAATAGACTTGAGTATGTTGAACCAGCCTTGTATCCCTGGGATAAAGCCTACTTGATTGTGATGGATAAGCTTTTTGATATGCTGTTGCAATTGGTTTGCCAGTATTTTACTGAAGATTTTTGCATCTGTGTTCTTCATGGATATTGGCCTGAAGTTTCCTTTTCTTGTTGAGTCTTTGCCATATTTTGGTATCAGGATGATGTTGGTCTCATAAAAAGATTTGAGGAGGATTCCCTCATGTTGGATTGTTAAGAATAGTTTCAGAAGGAGTGGTAGCAGCTCCTCTTTGTATGTCTGGTAGAAGGTGGCTGTGAACCCATCTGGACCTGGGCTTTTTTTGTTGGTAGGCTATTAATTGCTGTTTCAACTACAGCCCTTGTTATTAGTCTATTCAGGGTTTTGACTTCTTCCTGGTTTAGGCTTGGGAGGATGCACCTGTCCAGGAATTTATCAGTTTCTTCCAGGTTTACTGGTGCATAGAGTTCTTTGTAGTAATCTCTGATGGTGGTTTGTATTTCTATGGAATCTGTGGTGATATCCCCTTTATCATTTTTTATTGCATCTATTTGATTATTCTCTTTTCTTTTTTATTAATCTGGCTCGTGGTCTATTTTGTTGATCTTTTCAAAAAACCATCTCCTGGATTTATTTATTTTTGAAGGGTTTTTTTGTGTCTCTATCTCCTTCAGTTTTGCTCTGATCTTAGTTATTTCTTGTGTTCTGCTAGGTTTTGAGTTCTTTTTATTTTGCTCCTCTAGATATTTCAAATTTGATGATAGGGTGTCGATTTTAGATCTTTCCTTGCATCTCATGTGGGCATTTATTGCTATAAATTTTCCTCTAGACCCTGCTTTAGATGTGTCCCAGAGATTCTGGTATGTTGTGTCTTTGTTCTTGTTGGTTTCAAAGAACATCTTTATTTCTGCCTTCATTTCATTGTTTATCTAGTCAACATTCAAGAGCCAATTGTTCAGTTTCCACGAAGTTGTGCAGTTCTGAGTAAGTTTCTGAATTCTGAGTTCTAATTTGATTGCACTATGGTCTGAGAGACTGTTTGTTATGATTTCCATTCCTTTGCATTTTCTGAGAAGTGATTTACTTCCAATTATGTGGTCAGTTTTAGAGTAGATGTGATGTGGTGCTGAGAAGAATGTATTTTCTGTGGATTTGGGGTGGAGAGTTCTGTAAATGTCTATTAGGTTTGCTTGGTGCAGATCTGAGTTCAAGTCCTGGATATCGTTGTTAATTTCCTGTGTTGTTGATCTTTCTAATACTGACAGTGTAGTGTTAAAGTCTCCCACTATTATTGTGTGGGAGTCTCAGTCTCTTTGTAAGTCATTAAGAACTTGCTTTATGTATCTGGGTGCTCCTGTATTGGGCACACATATATTTAGGATCGTTAGCTCTTCTTGTTGTATCGATCCTTTTACCATTATGTAATGCCCTTCTTTGTCTCTTTTGATCTTTGTTGGTTTAAAGTCTATTTTATCAGAGACTAGGATTGCAACTCCTGCTTTTTTTCTGCTCTTCATTTGCTTGGTAGATCTTCCTCCATCCCTTTATTTTGAGCCTGTGTGTATCCTTGCATGTGAGATGGGTTTCCTGGATACAGCACACCAATGAGTTTTGACTTTTTATCCAATTTGCCAGTCTGTGTCTTTTGATTGGGGCATTTAACCCATTTACATTTAGGGTTAATATTGTTATGTGTGAATTTGATCCTGCCATTTTGATGCTAGCTGGTTGTTTTGCCCATTAGTTGATGCATTTTCTTCATTGTGTCAATGCTCTTTACCATTTGGTATGTTTTTGGAGTGGCTGGTACTGGTTGTTCCTTATGTATAGTGCTTCTTTCAGGAGCTCTTGTAAAGCAGGCCTGGTGGTAATGGAATCTCTGAGCAATTGCTTGTTCATCAAGGATTTTATTTCTTCTTCACTTACGAAACTTAGTTTGGCTGGATATGAAATTCTAGGCTGAAAGTTCTTTTCTTTAAAGGTGTTGAATATTGGCCCCCACTCTCTTCTGGCTTGTAGGGTTTCTGCTGAGAGATCTGCTGTGAGTCTGATAGGCTTCCCTTTGTGGGTAACCCAACCACCTTTCTCTGTGGAAGCCCTTAGCATTTTTTCCTTCATTTCAACCCTGGTGAATCTGACGATTATGTGCCTTTGGGTTGCTCTTCTTGAGGAATATCTTTGTGGTGTTCTCTGTATTTCCTGGACTTGAATGTTGGCCTGACTTGCTAGGTTGGGGAAGTTCTCCTAGATAATATCCTGAAGAGTGTTTTCCAGCTTGGATTCATTCTCTCTGTCACATTCAGGTACACCTAACAAACGTAGATTAGGTCTGTTCACATAATCCCATATTTCATGGAGGCTTTGTTAATTTCTTTTTACTCTTTTTTTCTCTAATCTTGCCTTTTTGTTTTATTTCATTGAGTTGATCTTCAGTCTCTGATATCCTTTCTTCTGCTTGGTCAATTTGGCTATTGAAACTTTTGCATGCTTTGTGAAGTTCTTGTGATGATGTTTTGCAGCTCCATTAATTCATTTATATTTCTCTCTAAGCTGTTAATTCTTGTTAGCATTTCATCAAACCTTTCTTCAAGGTTCTTAGTTTCTTTGCATTGGGTTAGAACATGATCTTTTAGGTCAGAGAAGTTCGTTATTACCCACCTTCTGAAGCCTGTTTCTGTCAATTCATCATACACATTCTCCATCCAGCCTTGTTCCCTTGCTGGTGAGGAGTTGTGATCCCTTGGAGGAGGAGAGGCATTTCTGGTTTTGGGTATTGTCATCCTTTTTGCACCGGTTTCTTCCCATCTTTTTTTTTTTTTTTTTTTACTTTATTAAAATACTGAGTTTTATTTCACATGTATATTTTTGTCTCCCCACCATTTCCATGTCTGACCACCACTACTACTATGTCCTATCATAACATTCCATACATACTTAAAACCAAGAAAAGGGTGGAGTTCCATCTTTAAAAACTACAGGCATTTTGGACAACACATTCTTGGCAATGGAATCTTGACAACATTTATCAAACACGGTAGGGAAAATTCTCACTCTGCATTATAAAAAGGACAGCCAGATACCAACTGTTACAGAAATGAAATAAGATGGAAAAATTTTAACAAATTGTTTAAACTATTTTCTTAAAGAGACTTCCTCCATTGTCAGAGATCTTGAATAGCCTCCTGGTCAGTCATCCGGAAGCAATTCTTCACATAATTGATGAACTTGGCTTCCACTTTGGGAAGAGAACCACCTTTTTCTATACTTGCTTGCATTTTTGCTTTAATGTCTTCTACAGAACTAGGTCCTTTTGGTGTTTTCCTGTTTTTTGAAGGATTCTTATCCTTTTGATCTTGGTGTTGATGATGGTTTTGAGTCTTTTCCATTCTGATTTGACTTTTGTGCATTTTTGGCTGGAGTATCATGTATAGATTTCTTCACTGGCACTTTTTCTTCAGTTTCCTCATCATTGAAATAATCATCATCATCATCATCATCTTCATCAGCAGTAAGTTTTACTTTTTTTCTGTGGAACCTTGCTACCACCTCCAGGGGCAGACTGCTTTCCAGCCATACTTAAGAGTTTCACATCCTCCTCCTCCTCATCTTCTGACTCTGCATCTTCCTCCACAGCTACTAAGTGCTGTCCACTGATATGCACTAGCCCTGAACCACACTTCAATCGTAAGACCACTGGTGGTGGTATTTCAAAGCCCCCAAGGGAAACCGTTGGCTGTACAGACATTTTCAAAGTTGCCATGTTACTTTAATTGGACTGCCTTTGTAATTCATTGCCTCTGCTTCAACAATGTGCAATTCATTCTTTGCACCAGTTCCTAAACTGACTGTTCTTAAAGGTAACTGGTGCTCATTTTCATCATTATCCACCTTAAAGTGATAATCTTTGTCGGCCTTTAGTTCACAACCAAAAAGATAGTTCTGGGGCCTCAGGGGGCTCATGTCCATGTCCATCGGATCTTCCATCAGGTGGTGACACGCACTTAGGTGGAAGAGAAGGTGGAGAGAGATAAACGACCACTACTCCAAAGAACAGCCGCTCAGGATGACTCACACCAGGGCTCTTCCCATCTTTGTGGATTTATCTACCTGTGGTCTTTGTGATTGGTGACTTTCAGATGGGGTCTCTGAGTGGACATCCTTTTTGTTGCTGATGAACTTATTTCTTAGTTTTCCTTCTAACAGTCAGGCCCCTCTGCTGTAGGACTGCTGGAGGTCCACTCCAGACCCTGCTTGCCTGGGGATCACCTGTTGCAGCTGCAGGTGATCTTTGTCCCAGAAGGACACCCACCAGATGTCAGCCTGAGCTCTCCTTTATGAGGTGTCGCTTTGTATGGGGGGTGATGAGCTGCTTGAAGAGACAGTCTGTCCCTTTTAGGAGCTCAGGTGCTGAGCTGTGAGCTCCATTGTTCTGCTCAGATCTGTGGGCAGGTATGTTTAAATCTGCTGCAGCAGAACTCATAACCGCCTTCTTTTCCCAGGTGCTCTGTCCTGGGAAGGTGGGACTTTATTTATAAGTTCCTGTCATTCTGCTGCCTTTTTTTTCAGAGATGCCTTGCCTAGTGAGGAGGTGGCCTAGTCACAGTCTGCCAGCAGACACATTGCTGAGCTGCTGTGGGCTCTGTCCAGCTGCTGTGTGAACTTCCTTGCAGTTTTGTTTATGGGGTATAGTTAGAAGTGCCTTGTTAATGGCAGTCTGCCTCAGTAATGGCGGTCTGCCTCACTAATGGCAGACGCCCTGCCCCCCACAGAGCTGGACTGTCCCTGGTCCAGCTGTGCTTGCTGTGAAACTCTCAATGCAAAGCGTTTCAGATTGCTAGTCTTTGTGGGGGTAGGACCATCACCTGGTTCCCTGTTTCAGCCCCCCGCTTTTTTTTTTTTTTTTTTCAGTCGAACGAGCGACTCTGTCTCTCAGGCATTCCAGTCGCCAGCTGAAATGGCACTTGGATTTATGTGCGTTTTTGTGTGGAGACCCATTGCGCCAGCTGAAACAGCTGTGCGGGAGACTTGTGGTGCTTTTCTGCCCAGGAATCTCCTGGTCTGTGGACAGTAAAAATTCGTTTGAAAACATGGTGATCACTTATCCTTTGCGTTTTCATTGGGAACTGCAATCCAGAGCTGTTCCTATTTGGCCATCTTGGATCCTCCCCAGGTTCAAGCTGCCTTTGTAATCTTAATTGGTGTCTTATGAATAACAGAAAACTTAAATTGTAATTAAGTGTAATTTATTGACTTTATTATTCTTAATGCTTCGTGGCCTGTTTAAGAAATGTTTGCCTTTTCCATGGTCATAAAGGTAGTATAATACTGTTTCTTTTCAAAAGTTGTTTTACCTTTCACACTTAGATTTATAACACATCTGGAATTTTGTTTTGTACATGGTATAAGCTAGAGGGGCAAGATTAATTTTGTTCTGTATGAATAGCCAGTTGACTCAGCATCATTTTGGTGAAAGAAAATTCTTTTAAATTGTATTGCTATGTCACCTTTCTCATAAATCAGGTATCTGTAATATATGTGCAGATCTGTTTCTGGATACTTGCTTCTCTTCCATTGATCTATTTATCTGTCCTTCTGTCTTAATTATTGTAGCTTTTTAATTGGCATTGATAGTTGGTAGTGAAGTCCTTCAACTTGGTCTTTTTGGATTCTTGGCTTTTTTTTTTTGGATCTTGACATTTCCATATAAATTTTAGATTTAGCTTATCAGTCCAAGCTCCCCAAACCCCACATACACAAAGTTATACTGGGATTTTGATTGGGATTGTGTTTTGTGTATAAATCAATTTCTGAATGATGGATATGTTAACAAGTCTTCCAGTTCAAGAAGCCGGCATATCCCTTTGTTTATCTGGTCTTTAAAAATTTTCTCAGTGTTCGTAGATGTCTTGTACATTCTTTGAGTTAGATTTTGATGAGTACTTAAGGCTATTGTAAAGAAGGGTTTTTTGGTTTTGTTTTTTTTTTTTTTTTAGTGCCATTTTCTGTTTGTTTGCTGCTGTGACAGCCCTATCTAGTGTGGGCTCCAGAAGTAGATATTCCAGGTTTTGGACATTTGAGTCCCGCTTATGTGCAAATTGTTTATGGTATCCTGTCTCCTAAATAGTCTATAGTTTTGAGATGTGAGTTAGTTTTATTGCTTTAATTCATCTGTGAGTTTTGGAGGCTATATGGAGAGATTTGGATCTAGGCAACTGCCAATTTCCTGTAGGAACCAGGAATTCTGATCTTACTGATCTTGTTTGAAAAATATATATACGTATTCTCTCTCATACATATATATGTATTGTGCGTTTGTCAGTGTGTATATGAGAGAGAGTATACATATGTGTATGTATACGTGTGTGTATACATCATATATATTGACAAAATATACACCAAAAAGTGAATGTTTTTGCCTCTTAGAATGTCTAAAATTGAGAAGACTGACCTTATGAAGAATTGGCAAGGATGTTGAATAACTGAAACTGTCAAACTCAGCTCACTGTAACCTCTGCCTCCCAGGTTCAAGTGATTGTCCTGCCTCAGCTTCCCAAGTATCTGGGATTACAGGTGCCCACCACCACTCCCAGCTAATTTTTGTATTTTTAGTAGAGATGAGGTTTCACCATGTTGGCCATGCTGGTTAAAATTTTTAAAAGCAAAAGCCCTATAAAAGCAAATATGTGCACTTAATTCCTACCATTTAGAGATAACTATATTTACAAAGGGTAACAGTTAAGATATTGATACGTTCGATTCAGACCTTTATTCAGACAGTAAAATAAAAATTTCACACTTAAGTATACTCTTGCCCTCATTTTCCTGGAGATAGCTCTCCTGAAGTTGGTGTATTTCCTTTTCATCTGTTTTTTATGCTGCTCTGTGTATGTCCACAAACAACAGTTTACCTATAAAAAGGTAAAACGTAAATAAAACATCCACTGAGGAAATGTACAATTAAAGTATATAACTGGATAAATTGTCACAAAACAAATACACTCATGCTCTAAAGCTCAAATCAAGAAATAGAATACCAGCACCTAGGAAGACCCCTCAGCCCCTCTTAATTGTCATATGTTTTAAATCTTTAGGCAAAGAGTATGACATTATCTTCCTGGTATTTGCTTTTTTTCCATGTATCATATTTATAATGTGTACATATTGATAAGTAAAATCAGTACATTTTAATTGCTTTGTAGTAATATTTTACATAAATATATATAACATCCCTCTACTGGTAAGTGTTTAGGTATATATTTTTTGCTATATTTAGGTAAATGTTTAGGCATGTATATTTTTGCTATTATAAACAGTATTTTGGTGAACATCCTTGTTTATGTCTCCTGTGCACACATTGCAAGAGTTTCCTTGAGTATATACCTAGAAGTGAATTGCAGAGTTTAGTATACTGTCTTCACACTTTAAGTTGCTGGGTACTTTTTCAAAATGAATGTACCAGTTTATAATCCTGCTAAGATTTCATGAGTTTTCAGTCACATTCCTTGTAAACTCTAGGTATTGTCATACTTCAAAATTCCAGTTGATACAGCTGAAAGTCAAACTTGATTTTGTTTTCTTTATATTGTAAAATACTTTCTGAAGTTAAAATAATATATGTAGCATATGTGATCTGGCATCAACCCAGAGAAAGTTTCTAAATTGTGTCCCAGGGGTCTTATCCTTTATGTGATCCTGTCTGATGTTTCTTTACATTCCATGCGTATTATATAATTAAAATCATTGATTTAGATGAAGTCATGCAATGAGTGCTCTTCTGCTACATTGTTGGCAACTAAATTGACTTTGTCTTCCCAGAAAAATCCTTTTATTCACGGTTGGCTTGGTTGTCACTTCAGAAACTTTTTCACACTGTCCTGCCTCCTGTGTTCTGTAATCTGCCAATCCATGAGATGAAGCAAGGTCCTTCTTGACTCTTCCTGTTTGTGGTTCCACCATGTGGTGTTGTAAGCATATACATTCTTAAAATGGGAAGATAGGATATAGTTTTGAAAAACATTGTTTGTCCATTTCATAATAAACCCACACAAAGGTAGGGTACAGGCTCTGGATGTAGATGACCTGAGAACAAATTCTGGTTGTGCTGCTTACTTGCTGTGACCTTGGCTTACACTCTGAGTTTAAATTTCCTCTTTAGACATATAGGTAGTAATAGTACCCATTTGTAGGGGTTTTGTGAAGTTTAAATAATATTTGTATTGAATAATACTTAAAATGATGCACATAACTGTACTTACTAAATGGTGATAGCGATTGTGTTAGTGTGGGTATATAAAGATGAAGTTGTGAGAGCATTACTAAGGTTATACACACACACACACACACACACACACACACACAAATATATACTTACATTAAGAGTTGAACTAGGTTTTCTGTTTAGACTGAAAGTCTCAAAGAATATGTAAGGACTGGGTCTTAAATATCCTTGAGTTTCATTTCATTTCCTTTTTTTTTTTTTTTTTTTTTTAAAGATCTTTTGAAATCCTTGGATTTCCAGTCCTCACTGTTGGGTCTTGTGCATATTATGTGACATTATACAATTGCTTAATGAATACATTCTCTCAAACTGGGTCCCTAAGCTGAAAAAGGCCCTCATTTTATGTTCAAATTGTACTCCCTCAACATTTGGTACTGATAATATCTAGGAATTTACTTGCAGTTTTGTGTGTGTGTGTATGTGTACACAGTCATTGTTTATTTAGACTTTAGTAATTTTTACTGATTACTTAGATTATCATTGTGTTTTTATTAATTCTTGGACTAGTTTGCTGGAGATTTCCAAATTGTTAAATATAGAATATATGGAAACTTGAATAAAACACCAGTATGTTTTAATCAGTTATTCAGCAGACACCCACATAACCACTACCTAGGTCAAAAAATAGAATATTACAGCAGGGTACAGTGGCTCATGCCTGTAATCCCAGTAATCCCAGCTCTTTGGGAGGTTAAGGTGGAAAGAACCCTTGAGTCCAGGAGTTGGAGGCTTCAGTGAGCTATGATGATGCTGCTATACTCCAGTTTAAGAGCAAGACCCTGTCTGTAAAAAACCATATGTTTATATGGTTGTATATTTTTATTTTTATTTTTTTGTCCCCTCCCCCCCCTTTTTAAATTATGCTTTAAGTTCTGGGGTACATGTGTAGAACGTGCAGGTTTGTTACATAAGTATACAAGTGCCATGGTGGTTTGCTTCATTCATCCCTCTGTCATCTACATTAGGTATTTTTCCTAATGGTAGCCATCTCCAGTCCCCCCATCCCCTGCTATCTTTCCCGTAGCCCCACCTCAACCCCTGAAAGGCCCCAGTGTGTGATGTTCCCCTCCCTGTGTCCATGTGTTCTCGTTGTTCAGCACCCACTTATGAGTGAGAACATGTGGTGTTTGGTTTTCTGTTCCGTGTCAGTTTGCTGAGAATGATGCTTTCCAGCTTCATCCATGTCCCTCCAAAGGTCATGAGCTCGTCATTTTTTTATGGCTGCATAGTATTCCATGGTGTGTATGTGCCACATTTTCTTTATCCAGTCTGTCTTTGATGGGCATTTGGGTTGGTTCCATGTCTTTGCTATTGCAAACGGTGCCACAATAAACATGAAACGTGTACATGTGTCTTTATAATAGAATGATTTATAATCCTTTGGGTATATACCCAGTAATGGGATTGCTGGGTCAAATGGTATTTCTAGTTCCAGATCCTTGAGGAATAGCCATACTGTCTTCCACAGTGGTTTAACTAATTTACACTCCCACCAACTGTGTAAAAGCGTTCCTATTTTTCCACATCCTCTCCAGCATCTGTTGTCTCCTGATCACCATTCTAACTGGTGTGAGATGGTATCTCTGATTTGCATTTCTCTAATGACCGGTGATGATGAGCTTTTTTTCATATGTTTGTTGGCTGCATAACTGTCTACTTTTTTTTTATTTTTTTTTGAGATGGAGTCTAACTCTGTCACATAGGCCAGAGTGCAGTGGCACAATTTCATCTCACTGCAACCTCTACCTCCCAGGTTCAAGCAATTCTCCTGTCTCAGCCTCATGAGTAGCTGGGTGGTCAGGTTGGTCTCGAACTCCTGACCTTGTGATCCGCTCACCTTGGCCTCCCAAAGTGCTGGGATTGTAGGCATGAGCCACTGTGCCTGGCAGATATCTCCTTTTGGGAAGTTCAAAAGGAGACTTTGACTTTGGTGGAATTGTTTTTTTTATTTTTGTTTTGTTTGTTTATAAATTTAAGTTCTTTGTGGATTCTGGTTATTTGCCCTTTGTCAGATGGGTAGATTGCAAAAAATTTTTTCCCATTCTGTTGGTTGCTGGTTCACTGTAAATGATTGTTTCTTTCGCTGTGCAGAAGCTCTTAAGTTTAATTAGATCCCATTTGTCTATTTTGGCTTTTGTTGCCATTGCTTTTGGTGTTTTAGTCATGAAGTCCTTGCCTATGCCTATGTCCTGAATGATATTGCCTAGGTTTTCTTCTAGGTTTTTATGGTGTTAGGTCTTATGTTTAAATCTTTAAGCCGTCTGGAGTTAATTTTTGTTTAAAGTGTAAGGAAGGGATCCAGTTTCAGCTTTCTGCTTATGGCTTGCCTGTTTTCCCTACACCATTTATTAAATAGGGAATCCTTTCCCCATTGCTTGTTTTTGTCAGGTTTGTCAAAGATCAGATGGTTGTAGATGTGTCGTGTTGTTTCTGAGGCCTCTGAGGCCTCTGTTCTGTTCCTTTGGTCTGTATCTGTTTTGTTACCAGTACCATGCTGTTTTGATTACTGTAGCTTTGTAGTATAGTTTGAAGTCAGGTAACATGATGCCTCCAGGGTTTTTTTCTATTTGTTTTTTTTTTTTCTTTTGGCTTAGAACTGTCTTGGCTATGCAGGCTCTCTTTTGGTTGGTTGTATATGTTTATGTTGAGAGGATAACCATTATCCTCTTGCTTCCAGTCTTGGGGGCGGGGTTGTGAACTTCTTAGCATTTCTCCATTAAATATGCTGAAGTTTTTGTGAATGTTCTTTATCTAATTAAGAAAGTTCTTTTCAGACTTTGCCAAGAGGCTTTTAAAACAGAAAATCTGCAGGGCACAGTGGCTTATGCCTGTAATCCCAGCACTTTGGGAGGTTGAGGTGGGTGGATGACTTCAACTCAGGACTTAGAGACCAGCGTAGACAATGGGGTGAAACTCTGCCCCTACAAAAGTACAAAAAGCCTGGTGTGGTGGCACGTACCTGTAGTCCTTTTTACTTGAGGCTAAGATGGGAGGATCGTTTGAGCTCAGGAGGCAGAGATTGCAGTGAGCCAAGATTGTGCCACTGTACTCCAGCCTGGATGACAGAGCCAGACCCTGTCTTCAAAAAAAAGAAATAAAAATCATAAAATCATCAATTGTTATTAAATTATATCAGTTTTTCTGCCTCTGTTTATTTCTTTTCTCCATTATTGTATAGGCATAGGAATAACATTAAGGAAAGAATACCAAAGTGAAGCCAACTTTGCATTCCTGGAATTAAGTTGTTCATAATATATTTTATTTAGTATACTATTTGTATTTGGTTTGTAAATGTTGTCTTTAGGATTTTTGTATTCATGCACATAAAAGATAAGCTTGTAATTTTCCTTAAGATATCCCTGGTGTCAGAGTCATTAGCTTCTTGAAGCAAATTGTTAGCTTCTTGAAAAGTTTTTTTCTCTGTTCTTGGGAAGAGCTTGTGTGAAATTTATATTCTTCCTTAAATTTTTGTATAATTCATTGGTGAAACCACCTGGGCCTGGCGTGTGTTTTTGTTTTTTGAGGGCAGGCTGTAGTGCAGTGGCATGATCTTGGCTCACTGCAACATCTGCCACCCGAGTTAAAGTGATTCTCCTGCCCCAGCCTCCTGGGTAGCTGGGATTACAGGTGCCTGCTACCTCACTCGGCTAATTTTTTGTAATTTTAGTAGAGATGGGATTTCA
This sequence comes from Callithrix jacchus, assembly GCF_049354715.1. Lineage (NCBI taxonomy): Eukaryota > Metazoa > Chordata > Mammalia > Primates > Cebidae > Callithrix > Callithrix jacchus. The sequence goes on along the minus strand of NC_133507.1, from coordinate 23,896,186 downwards.
CCATCTTGGCCAGGCTGGTCTTGAACACCTGACCTCATGATCCACCTGCCTCGGCCTCCCAAATTCTGGGATTACAGGCATGGGCCACTGTACCCAGCCAATTTATGTACTTTTTGTAGGGACGGGATTTCACCATCTTGGCCAGGCTGGCCTTGAACACCTGACCTCATGATCCACCCACCTCGGCCTCCTAAATTCTGGGATTACAGGCATGGGCCACTGTACCCGGCCAATTTATGTACTTTTTGTAGGGACTGGGTTTCACCATCTTGGCCAGGCTGGTCTTGAACTCCTGATCTCATGATTTTCCCCAACTTTGACCTCCTAAAGTGCTAGGATTACAAGCATGAGCCTCCACACCCAGCCCAGTTTTAAAAATATAATTATCAAAATTTCTGTTTTGATTTTGTTTTTTTTTTTTTGAAATGGAGTCACACGCTATTGCCTAGGCTGAAGTACAATGGCGTGATCTCAGCTAACTGAAACTTCTGCCTCCTGGGTTCAAGCGATTCTCTTGCTTCGGCCTCCCAAGTAGCTGGGACTAAATTAGCCAGAGGTGCTCCACCACGCCTGGTTAATTTTTATGTTTTTAGTAGAGATGGGGTTTTACAGTATTAGCCAGGCTAGTCTCAAACTCCTGACCTCAGGCAATCTGCCCATCTCTGCCTCTCAAAATGCTGGTATTATAGGCATGAGCCACCAAACTCGGCCCAGCTTTCTGTTTCTTCTTCTAAGTTTTGCTAAATTGTGTTTTTCTAGGAATTGCTTTGTTTCATTTAAATTTTCAAATTCATGCATAAATGTTAATGTAAAAGCCTCTTCTAATGTTTTAGAATTTCCAGTATTTCTTGACATTAAATTTGCTTTTTTTTTTGGTCTGTCTTACTAATCTTTTTTTTAAAATAAGCTTTTGGCTTCAATCCCACCCTATTCTACTATACATTGCTTTTATGTGTCATTTATTTATTTTTCCTATTGCTTTCTTTGGTTTTAATTTACTGTGTTTTTTAAACTTACTGAGATGAAAATTATTAGATCATTGTATTTTTGTTTTTGGGGTTTTTTTGTTTGAGATGTGATCTCAAGTGATCCTCCTGCCTCAGCCTCTTGAGTAGCAGGGACTGCAGGCATGTGCCACTATGGCTGGCTAATTTTTATTTTTATTTTTTTCTAGAGATGGGGCCTTGTCATGTTGGCCAGGCTGGTCTTGAACTCCTGGCCTCAAAGGGCCCTCCTACCTCGGCCTCCCAGAGTGTTGAGATTATAAGCATGAACCACTGTGCCTGGCCTACTATTGCCATCTTAACAATATTAAGTCTTCTAATGCATGAATCAAGGTTGTCTCTTATTTAATTTCTTTCAGTGATTACTTAAAATTTTCAGTGTACACGTCTTTCAATTTATTCATAAGCATATTTATTTTTGATGCTACTGCAAGTGAAACTGTTCTCAATTTCATTTTCAGGTTGTTCATTGCTAGTGTATAGAAATATAGCTGGTGTGTGTGTGATTTCTTAGGATTTTTTCACATCCAAGATCATGCTTTCTGGGTGTATCATCTATAGTTTTGTTTTGTTTTTTCATCTAGATGCCTTCTGTTTCATTTTCCTACCTAATTGTGCTGGGTAAAATCTTTAGTACAGTTTTGAATAAAAGCGAAGAGAGCAGACATCTTGTCTTGTTTCCAAAAACTTTGTCTTTCACCATTAAATATGATGTTAGATGTGGGTGTTTTTGTAGGAGCCGGTTACCAAGTTGAAGATGTTTCTTTCTTTTGACTGGAGTTTTGCTCTGTTGGCCAGGCTGCAGTGGCGCAATCTCGGCTCACTGCAACCTCTGCCTCCCGAGTTCAAGCAGTTCTCCTGCCTCAGCCTACAGAGTAGCAGGGATTGCAGATACACGCCACCACGTCTGTCTGATTTTTGTATTTTTAGTAGAGACGGGGTTTCACCATGTTGGTCAGGCTGGACTTAAATTCTTGACCTTAGGTGATCCTCACCTTGACTTCCCAAAGTGCTAGGATTACAGATAGGAGCCACCGTGCCTGGTCAAGGATTTTTTTTCTATTCCTAGTTTATTGAATGTTTTTATCATGCAAGGATATTGGATTTTCATAAAGTACTTGCTCTTCAAACATATTTAAAATAAGTAGTCTTTGTCTAATATATGTAATGTCTGGTCTTTGTCAGGGAGAATTTCTAATGATTTTTTCCCCATGAATGGGCAATACTTGTTTCCTTGAATGTCTTACAACTTTTGTCTTGAAAACTGGACATTGGAAATAATGTGGCAAGTGTGGAAATTGGGTTATTCCTCCTCCACAGGCTGAAGAGTTCTTGTTTGTTTTTCATTTAGTGGCTTTTCTCAGCTAATTCTGTAAACTTTGGATTTTTTTTCATATGTGGCCACTGAAATCTCTACTTGGTTATCTGATAATGGACAGAAATTGCCTTACGTGCTTAGAACCAGTAAGTTTCCCAGTCTTTGACAAGGGGGGGCCCTGTATGCCCTCCACACTGAGCCAGACAGTTTATAACTCTGTAGTAGTCTTCACTTCCTGTTTGTACAGAGCCTCAAGGTTAACCAGAAGTGAGAGTTCAGAACTTTCTAACAATTCTTTCAAGCATGCAGGATAGCCTAGATTCCCAGGACTATATGGAGTTTTTACTTTTTTTCTTCTTCTTTTTTTTTTTTTTTTTTTTTTTTAGCTCTCCACACTACAGAATTTATTTTTCTTTTTTAAGAGTTTTTAATAAAGCCTCATATTTTATTCCCTAGCCTTTCAAGCTTTTTTGGTTAGCCTATTGAGTTTCAAAACTGTTACCTACTGCCTCAGGCACCTGGGATATTTAATAATTGTCTCTGATTTTTTTTTTTTTTTAAAACAAACTTTCCCTAAGAAATGCCTGGTTGTACTTGGTGAGCTCTGAGGCAGGTCAAATAAAGACAATCGTGTAAGTGGTGCCTTATGTGTAACCCTCTAAAAAAGGTCAAGTAATGACAGTTCTTTGAGGATAGGGCTTGAGCTTCAACTGTTTTGTCCCTTCAATGGCTTCCAGGCTGCTAGTTTTCACTGTGTTTGCAGGTTGTTGGTTTTCATAACCCTGAAATAGTGCAAGTTAAAAGGCCACAAAGAATGTTGTTCTTACCAAGATTCATCTGTCATGTTTTTTTTTTTTAAAAAACAAATACCCTTAGATTTCTGTAAGCTTTGGTTTAATTTCCAGAGGTCTTGACAGTTTATTGTGACAATTTTTTGCTAGTGTTTTCATTGGTTTTATGTAGGAAGAATTTTCAGAGGTTCTTACTCTGCCATTTCACTATTACCCTGATCATTGATTTTATTTTAGTTTTATTTATTATTATTATTTGAGATAGAGTCTTGCTCTGTCGCCCAGGCTGGAGTGCAATTCAGAATCTCAACTCACTGTAACTTCTGCCTCCTGGGTTCAAGTGATTCTCCTGTCTCAGCCTCCTGAGTAGCTGGGACTACGGGTACCTGCCACCATGCCCAGCTGATTTTTGTATTTTTAGTAGAGATGGGTTTTCATCATGTTGGCTAGGCTTGTCTCTGACTCCTGACTTCAGGTAATCTACCTGTCTCGGTCTCCCAAAGTGCTGAGATTACAGTCATGAGCCACTGTGCCCAGCGTAAAAATCTGTTTTTTTTGTTTTGTTTTTAAATTAAAAAGACCTCATATTAGAAGTGACAGGTTCTACAGCCGGGCACTGTGGCTCACACCTGTAATCCCAGCACTTTGGGAGGCCAAGGCAGGTGGATCACCTGAGGTTAGGAGTTTGAGACCAGCCTGACCAATGTGACGAAACCCCATCTCTACTAAAGATACAGAAATGAGTTGGATGTTATGATGCGTGCCTGTAACCCCAGCCACTCAGTAGGCTGAGGGAGGAGAATTGCTTGAACCTGGGAGGTGGACACTGCAGTGAGCTGAGATCACATCACTCCACTCCAGCTTGAGCAATAGAGCAAAACTCTGTCTACAAAAAAAAAAAAAAGTGACAAGTTCTGGCTTCTTTAAAAAAATGTAGTTTATGAGAGAGGCTGAAGAACCCACCCAACCCCCCTGGAACCATGTGGTTTAACTATTGTTGTGCTCAAACCTGTCATCTTTACTGAGTCTTCTTTGTTCTTCATGTTCTATTCCTTTTTCTTTCTTCCATGGCCTCCTTGTCTGACAAGTGAGTAAACATATTTACTGATCTTTTTGTGGCTACTCTGAGCATTATAACACGTTATCATTGACTTACTAGCATCTAACAAATTAGTGCTTTCATCACTCTTAGAAAATACAAGGACCTTATAGAACTTGTTATCCTGTCTCCACTGCTTTTGTGCTGTTGCTACTATACATTTTAATTGTGTATATATTTGAATCCCAGAAGAAAGCATCTTACATAGTCAGTATTTACTTAGACTTAGATGCGTCTTTTCATTGTTGTTGTTTTTTTTTTTTTTTTTTTTTTCCTGAATTTCTGTGCTTCATGTGGGTTAACTTTGCTCAAGGAGCATGTTTAATGTTAAAAATGTTAAAGATGAACATTTTTATTTTGAGTCTGCTGGGAGTGAGTGATCTTTATCTTCCTTGAAAATATCTTTTTCATGTTCGTTTCTTAGGATATATTTCCTGGTTATGCGGTTCTTAATTGGCATTTATCATTTCACTCTTTATATACTGAACATGTTCAGGCCTCAGTGGTTTTGAAAAGTCAGTCATTCTTTTGAAACCTTTTTCTCTGTTTTGTTCCTTGTTTGTTTTAATTATTCCTTTGTTTTCTGATGTTTCACTCTTAGTTTAAATATGGTTATCTTTTTATTTTTTCTTCCTTGGGAGTTTTTGGGTTTCTTATGTGTACAGACTGGTATCTTTGATTACTCAATTTACAACCATTATTTCTCATATATTTCCTGTGCCTCATTTTTCTTTCTCCTCTTCTGGGAGTCTGTAGTTAAATATTTATTCTACTTTGTCATTCTATCCATTGTCTCTTTGGTATTCTCTACTTTTTTGTGTCTCCCTTACTTATTGTATAAATTTTGGTTCTGTATTCTAGTTCGCTGCTTTTCCCCTATTGTACATCATTTAGTTGTTAAACTCCATCTTTGAGGTTTTAAATTTTAGAGATCAGGGCGGGAGATTTGGGGCCCTGGTTTTATTCTGGTTGTAGGTAACTTGGCGGGGGGAGTCCCGGCTTAATGTGGATAGGCTGTCTTATTAAATTCCCTTCTTGGGTGTGTTTTGAACCTTGACTTCTTTTCCTTTGCTTCTTGGGACCATTGAACCAAAACCAAACTTTGCTGAGATGGGTAAAGAGATTCCATCATAGACTAAAAATGGCTTTGGTGTTCTGGTATTGTGCTTTTTTGAGGTGGGGAGTGCTTGCCTGGTTTTTTTTTAATTGTTTGTTTTAAAGAATTTGGATTAGTAGTTCTATTATGTAGGATTTCAGATGCTTTTAAGATGATGTCCCTATTTATTGTTAGCATTTTTTTTTTTTTTTAGAAAGAAGGTTAGTTTGAATAACTTGGCCAGCCTTTATTGGAAATGGAACTCAAATAGTTTAAAATTCTGATTTAAGCTTTACTTCAATTCTCCTCTAGTACTAGTACCTATTCAGTTCTCCTCTAGTACTAAACACTATGAACATGTCCAGTGGAGTGGTAGTGATGAGTGTTTCCAGTCTTCTTATATTTTTCAACATTTTTATTCTCCTGCATAATTTGAGAGAACTTTTTCTTTCTGCCTCATTAAGTTTTTTATTTGTGAACATTATACCAGTCAGACCATTTGTCAGCTTTATTAAAATAATCAAATTTTAACTTCCAAGGTCTCCAGCAATCGTCTGGTATCTTGGGGGGAATTATTGTCTTAAAATCTTATTCTCTTGACTTTATTATCCTTCATTTCCTCAGATATGAGTTAATTTTTTTTTACTTTTAATTTTTATGGGTACACAGTAGGTATATACATTTACGGGAAAGGTATAGGTTTATGTTTAAGGTTGCTGCCACATTGACTCTGTTGGTTTTCTGAAAATATTTGGTCAATATTGGTTATAATTTGTATTTTTAAATGGCCTTTGGGTTTTTGTTTTAGTTTTTTGTTGAGACAGAGTCTCACTCTGTCGCCCAGGTTGGAGTGCAGTGGTGTGATCTCGGCTCACTGCAACCTGTGCAGTTCAAGCGATTCTCCTACCTCAGCCTCTCAAGTAGTTGGGATTACAGGTGCCTGCCACCATGCCCAGCTAATTTTTGTATTTTTAGTAGAGACGGGGTTTCACCATGATGGTCAGGCTGGTCTCAAACTCCTGACCTCAGATGATCCAATTGCCTCGGCTTTCCCAAAGTGCTGGGATTATAGGCGTGAGCCACTGTGCCCAGCCTGTTTTGTTTTTTTGACTAAGGAGTTTTTCTCTGTTGCCCAGACTGGAGAGCATTGGTATGATCTCAGCTCACTGCAACCTTCACCTCCCAGGTTCAAGCAGTTCTTCTACCTCAGCCTCCCTAGTATCTGGGATTACAGGTGTATACCACCGTGCTTGGCTGATTTTTATAGTTTCAGTAGAGATGAGAGTTGACATGTTGGCCAGGCTAGTCTCGAATTCCTGACCTCAGTTGATCCACCCACTTCAGCCTCCGAAAGTGCTGGAATTACAGGCGTGAGTCCTGCCACTCCTAGCCTAAATGACATTTGTTTTTGAAATGCCTGAGAAACTTTGTGTGCAAATGATGTGTAGGTTTATTCTAGCCTGCTCTCAGGATGGGAAGTTAAAGAGAGAGATGTAATAGTAGCAAAACTTCCGGATATGTAGTCTCATCATCCCTCCTGGATATCATCAGGTTCCTGGTTCATAGGTGAAGTAGTAGAATCAGCCTGTATGCTTCTACTGGGCTTCTCCAATGCAGTCATTGTCAATAGTCGTATAAGTAACTCCTTTTATACACCTTTCAAGCTGTGCAATATCTGGAGCAACTCTCCTGTTTTCTAACAGTCTTCTTTCAATGTTCCCTCCTTCCAGTTTGAATCCATCTGTCTTGCTTGTTGTATTTTCTTGGTTATTGTTTTTTTGAAACAGAGTCTCATTCTTATCATGTAGGCTGGAGTCGAATGGTATGATCACTGCTCACTGCAGCCTCGACCTCCCAGGCCCAGTTGATTCTCCAACCTCAGCTTCCCAAGTAGCTGGGACTACAAGCATGTGCCACTATACCCCATTAATTTTTTCATTTCTTTCTTTCTTTTTTTTTTTTTTTTTTTTTTTTTTTTTTGTAGAGTCGAGGTCTCCCTCTGTTGCCCAGTCTGATCTTGAACTTCTGGGCTCAAGCAATCCACTTCCCTCAGCCTCCCAAGCGCTGGGATTACAGGTGTGAGCCACTGTGTTCAGCCTTATATTTCTTGTTTTCAGGATTCTTGATGATTTTGGCACACCAAGGGTATCTTTTTTTGTTTTCTAATATGGCTACAGGTTCTTTAAAATTGTCATTTTAGCATTGGAGAATGAAGGGGAAGCTATAATATGTGTTTATCCTGGTATCTTAAGCCTGACATGAGTATTTTTGTTTGTTGGTAGATTGTCTTCCATGTTCATGACTTAAATATGTCAAGAGGATATATCAAAACTACCTAACAGTTCTTATCCTCTCCTTGCCATGTAAATAAAACCACATGCTTCCTGGGTATCTTCTTGCTATAAATAATACTGTAATGAACATTTTTTTTTTTTGAGACAGTGTCTCCCTCTGTCGCCCAGGTCGGGGTGCAGTGGCACAATCTCGGCTCACTGTAACCTCTGCCTCCTTGGTTCAAGTGATTTTCATGCCTTGGCTTCATGGTGGAGTGTGCCACCGTGCCCAGCTATTTTTTGTATTCTTAGTAGAGATGGGGTTTCGTCATGTTGACCAGGCGTTCCAAGTCCTGGCCTCAAGCAATCTGCCTGCCTCGGTCTCCCAAAGTGCTAGGATTACAAATATGAGATGCAGAGCCTGGCCTGTAATGAATATTTAAATGAACTTTTTAATACATATGTTTTCCATATTTTGCTTTTTTTCTCAGATTAAAAGCTTAATACTTTTATTTGCAAGTTAAATCCTCTCGTGTAAAAAGTTTATTTGCAAGTGAATTTGGTCAGATGGTTATGCCATCAAGAGCATTAATCACTCCAAGTTTCACCACACACTTGCTTGTATTAACTGCTGTGTTTTTTGTGAGCTTTAGTGAAAATTAGGCCTAACTGTTTTTTGAATCTTTCAGGAATAGGATTGTGATTCTGTGATTGTTAGCATTGTGATTGTTTATGTCTCACATTGCTTTTAGTCTGGAGTTGCTTTCTCCATCTGCTTCCTGCTGTAATTTATTTTTTGAGAAAAGTAGGTCATGTGTTCTCTGGAATTATCTGCAATATAGATTTTACTGACTGCATTCTCATGGCAGTACTTAACATATCCCTCGACCCCCTGTATTTTCTATTAATTGGTTGATGATTATAGCTAGAGACTTGAGCAGACTTAGGTTTGACTTTCTTAGCAAGAATACTTAGCAGGTGATATTGAGAACTTCTGTCTAGTGAAATCTAGGTGGTCAGTACCTAGACACTTACGTTAGGGGTTGCCAAATTGCAGTTTCCTAATTCTCTCAGTTTTTCATTTATTAGTTGATATTCTTTTATAAAAAATAAACTTAATTTAATCAACTATTTGATAAACCAGAAGAGAACGTTTCTTCAGATAATTAAGCACAATTAAATGCTTTGATTATTTTTCTTTACTTTCCTTCGTAATATTGAGCTGATTCTCTAGCATTCTCCAAAGTTGACCAGTAAGTTGTTTTTTAGTATCATTGTGAACTCATGGATTTAATGTGTTTGATGTGTCTTGATCCATTGCAGTTACCCTTTTTTGTTTAGATTGTGTAATCTTTGAACAGTGGAGCCTCTTTACACCTGGTAGGATGCCTGTAGCAAAAAGGCAGTAACAATTGTTGATCAGGAGGTAGAAAAAGTGAAACTCTCATATATTGCTAATGAGAAATGTTGCAGCTGCTTTGGAAGACAATTTGGCAGTTACTCAAGGTTAAACAAAATCACCATGTGACCCAGAAATTCACTCCTAGGTATGTACTGAAATGAAAATGCATGTTCATACAAAAACTTGTATGTGGTAACTTGGGGGAGGTCCCAGCCTAATATGGAATAGACTGTCATATTAAATTCCCTTCTTGGGTATGTTGTTCATAATATCCCAAATGTGGAAACAACCCAAATGTCTATTAACCAGCGATGAATGGATGAACAGAATGTAGTACTGGCATACCTCATATTATTGTGTTTTATTTTTATCACATCTCACAGATACACAATTTTATACAAATTGAAGGTTTGTGGTAATCCTGTGTTGGACAAATCTGTTGCTGCCATTTTTCAAAAAGTATGTGCTTACTTCATGTTTCTGTGCTACATTCTAGTAATTATCCCAATATTTTCATCTTTTTTTTTTTAACTATTGCTTTGCCACTGTTGTAATTGTTTTGGCATGCCACAAATGATTCCCATGTAAGATGCTGAACTTAATTGGTAAATGTGTGTGCTGTGACTTCTCCACCAGTCGACCATTCTTCTGTCTCTCCCACTTTTCTTGGGCCTCCCTGTTCCCTGAGACACAACAAAATTGAAATTAGGCCAATTAATAACATTAAAGTGGTCTCTAAGTGTTCAAGTGAAGGGAAGAGTCACATGTCTCTCAGTTTAAATCAAAGACTGGAAATGATTAAGCTTAGTGAGGAAGGCATGTCAATAGCCATGGTAGGCTGAAAGTTAGGCCTCTTGTTCCAAGTAGTCAAGTTGTGAATGCAAAGCACAAGTTCCTGCAGTAAACTAAAAGGGCACATGAATAATAAGAAAGCGAGACAGGCTTTTTGCTGAAGATCAGATCAGCCACAACATTTCCTTAAACCAAAGCCTAATCCAGAGGAAATCTCAAAGACTCTTGTCTTCTATGAAGGCTGAGAGAGGTAAGGAAGCTGCAGAAGAAAATTTGGAAGCTAGCAGAGGTTTGTTCATGAGGTTTTTCTTTTTCCTCCCTCCCTTCCTTCCTCCTTTCCATACTTCCATCCATCTGTCATGTCCGTCCATCTGTCTCCATAACGTAAATGTACAAGATGAAGCAGCAAGTACTGATGGAGAAGCTGCAGCAAGTTATCCAGAAGATCTAGCTAAGATCATTGGTAAGATGGCTACACTCAACAACAGATTCTCAATGTAGATGAAAACAGCCTTCTTTTAGAAGATGTCATCTAAGCCTTTCCTAGCTAAAGAGGAAAAGTCTGTTTCTTGCTTCAAAGCTTTGAAGAACAGGCTGATTCTCTTGTTAACAGGCTAATGAAGCTGTTGTCTTTAAGTTGAGGCCAGTGCTTACTGACCATTCTGAAGATTCTAGGGCCGTTAAGAAACATGCTAAATCTACTCTACCTGTGTTCTGTAAATGGAACAATAAAGTTATGACAGCACATCTGTTTGCAGTATGGCTAACTGAATGTTTAAAGCCCACTGTTGAGACTTACTGCTCAGAAAAAAAGGGATTCCTTTCATAATAGTACTCATTAACAATGCTCCATCAGAGCTCAAGTAACAATGTCACTCAAGCTCTGAGATGTACAAGGAGGTAAATGATTTCATGCCTGCTAACACAAGATCAGTTCAGCAGCCTGTGGATCAAAGAGTAATTTTGACTTTCAAGTCTTACTGTTTAAGAAATACATTTCATAAAGCTAGAGCTGCCATCGATAGTGATTCCTTTGATGGATCTGAGAAAATCTCTGGAAAGGATTCATTTTTCTAGATGCTGTTAAGAACATTTACGATTAATGGAAGAAGGTCAAAAGATTAACATGAACAGGAGTTTGGAAGAAGTTGATTCCAAACTTCATGGATGACTTTGACAGTTCAATACTTCAGAGGAAGAAGTAGCTACATAAGTGGTGGAAATAGCAAGAGAAGTAGAATGAAAAGTGGAGCCTGAAGATGTGACTGAATTGGCTGTAATCTCATAAAACTTGAACAGATGATAAATAGCTTCTTACAGATGAATGGTTTCTTGATAGAAATCTTCTCCTGGTACAGATGGTGTGAACATTTTTGTTGATAAGACAACAAAGGACTTAGAATTTCACATAAACTTAGTTGATAAAGCAGAGGCAGAGTATGAGAGGATTGATTCCAATTTTGAAAGTTCTCCTGTGGTGGGTAAAATGCTGTCAAACAGCATCACATGATACAGAGACATCTTTCATGAAAGGAAGAATCCAACTCTGCATCAAACATCATGGTTGTCTTATTTTAAGAAATTGACACAGCTAACTCAGCCTTCAGCAACCACCACCCTTATAAGTCAGCAGCCATGCACATTGAGGCAAGACCCTCAGCCAGCGTTGACTCACTGAAGTCTCTGATGATCATTAGGATTCTTCAGCAATAAAGTGTTTTAAAATTACGATATACACATTTAATAGACTATAGTATAAAATACTTTTTTTTTTTTTGAGACCAGATCTAGCTCTGTCACCTTGTTGCCTAGGCTGGTCTCAAACTCGTGAGCTCAAGTGATCCGCCCACCTTGGCCTCCCAAAGTGCTGGGATTACAGGCATGAGCCACCATACATGGCCTAAAAATAACTTTCATATGCACTGGGAAACAAAAAGGTTCTGAAACTAACTTTATTGGAATATTCACTTTGAGGTGGTCTGGGACTGAACCTAGAATATCTCCAAGGTATACCCATATATCCATTCAATAAAATGTTATTTGGCAATAAAAAGAAATGAAGTTCTGTCTAGGCACGGTGGCTCACGCCTGTAATCCAAGCACTTTGGGAGGCTGAGGAGGGCAGATTGCTTGAGCCAGAGTTCAAGACCAGCCTGGAAAACATGACAAAACCCCATCTCTACAAAAACTATGAAAATTAGCCAGGAGTGGTGGCACACACCTGTAGTGTCAACTAATAAGTAGGCTGAAGTGGGAGGATGGTTTGAACCTGGGAGGTAGAGGTTGCAGTCAGCCAAGATAATGCCACTGCACTCTAGCCTGGGTGACAGAGTGACACCCTTTCACACACAAAAAAGAAGTTCTGGTATATGCTAAAACAATTAGGAATTTTAAAACATGCTAAGTGAAAAAATTTTTTTAAACATTGTATGATCTAATTTATGTGAAATATCCAGAATAGGTAAATCTGCAGAGACAGAAAATAGATTCATGGTTGCCTCGAGGGAAGAGGTTAGAGGGAAATGATAGTGTCCTAAAAAGGATATGAACAGACACTTTTCAAAAGAAGACATACATGTTGACAATAAGCATATGAAGAAAGCTTTATTACTGATAATTAGATGAAACTCAAGCTTGGCGCAGTGGCTTATGCCTATAATTCCAGGACTTTGGGAGGTGGGCAGATCACCTGAAGTCAGGAGTTTAAGACCAGCCTGGCCAACATGGTGAAGCCCCATCTCTACTAAAAACTATAAAAATTAGCTGGACCTGGGGCGGGCACCTGTAACCCCAGCTACATGGGAGGCTGAGGCATGAGAATCATTTGATCCTGGGAGGCAGAGATTGCAGTTAGCGGAGATCATGCCACTGCACTCCATCCTGGGTGACAGGGCAAGACTTTGTCTCACAACAAAAAAACAGAAATGAAAATCAAAGCCACAATAAGATACCATCTCATTCACACCAGAAGGTTGTTAGCGGGGAAAGGGGAATGCTTACACACTGTTGATTGGGAATATAAATTAGTTCAACCATTGTGGAAAACAATGTCGTGATTCCTCAAAAGAGTTAAAAACAGAACTACATTCAACCCAGCAATCCCATTACTGGGTATATACCCAAAGGAATATAAATCGTTCTACCATAAAAACACATACACACATATATTGTGAACAGTATTGCAGCACCGTTCACAATAGTAGAGACATGCAATCAACCTAAATGTCCATCAGTAGTAGACTAGATAAAGAAAATGTGGTACCCACACACCATGGAATACAACACAGCCACGAAGAAGGATGAGATCATGCCCTTTATAGGAACATGGTTAGAGCTGGAGGCCATAATCCTTAGCGAACTAACACAGGATCGGAAAATCAAAATACCACGTTCTCACAAGTGGGAGCTAAATAATGAGGACATATAGACACGAAGAGGGTAACAATAGACACTGCGGTCTATTTGAGTGTGGTGGGTGGGAGAAGAGAGAGGATCAGAAAAAAAAGCATTGGGTACTGGATGTAATTCCTGGGTGGTAAAATAATCTGTACAACAAATTCCTGTGACATGAGTTTACCTGCGTAACAAACCTGCACATGTACCACTGAACTTAAATGTTAAAAAAAAAAATTCCCAGAGAGCAGCTGATGAAAGGATACAGGTTTCTGTCTACAGCTTTATCACCCTGAGTGTACCTGATCCCGTCTGAAAGGATACAGGTTTCTTTTGGGGATGATGGAGTACACTAAAATTGTAATGATTCCAGAATTCTGAATGTATTAAAAAACCATTGAATTATATAATTAGGTGAATGTGACTAAGGAGGAAAAAAAATCTGTGTAATGGGTAACAGTAGGTTAACTTTCTTAAAGAGTTTTCTTAGGAATTAATGAGACCAACTTTTTCTTTTTAAAAGCGGGGGACACATATGAAAAAAAACTGTTAAAAAAAAAAAACCACACACAACTGTTCTGCACTTCTTTCAACACCTAATAAACTGTTCTAGGTGTTATGGATACAGATGTGAACAGGGCAGATACTGTGTCTTCTGTCCTGTAGAAAAGCTACGATTTTTACATTTCTAACTACAGACATATAGTGGAGTAGAAACAAAAGTTTTCCCTGGTTATTTGTAGGGGATCCAGGACCTCCTGTGCATACCCAAATCCACAGATGCTGAAGTCCCTGATGTAAAATGGTACAGTATTTGCATATAACCCACATGTCTTCCTGTATATCTACTTTAAATCATCTCTAGATTACTTACACCTAATTCAATATAAATAGTTACACTGTATTGTTTAGGGAATACTGACAAATCTGTATGTGTGTAATATGGATGCATTTAAAAAATATTTTTGATATGCGATTTGTTTAATCCACAGATGTGGAACCCACAAGTAGGGAGGATCGACTGTAATACAATTTATTTATTCCCTCCCTCCCTTCCTTCCTTCCCTCCCTTTTTCTCTTTCTCTCTCTCCTTTTTCCTCTTTTCTCTTTTCTCTCTTTATCTCTCTTTCTCTCTTTCTTTTTGAAATGGAGTCTTGCTCTGTTGCCCAGGCTAGAGTACAGTGGTGCAGTCTCAGCTCACTGCAACCTCCACTTCCTGGGGTCAGACGATTCTCCTGCCTCAGCCTCCCAAGTAGCTGGAACTATGGGCATGTGCCACTACACCCAGCTAAGTTTTATTAGAGACAAGTTTTTACCATGTTGGCCAGGCTGGTCCCAAACTCCTGACTTGAAGTGATGCACCCACCTCAGCCTCCCAAAGTGCTGGGATTACAGGCGTGAGCTACCATGCCAGGCCACAATTTTAAATTATACTCAGTAATATGAAAACTAAGCAATGGGATATGGTAAGGAACTAGGATAGGGGTTAGTTGACTAACTTGCTGGCTGACATGCAATTGAGGTCTCTCTCTCTCAGAAAATAACATTTAATCTGAAGACTGAATAACAAGTAGCCAACCATGCAGAGAAACTGGTTTAAGGCCACAGAGCAGGAGTATCGTAAGCAGAGCAAACAGCAGGGCCTTGGTGTGGACCTAAACTTAGTATTTTTAAGGGGTACAGGGCTTTCCAGGGGGGTAGGAAGTATTGAATGACAAAGCACAAATAACAGCAGGAAGCTATTGCAGGTAGTTCAAGTGCAAAGTGTGTTGTCTTGGACTGGTATGGTAATAACGGAGACAAAGTAAGTAGATTTTGTGTAAATTTTAAGGTTTAGGTTCAACAAGACTTGATTGTGGGGAAAGAGAGGAATCAAATTTTGTCTGGCACATTAATGTGGATCTGTTTTCTAAGATGGGGTACATGACGGGGAAAGGGGGACAATTAACGTGAAAAAATACTCAGTCTTAAGAACATATGGTAGACTCCTTGCCCTTCAGCTCAGAATCCCGTCATTGATTTAAACAATGGATTCTTTAGTTTACCTGTCAGGTTCTTAAAAAGTAAACTTTGGCAAGGGTGCAAAGAAATAGTTCTCATATACTTGGGAATTCAAACTGGTGTGGCTCTTGGGTCAATTGCGACTGTTATCTATCAATTTTAAATATACTAGATTGTGATGTGTATGAATTTATCAAGTATGCTTGCCCAAGTAAGTAAAGATCAATGTTGAGGGGTGTTCACTGCTTTATTTGTAGAAGAAATAAAAGCAACTAGACAAGAACGATCCAAGATGGCCGATTGCTAACATCCCGAGATTGCAGCTCTCAGGGAAGGCGCGGAGAACTAGAGGATGCCACACTTTCAGACAAATTCTGGTTGCTCACGGAGCAGAAGATCCCCCAGTGGAGGAAACATACGGGTGGCCAGCGCGAGTCTTGTGGTCGGCGCGGCAGCTCTCAGAGCAGAGTAAACAGGTTTGGAGGACCCACACGGGCCCCCAGCACGACACCAGAGCCCAGCGCAGCAGCTGTGATGGCACCTCTGCGCGGCAGTGCTCGGCACCGAGTAAACGGGACCGGTTCCTCTTCTGACCGAGGTTTGGAGCCCCGGGAAGGTAGAGTCGCCTACTACGGACACAAGAAGGAAGCCAGACAGGAGAATCCTGGGAAGAAAAGCACCATCAGTTATAACGCCGCTGCTCTGGCCCTGGGAACTAACAACCTGGATGTCCACTGAAGATACCTAATCTGAAAGTTGATAATTTCAAAGACAAAAGGAGGATCAGTTTACAATGACGGGAAGAAACCAGCATAAAAAAGCTGAGAATACTCAAAGTCAGAACGCCTCTCCCTCTAAAGATGATCACAGTTTCACATCAACAATGGAACAAGGCTTGATGGAGAACGAGCGCATCCTGATGACAGAATCACTCTTCAAGGAATGGATAATAACAAACTTTGGTGAGTTAAAAGAACATGTTGTAGCCCAATGTAAAGAAACTAGGAACTTTGAAAAAAGGTTTGATGAAATCATATTGAGAATAGACAACTTAGAGAGGAGTATGAGTGAATTAATGGAACTGAAGAATATAATACAGGAACTCTGAGAAGTATGCACAGGTTTAAGCACTCAAATTGTTCAAGCAGAAGAAAGGATATCAGAGGTCAAAGTCCAACTTAATGAAATAAAACGTGAAGACAAGATTAGAGAAAAAAGGATAAAAAGGAATGAGCAAAGTCTCCAAGAAATGTGGGACTATGTGAAAAGACCAAATTTACGTTTGATAGGTGTACCTGAATGCCACGGAGAGAATGAATCCAAGCTGGAAAATACCCTTCAGGATATCATTCAGGAAAATTTTCCTAAACTAGCAAAGCAGGTCAACATTCAACCCCAGGTAATACAGAGAACACCACAAAGATATTCCTCAAGAAGAGCAACCCCAAGGCACATAATCGTTAGATTCACCAGGGTTGAAACGAAGGAGAAAATACTAAGGGCAGCCAGAGAGAGAGGTCAGGTTACCCACAAAGGCAAGCCTATCAGACTTACAGCAGATCTCTCAGCAGAAACTCTACAAGCCAGAAGAGAGTGGGGGCCAATATTCAACATCCTCAAAGAACAGCACCTTCAGCCTAGAATTTCATATCCAGCCAAACTAAGCTTCACAACTGAAGGAAAAATAAAATCTTTTATGAACAAGCAAGAACTCAGATTTTATTACCACCAGGCCTGCTTTACAAGAGTTTCTGAAAGGCATTACACACAGAAAGAAACAACCAGTATTAGCCTTTCTAAAAATATACCAAAAAGTAAAGAGCACCAACATAAAGAAGAATTAACACCAACGAATGGATAAAACAGCCAGTTAACATCAAATGGCAATAACCCTAAATTTAAATCAACTAAATACCCCAATCAAAAGACACAGCCAAAACCCAACGGCAGGTTACATCCAGACCTGTTTCACATGCAAGGATACACAAAGACTTGAAGGGATGGAGAAAGATTTACCAACCAAATGGAGAGCAAAAATAAATAATAAATAAATAAAAAGCAGTAGTTGCAAATCTTGTATCGGATAAAATAGATTTTAAAGCAACAAAGATATGGTGGTAAAAGGATCAATGCAACAACAAGAGCTAACGATCCTAACACCCAGATACATAAAGACTTAGACTCAATGAGACAGAAAATTAATAAGGATATCAAGGACTCTAACTCAGATCCGGAACAAGTAAACTTAATAAATATTTATAGAGCTCTCCACTTCAGATACACAAAATATACATTCTTGTCAATACCACATCACACCTACCCATAAGTTTAAATGAAACATTGATTGGCCATTATTAATACCCAGTGTTTTTCAGAATAAAGCAATATTTCCATTTACTCTCCCTCTTTCTCTTCCTCTTTCTTCCTCTCCTTTACTTATTTTTTTTTCTTTCCTTCTCTCAAAAAAAAAAAAAAAATAAAAGCAACTAGAAGCAGCCTTGAATGCACATCAGTAGAGAAATGAGTTGAGATCACACAATTGCATTCCAGCCTGTGCAACAGAGGCAGACCCTGTCTCAAAACAAAAATTGACCATTATCCTTATAGTAGAATCTTAGAAGTACTGAACTACTTTCGAATGTTTGTACTTAGGTATAAACATACTCTTAAAACATATGACCACATAACATCCCAGAAAAGTTTTTTACTGAATTATTTTCTTAAGATAGCCCGTCTTTCTTTACATGTACTACTTTAAGTATATATTGTGAATTCCTTTGTCAGCCATATCCAGATTTTAATTTCTTAAATTATCTGAAATTTTTTTGAGTAGTTTATATTTGCTGTAAAAAAATTTAAAATGCCATTAGTTATACATGCCACTGTCTGCTTCAGTTGTTTTTGATGACTTTCAGTTCTTTTCCATATTTTTTAATACCTTCATGCAGCTGTAATCTTGCCTTATATACATACAGCTTACTCTCTTTCCCCAACCACTTAGCATTCTCCTTCGTCGTATGCTGAGGTACGTATTTCAATGGCTAAGTTTGTAGTCCATTTTGAGGGAATTTTTACAATTGATTGCATTGTGACCAGCATCTTTGTAGGTAAATCTTTCTTAGCATTTATGAGTGTTTAGAGAGATTCTTATAATACCATTACCAACTTGAAGAGTTTTGATATTTTAAAAATTCTTGATGGAGATACTATCCTTCTGTTGTTCCCTCAGCAGTTGAAGGGTCCTGTCTCACCATATACATAGAGAAGAAAAAAATTACCAAAGTGACTCTTCGCCATTGAATATTGTAACTGTAATTTTTCAGGTTTGGTAAGCAGAATTCTCATTTGAATTCCCATTTTCTTTATAAGTAGAATAATTACTTTTTCTATTAGTCTTTTAAATCTTTTTACTGTGTTGAATTTCCTGATATCTTTCTCACAACTAGGGGGTGGAAACTGTTGAAACTGTCTTAAAGACAATTGCAGTTCCTTCCCTGTTGCAAAGTTAAAAAGGTCTGTAGTGTGTTAATTCATTGTCAGCTAGTTCCTAATGAATAAAATCCCTTGGGGAAAATGCTTTAAGCCAGGCTTAGGGCAGCACACATCCTTACTAGCAACTTTAACTCTTTAAAATGTTAATGAAGGCTAGGAATAGTAATCATCTTGAATTCACACCTGTGCAATTCAATGTGCCTAAGTATAGAGGGGAGTGTGTATGCATGGTTTGTGTGAATCTAAATTTAGAATGGCTATGAAATCAGCCTGAATCTACCACTTCCTTACATTCTCTCCCAATGAACACAGAAACAAACTAACTGTAAGGGTCTTTTCATGCAGATTGATTGAAGTTAGTTTTTACTAGCAACCTGGCTGTCCTGGACAAACTGTAGCTTTTTGTTCCAACCAGAAATGCAAAGGAGAGATCAGATTTATTTAATGTAATCTTTTCTTTTTTTTTTTTAAAAGGAAAATAACATTTAAAACTAGAGGCCTTTGTAAACAATCTAGAGTTTAAAGCACTTTAAGGGTAGTGCTTAGAAAAGTATAACAAAATTATTTTTAGAGTATTCTTTCTTTTAGCGTTTTTTTTCTTTTTAGAGGACAGTAAGTACAGGCTTATTGATGTAAAGGAAAAACCACAGGATAAGAACTCATTCTTAAAGAGGGCAAAGGATATAAACTGAAAATTGATAGCTACTGGCTTTTTTTTTTTCTATCTGAAAAAAATGTTTCAACCTTCTAATCAAATTAGATTAACCTTGCAAGTGATATTAACAAATATCTGAAAAGCATACTTACCCAAGGAAATTCTAACTACTGCTTCCCCATTAGTCCAGAAACCACCTTACAAACGTCTGTTTACTGATTTCTCTTTCCTTCCTAGCACTTCACTCACAATTACACTTTATCACTTATACCATTATCAGATTTTTTTCTACCACTACACTAGTAAGCCCAAGAAGACAAGAGCCGTAGCTGTTTTTTTTTCTTATCATACCCTGGTTGCCTTGCTAGTACCTGACACTCAAGATTCTCATTTATTAAGTAGCGTATATTTTAATCTATCATACTGGCAGAACTTAAAAGTTGGATAGTACCAGTGTTGGTAACAGTGTTCAGAAATGCATCGAAAATGGTATAAAAGGAGTATCTCAAACTGTTCAGAGAATAGAGTAGGCTTGAGGACAAGGAATGTTACAGAGATGTGAAAGTGATCGTCGTTTACTTTTTACTTGTATTTGTATAACTTTTTGAGATGGAGTGTTGCTCATGTTGCCCAAGCTGGAATGCAGTGGCACAATCTCGGCTCACCAAAACCTCCACCTCCTGGGTTCAAGTGAATCTCCTGCCTCAGCCTCCTGAGTAGCTGGGATCACAGGCATGCACCACCACACCTGGCTGATTTTCTGTTTTTACTAGAGATGGGGTTTCTCCATGTTGGTCATGCTGGTCTTGAACTCCTGACCTCAGGTGATCTGCCCACCTCAGCCTCCCAAAGTGCCGGAATTACAGTCATGAGCCACTGCACCTGGCCAATACTTTTTTAAAAATAAATAAATAAATAAATAAATGGAATTTTACAATATAATTGTATAAAGGGCATGGTGGGGTAAGGGCTTGGGTTTTGAATGGGATCTGAGTGCTCAGCTGTGTGACCTTGGTCAGATTGCTTCACCTCTTCTGTGCCGTGACTTCAGTGCTTATAAAATGGATGTAATACCTGTCTTCTCCATGGGGTTGTTTTGAGGAATTTGGTTATAGTTGTACGTTGCCTAGCTCCTCTTGGACTTCAAAAACAAGTTTTCTGCTCTTTTTCTCCCTTGAAAAATAGAGAATATGATTTTCATTTAAATTTTGAAAGTCTTATTCTGCATAGTACCATCCCCATCTGCTGGAATGTCCAGGTTTTGCCACTGAAAGCTTAACTGTTGGTTGTGTCTTGATCACAGTCTGGATTACTTCCACTTTGGAGAATGTGTTCTAGTTTCCAAATGTAGATGTGTTGCATCATTTTGTATGAAGAATAAATGAGTACATTTATGGGGGTAGAGGGAACTATGCAGAAATCAGCACTTAAGGCTTCTGGAATTAGCACTGGGGAAAGGGTCTTTCTACTGTGAAATAAAGGGCTTGCACTAAATGGACTCCAAAGCCCTTCTTATTTTTAATGTTTTGTTGCTTATTTAAATGATCCTGATTTCGTTTCATTGAATTCCTGATGTCAAATTTGAAATATAATATGGGCTTTTAGCTGCAAAAAATACTCATTTATTTAGGGAATGTTAAGTCACCTTGTCCAGTTAAGTCACCTTGTCCAGTTTAATAACTTACACCAGTAAGAAGTACTTGAAGTTAAAACTTTTGCCTACATCTGTGATTATTTGGACATAGGATACATTTCTAAAAGTAGAATTTATTTATCAAAGAATAACTATCTTTTGAAGCTTTCAATGTTTTCATCAGATATCTCTCCAGAAATGTTGTACCAATTTACTCTATCTGAAAATACTCAGCCCTTCTGTTTTAAATAACTGACGGGATGGTTTTAGTACACAGCTCCATGGGACCTGAGTGCAGAAAATGGATACTTTGCTAACTTACTGATAAGACAGGTCTGAGTAGGGTTATGTATGAGTGCAGACCTGGGTCTAGAAAGTGTCCTATCATGGGAGAGAGGTCGGGGAAGCAGATTACTCCCTGGATTTGAGAGGAACAAATATCTCACCTCTGCCTTTTAGTAGCTTTGTTGCTTACGGCCATCTCTGAGCCTTGTGTGCTTTCTAGTTTAAAAAAAAAAAATGGAGGGTGGCAAGGAATTTCACAAGATGGTATAAACTGCTTTCCTGCTGTCTTTTGTGGCTTTTTCATCTGGTGCCAGGACATTAAGGTCTTTTGTACCAGAGATTTTTATCCTGCATGCAGTAGTTGCTCGTTTAGCCTATCCTTGCTAAAGGGCCTGAATTACACAGAACACTCTGATTTGTAAACAATTAAACACCCAGTTAGAACTTACTTTAGTAAAATGTGGGATATGTTAGAAGCTGTTGATACAAAGCTCACGGAATAGGAAGGAATCACTGGAAAGCTGGGGATACTGAATTTGTGGCCTCCAGTTTTGTCTATTTCTGTCTTTCCTCTGCTCATTTCCCACCATGAGTTTCATTATCTCCTTTTGCAGAGTTGCCTGTTATGAGAAAGAGTATATGCTCACATCCTTTGGCGTCATGGACAATCTGGAAATAGTTCTTCCACTACCCACAGTTAGAAAAATCTCAAGGAAATATACCCAGCTAGGTTGGCTTAAGTCATGCCTATACCTGGACTGGTCTCTGTAGTCATGGGGTTGGGTAATTCTTGCTTAGCTTGAGTCAGATGCTTACCTATGGGACCATTACTGTAACCAGGGAGGTAGAATCCTGCAAGAAGATGCCATTGCCTTTAGGACCACTTGGATGGCAATTCAACAAAAGCAATTAAAAAAAAAAACCTGGTGTTGGGGAGATTTTTTAAAACATTGGGGATTCATGAATTAGGCAACAGGAATCTTCCAACATTTGTGTACAGCCTAATTTTTTAAAAAACATATGCCACAATGAGATACTAGTTTATACACTGTTAGCATGGCCATTATTAAAACAAAATATAAATTGAAGGCAAGGATATGGAGAAATTAGAACATCTGTGCATTGCTGGTGAAAATGTAAAGTGGTGCTGCTGTTGGGGAAAATAGTATGGTGCTTCCAAAATAATTAAACATAGAATTACCATATGATCCAGCAGTTCTCCTTCCAGGTATACAAGAAAAGAATTGAAAGCAAGGACTTGAACATATAATTTGTATGTTAGTGTCCATAACAGTACTGTTCACAATAGTCAAAAGGTAGAAAGAGGAAACAACCCAAATGTTCATCAGTGGATGAATTGGATGGATGGATGGATGGATGGATGGATAAACAATGTTATGAACAATGAAATATTAGCAGCTTTAAAAAGGAAACCTGGCACAGTTTCTGGCACACCAGTAGTCCCAGCTACTTGAGACTTTGAGGCAGGATAGAGTGAGGCAGGAGTCTGGGGCCAGCCTGGGCAACATAGCAAAATCCTGTCAATGAATGAATGATGCAGGGAAGTGGCTCATCCCTATAGTTCCAGCACTTTGGGAGGCCTAGGCAGGTGGACCGCTTGATCCCAGGAGTTCAACAACAGCCTGGACAACATAAGGAGACCCCCATCTCTAAAAATGTAGCCAGGCTGGTGACATGCACCTGTGGTCCCAGCTACTTGAGAGGCTGAGATGGGAGGATTACTTGATGCTAGGGAGACCAAGGCTGCAGTGAGCTGTTATTGTGCCACTGCATCCTAGCCTGGATGGCAGAAGGAGACCCTGTCTCAAAAAAAAAAAAAAAAAAAGGGTGGGGGGACGTACTACAACATGGATGAATCTTGAAGGTGTTATGCTAAGTAAAATAAGCCTGATACAAAGGACAAATACTGTATGATTTCACATACGAGGTCCCTACGATAGTCAAATGTATTGAGACGAAGTAAAATAATGGTAACCAGGGTCTAGGAGGAGAGGGTAGTGGGGAATTAATGTCTAATGGTACAAAGTTTTAGCTTAGGGTAAAAAAAGCACTCGAGGTGAATAGTGGTGATGGTTGCACAAAAATGTGAATGTACTAATGCCTCTGAATTGTATGTGCAAAAATGATTAGAATGGTAAATTTCATGTATATTTTACCACAAATTATTTAGTACAGTGTACCCCTTGCATATTTAACTTGGTATCTACATTTTTATTATAAGTGGAAACATTTACAATAGTAGATTTGACACCTATTATCTATTTTAAAATATGTAAACCAATTATTTAATAGTGGGAAACTTTTTATTATTTCTTTTCTACTAGTATTTGTAGTCCACTTCTCCCACTGAGTTTTATCCTAATGTAATATTTTATGCTTGAGAGTCTTGTTGATCGCCCGTCATACTTCTCGGTAACAACAAAACTACGTAAACTGAAATTTTAAACTATTTCCTGTATCTCAAAGGCAGTAAGTATACTGGATGGCTGTGACAATTGGTAGGGCAATTAAGACAATTTAAATGTTACAAATCTTGATAAAATTTTATTCTTTAATAACTTTATTGGAAATGCTTGCTTTTTTTGTTGTTGTTTTAAGACAAGGTATCTGTCACCTGAGCCAGAGTGCAGTGACACAATCACGGCTCATTGCAGCCTCAGCCTCCTAAGTAGCTGGGACCACAGAAGCACGCCACCATGCCCTGCTATTTTTCTTATTTTTTGTAGAAACGGGGTCTCCCTATGTTGCCTAGGCTGGTGTTGAACTCCTGGACTAAAGTGATCTTCCTGCTTTAGCCCCCTAAAGTGTTGGGATTACAGATGTGAGCCACAACACCTAGTCTGAAAATGTTTTTTAATGACATAAATTGAGACCTTTTAAAAACTCCTGTAATTTTATACATACCTGGCAGGGGAGACACCGTGATCACGAAGGTGGTTTTCCCAGGGCGAGGCTTATCCATTGCACTCCAGATGTGCTGACCCCTGCGATTTCCCCAAATGTGGGAAACTCTACTGCATAATTTGTGGTAGTGGGGGACTGCGTTCTTGCTTTCCTCTTGTATTTTTTTTTATTTAAAAAAATATATATATAACTTTAAGATTGAGCACAGTGGCTCATGCCTGTAATCCCAGCAGTTTGGGTGGCTGAGGCAGGTGGGTCACCTGATGTCAGGAGTTCAAGACCAGCCCGGCCAACATGGTGAAACCCTGTCTCTACTCAAAATACAAAAATCAGCTGGGCATTGTGGCGTCTGTGTGTAATCCCAGCTATTAGGGAGGCTGAAGCAGGAGAATTGTCTGAGTCCTGGGAGGTAGAGGTTGCAATAAGCTGAGATCTTATCCAGCCTGGATGACAGAGTGAGACTGTCTCAAAACAAATAACAACAACAGAAAAGTAATTTGGGGTGACTGACTTATTGCTGGAATGACTTGGGATTTCTTTTCTTTTCTTTTTTCTTTCTTTCTCTTTCTTTGTCTGTCTTCTGCCTGCCTTCCTGCCTTCCTTTTCTTTCTTTTCCTTCCTTCCTTCATTTCCTTCTTTCTTTCCTTCTCTTTCTCTCGCTTTCCTTCTTTCTTTCTCTCTCTTTCTTTCTTTCCCTCTTTCCTCTTTCTTTCTTCTCTCTCTGTCACTCAGGCTGGAGTGCAGCCTGCACTTGGCTGACTGCAACCTCTGCCTCTCTCGCTCAAGCAAGTCTCCTGCCTCAGCCTCTTGACTAGCCTGGACTACACATGCATGCCACCACGCCCAGCTAATTTTTGTATTTTTAGTAGAGATGGGGTTTCACCATGACTGGTCTCGAGCTCCTGACCTCCAGTGATCCACCTGCCTCTGCCTCCCATAGTGCTGGGATTATATGTGTGAGCCACTGTGTCTGGCCAATTTGGGATTTTGAACCCTGTATGTATACATTTTGTTTCCATAGGTCTGTGCCCTGAGTAAACATGTTCACATAAAATAATTGGGTGTGAACTAGTTTTTACAATTCTTTGATCTCTTTTTGTTCTGTGCAAAAAATTAGTCATGTATTATTATTTTTAGTCATCTACTTGCTGATAGTTGCATTCCCCTCCTCTTTCATATTTGTTGAAAAGAAAGAACTGGAAAGCAGCTAATTTGTGAAGATTTGTTACCTAGTCATACCAGACATGGAATTACTGAGTTTCTTGGAACTGTACCAAGAATGCTTTATCAGGATTTCAGATGAGGCTGAGTGCAGTGGCTCACGCCTGTAATCCCAGCCCTTTGGGAGGCTGGAGCAGGCAGATCATTTGAGCTCAAGAGTCTGAGAGTGGCTTATATGTTGGGCAACATAGCAAGACCCTGTCTCTACAAGAATAATACCAAAAAAAAAAACAAACAAAAAAAGCCAGGTATGGTGGTATGCACCTGCAGTCCCAGCTACTTGGGAGGTTGAGGTAGGAGAGTCACTTAAGCCTGGAAGTCTAGTCTGCAGTGAGCTGTGTTTATTCCACTGCATTCCAGCCTGCCAGAGCAAAATTCTGTTTCTAAAAGTTTGTCTCAAAATCAAATCAAACAAAAAACACAGATTTGACATTACTACTAAGTCTCTTTGTCCTTCACTTAGATACATCTTAACTCAGTATACTTAATGGATTGAGAAAACTTATAATACTTTTTGTGCAACATTAGTAGGAAATTTAAGAATTTTAAGTTAGTTTAAAAATACACCTTTGCAGTCAGGACAGTGGCTCACACCTGTAATTGCAGCATTTTGAGAGGCTGAGGTGGGAGGATCCCTTGAGCCCAGGAGGTCGAGACTAGCCTGGGCAACATAGTGAGACCCTGTCTCTACAAAAAAAAAAAAAATAGTTGGACATAATGGTGTGCATATAGCCTCAGCTACAAAAACAAGACAAAGCACACTTTTGCCAATATGCTATTTTTAAATGATTTTATTTTACCATTTGCTTTAAGTATGTTTTGTCAAAACCATGGGCCTATAGACTTAACTTTATTTATAGAAAATAAGTTCTGGGTTTTTTTTGGAGACAGGATCTCACTCTGTCACCCAGGCTGGAGTGCAGTGGCGTGATCTCAGCTTACTCTGCATACTCTGCTTCCTAGGCTCAAGTGATCCTCCCACCTCAGCCACCCAGCTAGCTGACTACAGGTGCACAATACCATGCTTGGCTAATTTTTTGTATTTTTATTAGAGATGGGGGTTTTGCCATGTTGCCTAGGCTGATCTCAAACTTGTTGGCTCAGCTGTCTATCTGAGTTGGCCTCTCAAAGTGCTGGGACTACAGGTGTGAGCCACACCCAGCCTGGGATCAGTTCTTATTGTCAAACCAATTAGTTCAGTCAGACTTTATTTCAGAAAAAGTCTGACTTTATTTTTTTCTCAACATTTTATTAACATTTTCAAGCATACAGAAAAGCTGAAAGAAATATAAAATGAACACCTACTGTAATACTTACACTTTTATACAATGAACATTTTATCATATTTACCTTATCACATCTCCATTCTTTTAGTTAGCCCCTAACCACTTATCAGTATATTTTACTTTTTTTTTTTTTTGAGACGGAGTTTTGTTCTTGTTACCCAGGCTGGAGTGCAATGGCTCAATCTCGGCTCACCGCAACCTCCACCTCCTGGGTTCAGGCAATTCTCCTGCCTCAGCCTCCTGAGCAGCTGGGATTACAGGCACGCGCCACCATGCCCAGCTAATTTTTTGTATTTTTAGTAGAGACGGGGTTTTACCATGTTGACCAGGATGGTTTCGATCTCTCGACCTCGTGATCCACCCGCCTCGGCCTCCCAAAGTACTGGGATTACAGGCTTGAGCCACCGCGCCCGGCCCACATTTTACTTTTATAATTCAGTTCATTAAAGTAAATTGTAGACATTGGTACAGTTTACTTCAAAATCCTTCAGCATGCATATTGTTAACTACAGTTGTTTGCAACTTTTTGAGGTAAAATTTATATGCAGTAAAGTCCACAAATCCTAAATGTGTCACTAGATCCATTCTGACTGATGTATCCCCACTCTCATCAAAACTGTTAGTGTCACCTCAGCTAGTTCCCTTGTACCCCTTCCTGATCTACCCCGCTGTTCCTGCCAGAGGCAACCACCTGATTTTTTTCACCATATATTAGTTTTGTCTGTTCTAAAAATTGAAATAAGTGGAATTACATAAGTAATTTATGTGTGACTTTTTTTCACTCACTATAATTATATTAAGATTCACCCATATTGTTGACTGTATCAGTTTCCTTTTTATTGCTGAGTAATAGTATGGTATATGCATGTACTACATTTTGTTCTGTTGATTCTCACATGGACTGAATCCAGGTTTGAGCGATTATTAATAAAGCTGCTATTACTGTTCTTGCACAGGTGTTTTTATAGATACAGACTTTTACTCCTTTTAGTTGAATTCCTAGGAGTATAATTTCCAGATCATAGGATAATATGTGTTTAGTTGTTTAAGATATGGGCAGACCTATTCTCAAAGTGAATGTACCTTTTCTTCCATTGAAAAGGAAGAAAATATATAAGATTTTATAGGTGGATGTGCCATTTACGGTAACAAAGCTTTGATTGACATCAAATGTTGGCAAGATGGTGGTACAGTCTTTAATTTTAGCCACCTAGTAGTTGTGCAGTAGTATCTCACTGTGGTTTTAACTTGGATTTCTTTGACTAATGATGTCGAGCAATTTTTGAAGTTCTTATTGGCCATTTATATAATCTTTTCGAAATGCTTTTCAGATTTTGTGCCTTTTAACAATTGGGACTTTGTTACTTTTCAGTTCAGATTTCTTTAATGATTTGTCAGATACATTCGTGGGTATTTTCTCACATTTCCTTGCTTGCCTAATTATTTTCTTAATGGTGTCTTGATGAGCAGAAGTTTTTGATTTTGGTAAGTTCAGCTTATCAACTTTCTTTGTGATCATTGTTTTCTGTGCTCTACATAAAGAAACCCTTGCTTCTATGTACTTCCTCTCTCCTCTACCAAGTTACAAAGATAATTCTTAGAGAAGCTTTATAGTTATACTTAGCTTTCACTTTTAGGTCTCAGATACCGATTAAATTAATGTTTGTATATAGGTCAGAGTTTATTCCCTCCTCCTCACAGCAACATTTTAAAAAAGGTTTTTCCCAATGAATTGCTCAAAGTCTGGTATATTGGGATTACACCGTGCAGATGGTCCCAGACTTAGGATGGTTCAATGTATGTTTTTTGACGTGATGATAGTGCGAAAGTGATATGCATTCAGTTAAACTGTGCTTTGAGTATCCATATAACCATTGTTTTTCATTTTCATTATAGTATTCAATAAATTACATGAGATGTTCATCACTTTATTATAAAACATTTTCTGTTAAATGATTTTGCCCAGCTGTAGGCTAGTGACAGTTTTCTGAGCACAGTTAAGGTAGGCTAGGCTGAGCTATAGATTAGATGTATTTAAATGCATTTTCAGTTTCCAGTGATTTCAACTTACAGTGGGCTTGTCAGACCATAACCCCTCTGTAGTTGAGGAACATCTGTATATTAATTTAGTGGGTATCACTTTTTAGCACTATCGAGTCTTCCAGTACATGAACATGGTTTATGATTTTCTTTCTTTTTTTTTTTTGAGACTGAGTCTAGCTTTGTCACCCAGGCTGGAGTGCAGTGGCATGATCTTGGTTCACTGCAACCTCTCCACCTCCCAGGCCCAAGCAATTCTCCTGCCTCATCCTCCCGAGTAGCTGGGACTACAGACCTGTGCCCCATGCCCACCTAATGTTTTTTGTATTTTTAGTAGAGATGAGGTTTTACCATGTTGGCCAGACTGTCTCGAACTCCTGACCTCAAGTGATCTGCCCACCTCAGCCTCCCGAAGTGCTGGGATTACAGACGTGAGCCACCATGCCTGGCCTCAAGTATTTTCTTTAATCCTCACAAAATACCTAAAAGGTAGCTACTGTTGCCTCTTAAAAATATGAAAAATGCTCAGAAAGATGCTCAGAAGGACACAGTGGCACACCTAGTGAGCAGAGCAAGGTCTGTTAGTCATCTAAAGCTGTTGATTTTTTCAGCCTGCCACACTAACGGTTTTATTTTTATTTATTTTTTGGTGTTTTTTTGAGACGAAGTTTTGCTCTTGTTACCCAGGCTGGAGTGCAATGGCGTGATTTCGGCTCACCGCAACCTCCATCTCCTGGGTTCAGGCAATTCTCCTGCCTCAGCCTCCTTAGTAGCTGGGATTACAGGCACGCACCACCATGCCCAGCTAATTTTTTGTATTTTTAGTAGAGTCTGGGTTTCACCATGTTGACCAAGATGGTCTCGATCTCTTGACCTCATGATCCACCCGCCTCGGCCTCCCAAAGTGCTGGGATTACAGGCTTGAGCCACGGCGCCCGGCCAGACTAACAGTTTTAACAGGTATGGCCTCCATTGATTAGGATCTAGTGAAGGAATCCTACAATGGTAGTGAAAACCTTTATCTGAAGGAATGTCTGGATAAGGAGGAAAGTGAAGTCTGTGGTGGTGGGGTGTGTGCGGGTGAGGGTAGAGTTATACTGTGTGTAGAACGCCAGGGTCTTGGATTCATATAGCCATTTGGTCCTCAAAGGGTTTAACAGACCTGTTGCTCAGGCCTGGGGTCTTTCAGCTTGGGGTGGGAAGACTTTGTTAGTTGTATACATCAGTACTTTTCAAACTTTTGAAATGGGGACTGCTTTGTCGCCCAGGCTGGAGTACAGTGGGGCAATCATGGCTCACTGATGCCTTGAACTCCTGGGCTCAAGCAATCTTCCCAAAGTGCTGAGATTATAGGCATGAGCCACCATACCCAACTGCTCAAACTTTCTTTGCATACGTATATATTAACTAGGAATCTTGTTAAAATGCAAATCTCAGTTCCATCGGTCGTGGGTGGGGCCTGAGACTCAGGATTTATAACAAACTCCTGGTGCTGCTCACATTGCTGGTCTGTCACACTATACTTTGAATAGCAAGAGCATAGTTGATTCTCTCTGAGTGAGGGATGAGGGTAATCACCTGCAGTTACCCTCATTTTAATGGGTAGAGAATGGCTACTTCTAGACATAGATGCCCTCAGTTTGGGGTAGAGAGGATTATATAGATACTTGATTTAGGGGGGACTAGATACTTAAGTATGGATAAAGGAAACATGCTTTGGTAACTAATACATATGGGTGAAGTCTGAAGTATATGCTTAGCTGAGGGAAGGGTGAATGTAGAGAAGCAAGAGGGAGTAGTCAGGGGTGGGGGCAGCACCAGTATGGGCAATTCTTGCTTGGCCTTTGCAGTGATGAACAAGGCTTTGACAAACACAGATAGGGAACAAGCAGAGTTTCTACAGCCAGCAAGAATAATGTGGATGGATGACAGTAGCAAAGCTTTAAAAAAAAAAAATCTCCAATGGAAGGAGACTGATAATTTCCCCCTCTAGGCTATGCCTCAGTGCCTGTGGACACAGGGTGTACTACAGGAAGCTCTGAACAGCTATTCCTATGGCAGCAGTATCTCTTGACCCTGCCATGGGAGGTCCCAGGTGGGAATGCTTCCTGTATCTGCTTGCTTCTCCTTGCAACGGGGGAGGACAAGCAGATGGAGTGCTACCAGCTGAATCCAGGTGCGAGCAGCCTGTCTACTGAATCTGGGCCTGTTGCCCTACCCTCCTTTGTGAGGAGGAAGCAGCACAGTGACCCAGGCCTCATGTTGGCAAAGGACTGATGTGGAAGGACACGGCAAAGAGGAAATGGTGGATGCTCCAGAAGCTGAACTTTCTTAGACTTTGTTGCTGGGGCTGTGAGTGGCCACAAAAATAAAGCACTGGTCTTGTGCAGCACTTCTGAGAGAGGGCCTGGGCATTAGAGGCATCAGTGGCCTCACAGCTGCCCAATATTGTGCTCAGGGCTCTTAGAAAGGCAAGAGAAGCAATATTGACAAAGCTGGGTGATTAAGCTTCAGAGTTTGGTGTTTCTAATAGGTCATAACAATATTTTAGAGACTGTTTTCTCTTGTTTTGGTTTGTCAGATGCTGCTTTTGAGAGTGTTTCCTCAGTCTGTGCCTGCAGTTGCAGGAGGGTGGGGAGGAGTGGAGCTGGGCCACTATATCTGCTTATGACTAATACCCATCTTATTGGGGTGAGGGAGTCTGGGCACAGGGATTATCCTAGTCAGGGCAGGTTTCACTCAGGCATATGGGTTGTGGCCATGTCCTATGAGGTGTACCTGGAAAAGTCGAGTGACTCTCCCATCCTCTGCCAAAACCGACCCCCCTTCTCTGTGATAAGCTGTTCTAGACAAGCCTGGAACACCAGGTGTTGGTCCAAGTGTACATTGTTTTTCTGAAGGTTATCTTGCTTCTCAGTGGTAAACACTGCTGTGTCAGAGTGCTGCTCAGGGGCCACTTGGAGCACACAGATTTTTGCTAGCAGGATTGTGAAGCTTTGCATTGGGCTGCAAAGCCAGGGCTTGAGCCAGCAGCTGGAGAGAGTCCAGGACTAGAGTGTTTTTGGGTTTGGGGGTGGAGAGCAGAGGGAGGGAAAGGGAGGGGCAGGAGGGCAGAGCCACACAAGCAGGCAGTCGGCTGCTTTGGCTTTGCTGTCAGCAGAGAGGACTTCAGTCGTGCCTGAGGGCTGCTTGGCCACCATTGCTGGAGATTGGAGGGCGCTGCCTTGCAACCCAGACTTACCGGCACTGCACCGGGACTATTCCAAGTAGCTGTTGTGCTGTCTTTCCCTGGGAGGCAAGTCTCCTCCCTGTTGTCCCCTCCTGCTCCTCCCCCGTTCTGTGAGGGATGATGCCGCTCTCTATTGCACGGCTCAGCCGGCTGATGTCACTGGCAGCGGGAAGCATCAGCAGCCTGATCACATGCTGGCCCAGTCTGTAATGCAGACGGGATAGGGGTGTGTGTGTGGGGAGGGGGCCTGTATGGCAACTGCTCTCATTCCAACGCCCCCAAAAGTGCAGAGGCAGCGGCTGCAGCATCCAGCCAGCTTGGATGTCTGGCCCATGAGCCTGGGGAAACTATTATTAATAATATTTACTGTTGATAATATTGGGGAAAACAGCCCTTAACTCTGAGGTTTCTGCTGTGCTCCTGTCCAACGCAGACTTCCAGGACTCTGAAGAAACAGTTACAAGCAGGATGCTTTTTCCAACCTCTGCGCAAGAATCTTCCCGTGGCCTCCCAGATGCAAATGACTTGTGCCTTGGCCTGCAGTCCCTCAGTCTGACGGGCTGGGACCGACCCTGGAGCACCCAGGACTCAGATTCCTCAGCCCAGAGCAGCACACACTCGGGTGAGTGCCAGAGAATGAGTTGGCTGGGGGAAGGGGATGCATGGGGGTGGTGAACAAAGATAACCACAGCAACAGTTGTTCTGTTCCCCTTTGCATCACTCCCCACCATACACACATACAACATGGAGCTGTTTTGCAAGAGATGGAAATGCTAGCTGTGAATGTGGCAGGACAGATGGCTCCACGTAAAAGCAGGCATGCCTCTTCCACTTACCCTGGAGTTGTTAGCCTGCACCTGGAGTGCCCCTGAGGAGGGTCCCCAAGGTGATGGCCTTATGCAGAAAAGATCCAGCTAACCCTCTGGTGCACAGGCCTGTCTTGGAGATGATGAAGCAAAACACTTTAAGGTGGGGGAGGGGAGTTAAGGGGCTGATTACTGGATGACCAGAATTACTTTAATTCTGGCTAAAAACTAGGGAGTTATATGAAGGATGGGTGATTTCTGAATCAATGGCAAAGGAAGGATTTTAACCTCAGATGAGGCTGGATAATGTGCTGGGATATTGGAATTGACTTCACGTAAGGTTAAGAGCATTGATCCTGGAAAGGGGTAGGCAGGGTAAGTGGGGTGGGGTAACTCCCAGCTACAGAGCCTTTTTTCCTTTCCTTTGTGTTGAGAGTGACCAGCTGGATAAAAGAAGAGCCACTCCCCTTTAGGATCCCTTGTCTTCTTGGTAGGATTCAATGGGGACAAACTAAAGGGACTTTTTGGCAGCCCCCCTTGAACTGCTTCTGCTCAGACCTTCCGTTACCTGTTTATTTCCCTCTTGTGGTACAAGGAGGAGGGGCAAGTCTTGGAGTATTCAGGAAGAAATGTGAACTTAAATACTACAGGTATACTTACAACCTACATATTTTGCTTCATATAAATTGTATCATAAGAGGTATTGGCAGCAGATACTCTAGGAAAATAAAAAGGTGGTAAGGGGCAGTAGGGAGTGGGTGCAGCCATTTGTTGTTGGTGCTGACACTGGGAAACACCAAGCCTGCTATCCTTCCCTTCCCTTCGTGGTCCAGGAACCAGCAGCCATGGCAGCAAAGTACCGTCTTGTTGATTTCTGTGGCCTCCACCCTGTTTGGCGCACGTCTTTTTTTAGAATGCTTTGCAGAACCTGGGCCTGTTGTGTCTGTTAGGCATTTTAATGCCTAGTTGTTTTGGTAAAACCCCATTTAGGGGAGGGGTATTGAAATTGTTTGATGTGGATGTGGATGGGGAAGAGCTTTACCTTAAGGAACTACTTCTGGGTTAAGATAGGGCTTCTTGAAGTACTGGCTTTCTGCTGACTCAGGTTTTTCCAGAAAGGTCAGTAACTGCCCTGTTCCCCTAGGCAGGAGAGTATGGTGTCACTGTTTGGTATCCTATGCCTGGAGACCTTGGCTTGGACAGCACGATACTTTTGTGTATTCTTGAAGCCAACCTTAGTGGCCTATGAAGCCAGCCTCTCCTGTCCTCTCTTCTACTGTATTGGAGCAAAAGATAGAAGAGCTCACATAGGCGAGGGGCACCTGTTTATAGGTGATCAATGTTTGACCAAGGCACTGTCTTTCACTGGTATCAGGTTGAAGTATAGCCCTTCTTTTTCTCTGATTCTCTAAGCTACAGTGCTCTTTCTGAGGGCTTAGCTTGGTTTGAAAGTTGCTGTGAAATTCAGCTATTAAAGTAGCTTGGATCTAGTCATAATATCCACAGCTTCCTATCACCTGACAGACCTGTGCTTGTAGCTGTTTGTGTCTGAAATAGAAATGGTTTTTCTTTTCCACTTTCCATGCCAAGCACTTTAGTGATAAATACTACATGATTTTGTGGACCAGGGAGGGACTGCAGCCTGAGCCTCAGAATTCATAAGGACCAGAACCGGAGTTGCCCCAGCAGCATGATCTGGCTCTGTGGGTATGTCTTCCTTTCTGAGGGTTGAGGACACACCCATCCCTAATCGTCGTGTTGCCTTTGGTTTTGGAGCTGTGGTGACAGCTATCACTCTTCTTTCCCTGGGCTCTGGGCCTTCTTGGAAAACCCACACAAAGGTTCCGCCTCCTGGGGTAGGATGCAGCCCTCCCACCAGCCAGCTGCAGTGCCAGATCATGCACCCTCACCAGCATTGCGGGAATATGCAGCCCACATTCCAGTGCCTACACTGCCTTTCTGTCTGAAAACCAGCTAGCTCAGTTGCTTCAGTGAGGGAGGAGGCTTTCAACAGCTTTGGGCATTTGGGTAGTTATCGTTGCCGACATCCTGTTACACTGTTGCCTCTGTGTAGAGACCAAGATGCAAGCTTATTCCTTGAGCTCTGCTTGGTGATATATGGCCCAAGGCAGGCAGCTATGGCATCACATCTGACCATCTTCTACCACTCTTAAGTTATCAGCAAGGTTGGAGATAGTAGGGCTTTTGGCCAAATTCTTTCAGGAAACATTGAGCATTTGTTGTGTGCAGCACTGGAAGTAAAACAATGAATAAGATAAAATTATTACCTTTAAGAATCTCCGTGCTGTCAAAGGAAAACAAATGAGAAAATATACCAAGTGCTTGCTATATGGTAGCTGCTATAATAGGGGCTTCCATGTTTTCCTCTAAGGATTGTCTTCATTGTAACAACCTTTCATCAGATTCTCAGCTTGAGGCTGGTACATGGATACCATTCTCCAGGAGCCAGAATACTTCTGCTGTCTAGATTTCCTTGGCCTCATAGTCCTGCAAGAAGACCCTGGAATAGTCTGTTTTTGAAATTGTACCTGCAAGGCCTGCATGAGCTTGGATGTAACACTTTGTGGGGTCCTTCTCTTCTAGACTGTGCCTACCGTGTGGCACCACCCCTTGTTGGGGAGGAAGGCTTTCAGGGCTAGATGAGTGTTATAAGTGCGTTTTTCTCATACCCCAGTGGTACATGTCCAGGGCTGCCCTTGTCCTACTTGCAATGTCTTAAAATCTGTAATGGAACAGCAGGGCTGTAGAAGCTGTCCTCAGTATCCCAGAATGGGGGATAGAATGACTAATAACCACCATTTATCAACTACTTTTTGTGCTAAGTATATCACATTATTTTAATGCTTGCACAGATGAGGAAATAGGCTCACAGAGGTTTACAAAGTGCCCAAAGTGACACAACTACTGGAAGACTCAGAATTCTAACCCAGGTCTCTGGTTATAAAACTCATATGCTTCCTGTTACACCTGTGGTCCTGTTAGTAGAACCCTAACATATTGAGCGAGAAAACTTAGTCACCATATACTACACAGGCTATTTGGGTAGAGGTGGTGTGCTCCCTTGATGAGATCTATGAAGGTAAGAGCATATGGTAGACAGTTCTAGCCCCCCTCAGTCCTTGAGTTTTAGCTCATCAGCTGCACCACCCTCTGGATATGTCTTCCTGCCTTCTTCCTTGTGACTCTTCTATGTGCGGCATTATTCAGCAGAAGAGTGAGGTGACTGAGACTACTTTGGGAGACCTGGGAAACAAGGACTCTCTTAATGATGTTTAGTGCAGAAGCCCAGTGGCAGACCATATGTGCATTCTAAAGATATCAGTGTCAGAGAGCATTGTCTGTTTTTCCCCACTCGTCTTTAGAAGTCCCTTGAGCACTGACCCATTCAAACTCTGTTTTTTCCTTTGTTTTTGAGATGGAGTCTTGCTCTGTCACCCCGGCTGGAATGCGGTGGTGTGATCTCAGCTCACTGCAATGTCTGCCTCCTGGTTTGAGCTGTTCTCTGCCTCAGCCTCCCGAGTAGCTGGGATTACAGGCACCCGCCACCATGCCCAGCTAATTTTTTTTTTTTTTTTTTTAAAGTAGAGACGGGGTTTCACCATCTTGGCCAGATTGGTCTTTTTTTTTTTGAGACGGAGTTTCTCTCTTGTTACCCAGACTGGAGTGCAGTGGCGCGATCTCGGCTCACCGCAACCTCCGCCTCCTGGGTTCAGGCAATTCTCCTGCCTCAGCCTCCTGAGTAGCTGGGATTACAGGCACACGCCACCATGCCCAGCTAATTTTTTGTATTTTTAGTAGAGACAGGGTTTCACCATGTTGACCAGGATGGTCTCTATCTCTTGACCTCGTGATCCACCCGCCTCAGCCTCCCAAAGTGCTGGGATTACAGGCTTGAGCCACCACGCCTGGCCCAGGTTGGTCTTTAACTCCTGACCTCGTGATCCACCCACCTCAGCCTCCCAAAGTGCTGGGATTACAGGCATGAGCTACTGTGCCTGGCCCAGACTCTTCATTTTCTACCCTAACTGCTAATAAGTGAATGGAATGTTCCCTTTGCTGTGTCACTTGCACTCTCCTCATTGGTCTGCAAGCTAGGTCAGCCTAAGATGAGGGGGGAGTCTTGAGCAGTTTGCACCTGAAGCTTCTTCCACACACTCATTCTGAGGCGACATTCAGAACGGGATTAGGTCTGTCCTATGTAGAACATGGACTTCCTCAGCCCAATCAAGGTCTCTTGCAAATTGTCTCAAATCCCAGTTTTCCACTACTGTGTTCCCAGCAGTAAAACAGTGCCTGGTTAATGGCTAATACATGTTTTTTGAATGAATGATGAGTGCAGAGCCACTGTGTTTATCCTGGGTGTTTTTTAACTGCAGATTTCAGACGAGGTCTCTCCTATTCTGCCTCCTGCTTGTGTTGATTTAGCTGGATGGACAAGATTCTTCAAAGATCAGTATCTTGGGCCCTGTAGCTTCTAGGGCATGGTGATTTATTTATACAAAGTATTCATCATACAGTGGAGCATGAGTTCTATTGTGGAGTCAAGTAGTCTGTTTGGGAAAGCTTTTGGTGCAGTGAGGAGGGAGGACCTCAGAAGCAGTGTGACCAGGGAGGCCTCCAATGTGAGAAAGAGGTTGTGAGGGGGTTGATTGGTAACAGGGGCAGGATGTGTGCTGACCTTACAAGGGACATGAATATGCCTTTTCTGTAGGTAATGGAACTTGCCTGGTGATCAGGACTGGGTGTACACTGGGGAGAAGGGCTGTGTTTGTCACTAACTTGAACTTGTGGGATCCACAGTCAGCAGGGGGAGTCCACACTCTCATCATTACCACCACGGTTGAGATGTGGCGTAGAGTTGCAGATTTGGAGTCACAGGCAGAGTGGTCTGTTTTCATACCTAGAATGAATGCTTCTCTCCCCGCTTCCTGTGCCTTCAGAGAGATCCTGAGCAAGCATCCTAGAACCAAGGATGGCGATGGGGAAGAAGAGTTTCAGGTGTATGGATTTATATCACAGGCTAGAAATAATGGCTCCTGGTCTGGATTTTCCCCATTAGACTATTCCCATTAGGTAACAAGCATTTGACTATCATGTTTTGGGGCTAGTCTCTGCTTCAACTAAGCTCAACCTCAGACGGTCTTATAATACAGACATACAGTGCCAAGCCCTTGTTGCCATTGCAGATGCTGCTATCACACTCTAGGTGCCTTTGTACTCTTGGGGAAGGCTTCCGAAAATTCGAACAGTGACTCAGCTGTGAAACCGACAGGAGCTGGCATAGAAGGGTGAAAGGAGAGAAAGTTAACAATCAGTCTAAAAATATTACTGCTGATTTGGTCTCTCATACTCTCTGAGGTAGCATTAATGAACTGGCACACTCTGCCAGGTCCTCTCCTCCCGTGACTTCTCTGAGAGATATCTGTGGCGGATGCCGATTCCTGCCAGCATGTGAGTGGGGATGGGTACTTCTGTTCTAGGAAGAGCACAATGTCTTACCCACTTCTAGAAGATGGAGATTTGCTGGACACCTGGACACCAGAGCTGGAGGTACTTGGTATACCTCATACTTTCCATGAT